>NC_051155.1:27388554-27688554 GCF_013339745.2 Dermacentor silvarum
TGTGGCGGCAACGCCGCCTACAGCGCCAACGTAGCGTAAGATCTGCCATGGCTCGACGCCCTGGCATGCGCCTTTTTGCTGAGAGAACCACCACGATTCCCAGCCTTTCTTCATAGTCACTATGGCTTCTATTCCTAAATCGCTACGTATCGCGACGATTAACGTCCGAGGGCTTGCGTCTAAACGAAACCAGAGTCAGCTGTACCGATTGGTGACCGAGTTTGACCTCGACATTGTGGCGGTACAGGAAACTAAAGTTGATGGTGAAGTAGAGACTGGGAACATGGTTCGACGTTTTACGTTGTCTTATGACGCTGTGGTTAGCCATGCTGTAGGGACGTCAGCAGGTTGTTGCCTTCTTTTGCGCCAGAGCTGGGCTTATCAATACAAGCGACATTAAGTTGTGACTCAGGGAGGCTCATCATCTGCGATTTTCTTTTTGCCGCTAAGGAGTGGCGTATGATTTGTGTGTATGCACCTAACAATGCGGAAGAGAGGCGAACCTTTTTCGAGCGTGTTAATCAATACTGTGACTGCCAGAAACTTGTCATTATTGCCGGTGATTTCAACTGTGTGCTTTCTGCAGCAGATAAAACTAGCAGACGAGATTTTAATGACATAAGCACTGTTATTCTTAGAGAAATTGTGAATGATGGTGGTATGGAAGATGTAGGGCAATGTTTGGAAGGTACGCGAACCGTCCAATTTACTCATTTTCAAGGATCGAGTCATGCCCGATTGGATAGAATATATGCGTCTTTGGATATTATACCTTTGTGTCAACAGTATCATGTTACGCCAGTCTCCTTTAGTGATCACTGCTTATTTTATTTTACTATAGCAAGTCGAGAAGACTCAAGGAATAATTTTAATTGGCAGTTATGGAAACTGAATTTTAAGCTGATGAATGACGATGTTTTTGTGAAGCAAGTAACTGATTTATTTAAAAAACTCAAGGAAAACAACAAAATTCTCTCGGGAGAAAGATGGGAATTATTAAAGAATCAGGTTAAAATAAAAGCACTGGAACGTTCAAGTGCAGTAGCTAGAGAAGCAAGGTTTCAAGAAAAAACACTACGCACGAACCTTCAACTGCTACTTAATCAAGAATCGCTCAGACCGGGTGAATTTAGGGACGATATACGAGTGGTGAAGCGCAAGCTGGAGCTTATCGATACGGAACGGTACCGTGGTGCCTTAATACGCGCAAGAGCTGAAAGGCTGATAAGCGGAGAATCGCCGACGAAAAGAGCGTTGGGGGCGGAAAAGTGGCATGCGCGAAGGCAGCAAATAGTAGAAATTGAACGTGCAGGTGTGATCACTAAGGATACTGACGAAATTGTTAGAACGTTTTCGGAGTACTATCGTGCGTTGTTTGCTCGCAGCGTAGTTGATATCGACCTTTTCAAACGTGAGTTTGTTTCCTTGATGACACGGTTGGACGATGTGACAAGAGAAGCTTTGGAGCAGCCCATCACAAATGAAGAGGTGGATTTTGCGATAGAAAACATGAACTTAGGGAAATCGCCGTGTCCAGACGGCCTTGGTGCAGCGTTTTATAAAACATTTAAGGGAACAGTCTCTCCAATTCTAGCGCGTATTTATAACGAAGCTTACGAGCTTAAGTCACTACCTCCATCTTTTGTTACTGCGCATACGATTCTTATACCTAAATCTGATGATACAGTAAAATTACGAAATGTAACTGCCTATCGACCCATCAGCTTGACAAACAGTGATTATAAAATCTTCATGAAAGTGTTAGCTAAGAGATTACAAACTGTTATCTCGGAAATTGTAGGGAAGCATCAGACATGCGGCATTAAAGGGCGCTCCATCACTACGAACACTCACGTGGCACGTTCTATTCTGGAATGTTGTGATGTTACGGGTGCTGGAGTAGCCATGCTACAGATAGACTTCGAGAAGGCGTTTGATAGGGTTCCCCATGACGCTCTCTTGTGTGTACTAGACCATGTAAATGTAGGCCATGTTATTAGAGAAGGCGTCGCGATGGCGTACAGCTCGTGCACGACGCAGTTAATAGTGAATAAAGTGGTTGGTGAGCGCATACCAGTGCTACAATCTCTGCGCCAGGGGTGCCCAATATCAGCATTGCCGTTTTGTTTGTACATCGAATCCTTTTGTCTACATGTTATTGCAAGCGAGCATATACGTGGGTTCAAACTGCAACAGGTAGAAGTGAGGTTGCTGGCCTATGCCGACGACATTGCCGCTTTTTGTACGGATTATGACAGTGTTCTGCATGTTATTAAAACAGTGGAAAGTTTTTGTCTTTCAAGTGGAAGCTGCGTGAACTGGGGAAAGTCTCTGGGGTTTTGGCACGGCTATTGGCCGTCTAAGCCAGACACTTTCGCGAATTTAAGATTCGTGACCACTCCTGTTAAATATTTGGGAGTGCCCTTAGAAAATTATCAGGACAGCGAACCTTACTGGGGCAACGAGATTGGCAACTTACGCGAGAAAACCAATAACTGGAATGGCTGGAATCTGTCAGTCTTTGCAAGAGCGACAGTATGCAACTTATTTTTTATAAGTAAGTTGTGGTATGTAATGCAAGTGATACATTGTTCAAGAATGAATGTCCAGAAACTTCACAGAATATTTGCAGTGTTCGTTTGGGGCTCCTCATGGGAGCGAACAAGCAGAACCAATTTGTTTAGGCGAGTCCCTGATGGCGGGTTGGCGTTAGGCCATTTCTATCTACGTCAAATAGTTAATCGGTTTATGTTCTCCAGAGACGTAAAAGATCCCTTCCTTCGAACATTGTGCCAGGTTCGGCTGGGTAATGCCCTACCAGATCTTGTTGTCTCAACGGATCGCATCCACGGATGCATTCGAGGTTATTTGAAAGAGGTTGTTATGTCCACCCGTTTTTTGTGTGTGCGGTTTTCTACAAACTACTTAAGTGATGTGGGTCGGAAAAAGTTATACAGGGACCTGTGTGATGTGGTGTTACCTGTGCCGCTATATAGATCTTTGTACAGTACCTCAAGAGGAAAGGATGTGCTTAAGCGTGTGAAGAAAATGATGGTACCACCAGGCGTCAAAACATTTTTCTTTCGTTTACACACCGGGACACTGACCGTCAAGACATGGATGGCAGAAAGGTGACTTTTTGTGCCCTGGGGAGTACACTGCCAAATATGTAAGCGAGACGAAACTATTGACCATGTGTTTTTAGAGTGTTGGGACGCGGTATTCCTGTGGGACATTCTACAGAGGACCCTTAAGAAAGATTTTCCGCTGCACCCTCAAGGAATCCGATTCTTGGCTATCGATAACGAAGATGGAGTACCTTATGATTTAATTATGCTCATTGTATTGCACAGTGTCTGGAGATGTCGCATGGCCGTCCGAAATGCAGATGTTGACGCCAGAGCAGCTCGCCAATACTTCAAAGAAAGCATTCACAGATATGTAGAAGAACAGAAAGCACGAATACCTGTGCCACACTGGCTGCCTTGTGTAGAATTGCTTTTGAATATGAAATTTATTTAGAATTACTTTCTCCAAGACAGGAGAATCCTTTTAGCATTTGACTATTTTTATGTATTTCTGTCCTGTATTTCTTATAACTGGCAATAAAGAAAAAAAAATATTTCTTCCACCTCCCGTACATCAGTGTGCCGTGATCGTATAGTGGTTAGTACCTTGCGTTGTGGCCGCAATAACCCAGGTTCGAATCCTGGTCACGGCAGTATTTTTTTTCTTTTATTTATATCCAGGTAAACGAAAGCGCCTCTCGGCACTAGTCACGCAGCTTGCAGTAGTAACGCAACTGTTTCGCAGTGAGAACAAGATGCGGTATTTCTTCCACCTCCCGTCCATCGGTGTGCCGTGATCGTATAGTTGTTAGTACCTTGCGTTGTGGCCGCAATAACCCAGGTTCGAATCCTGGTCACGGCAGTATTTTTTTCTTTTATTTATATCCAGGTAAACGAAAGCGCCTCTCGGCACTCGTCACGCAGCTCGCATAGTAACGCAACTGTTTCGCAGTGAGAACAAGATGTGGTATTTCTTCCACCTCCCGTCCATCGGTGTGCCGTGATCGGATTCTGCTTCCAGCCACCGAGCGTGACGGACGCATGATGACGGGCTCCGTAGGAGCGGCTTCAGCGGCCCAGAGCGGCCGCGGTAACAGGAGTGTCTTTGCGGACAAGTACCAAGTTGTTTTGCCGAGTTTGCCAACAGGGCGTTTTGTTGTGAACACCGTTTTTTTACATTGTGACATCAGGTCCCGCCCATACCGGGTGGAAGATTTCCGCGATGCGCTCGCCCCGTTATCGCTCCTGCCGGAAGTGGTGGCTCTCGGGGCCTACCGTATGAGCCATGTTTGGGCCGTGACCTTCAAAGACAACGAAGCTGTGAAGAAGATCGTCAGTGTTGGTGAGCTACAGGTCAAGAAGGGCCGATGCCTCGTCATTGACCCCGCCAACCAGGATGTACGCTTAAAAGTGCATTGGCTGCTGCACACCGTTCCTGACGAGGACGTGCGTCTTGCCTTCGCGCCGTTTGGAAAAGTCACGGACGTCGCCCGCGACCGGTTGCGGGTGCATGGCGTGGCTGACAAGAACTCTACCACAAGACTGGTTACGCTGAAGTTGAAGCCGGGCGTAATGCTTGACGACCTGCCACACCAGGTGAGCGTCTCCGGCGAGCTGGCTCTTGTGGTTGTGCCGGGCAGGGCCCCTCTCTGCCTACGCTGCCGCGGGACGGGCCATATTCGTCGCGACTGCCGCATTCCGCGGTGTGGTGCCTGCCGACGCTTCGGTCACGAAGAGAGTCAGTGCGAGCGGACGTACGCTAGCGTGACCGGACCCGTGAGCAACGACGACAACTCCGCCCTACTCATGGACGAGGCGGATATGGAAGACACATCGACCACGGCTAAGGAAGCAGCTGGCGAGGTGGCAGAGTCGGAGGCACGACCTCAGAAACAGGGGCAACATGTCGATGAAGCCGTCGACACTGAACAGCAAGAGCAAGTGGAGGGCACTGTAGCCATGCCGAACCGTGAGGAAGAGAGCCCACCTGACCCGGGAGCGGCCTCCACCCTCCCCCCCCCCTGAACATGAAGACATGGACACCCATACCGGGCTTGCCAACTTGCAGGCGGGGAAACGTCCGCGCGACCAGACCAATAGCCTGGCTACGACGCAGGACAGCAGCGGCGGAGACGAGCCACCGCCCAAAGCGCCAGGTATGAGGAGACCAACCTTGAAGCTGCGGCCGAACATTACGGCCGATCCACGGCAGGCGGGTAAACCGCCTCCGTAGTTCTGTACTGTGTTTTGCTTGAGGCGGGTTGGGGGGTTCGTGAGTGCAATGGCCGTCACCCTGAGCGCTATTCTCTTGGATATGTGTCAGGAACGAGGGCCCGAGTTGCATGTCAGTGTTGTTTTCGAGAGGTCGGGTTGTGTTCCCATTTGTGGCACTCAACGCGGTTATCGGCGCGTCATTATCAACACTCGTCCCTGCGTAACTGTGACGGGCACCATTCTACCGTTTAGCCATGGCAGCTAATATCGAAGGAGCGCTACGTGTAGCCACGTTAAATGTACGAGGGCTCGGTGCAAGAAGGCGGCAATGTCAGCTAAGTCGCCTACTCTTAGATAATGACTTGCATCTTGTGGGAATCCAAGAAACCAAAATAGAGAGCCAAGAGCTAACCGACAGAATGGTGTCCAATTTTCGTGCGCACTTCGACGTGTGTGTTTCTCACGCTGTTGGTGGATCAGGTGGTTGCGCTATATTCATTCGAAGAAACTTTGGCATTTGTGTGAAGTCAGTGTTTTCGTGTGAAACAGGTCGCCTTTTAGTGGCTGATTTTTGTTATTGCGATATGGATTTCCGAGTCATTTGTATCTACGCGCCGAATATTGAAACAGACCGGCGAATCTTCTTTGAGCGACTTGAAGCGTACGTAAACTGCCACAAGGTGGTCATACTGCTGGGGGATTTTAACTGTGTGTGCACTGCTGACGATCGCGCAAAAGTTTCACGCGTTCGCGATAAGAGTGCTGTATTGCTAAATGCGCTGGTGCACGATTACGACTTGGAAGATATCGGTAGTGTCTTCGCCAGCGGTACCCACCCGCAGTTTACGCACTTCCAGCGTGATAGCCACGCTCGGCTAGATAGATTATATGTGTCAGCCGAATTGGTGCCCTTGTGTAGTGAATATGATGTGCAACCCATTGCATATAGCGATCACTGCTTGGTAACTGCCACTTTCGGGAAAAGACAGATCAAACACACCTTTAACTGGGACCTCTGGAAATTGAACGCGCAGTTGCTGGATGACGATGCTTTCGTTGATGCCGTTGCGAAGGAACTAGAAAACCTGATTTCAGTCGAATTAGCAAGCTTCGCCATTAAATGGGAAGAATTTAAACAGAAAGTAAAAACAATGGCTATTGAAAGAAGCAGTGTCCTTCGGCATAACCTGAAACAGGTAGAAACGAACCTTCGCCAGCAACTGCAATTTTTCATCTGCATGGAAAGTGTCCAGCCTGGTGTGTATGTTAACGAAATAAAGGAAGTGAAAGCCGAACTCGAAAGGATAGACTCTGAGAAATACAAAGCCGCCGTTGTGCGATCAAGGTCTGAGAAGCTGTGGGCGGGAGAAGCGCCAACAAAACGAGCTCTCTCAGACGAGAAAAGGTACGCATGTCGGAAGGAAATCCGCCAGCTAGCTAAAGGCAATGACATCACGTCCGACAAAAACGACATCAAACAAGGGATCGTTGATCACTTCAAAGCCTTCTTAGGTCAACCACGTGAACCTAAAGATGGCTACCAGACGGAATTCCTTTCATTGATGTCAAAGCTCGATGAAGAAGTTAAGGCACGGCTAGAACATCCCATTACCCTGAGTGAGATAGAGTGCGCAATAGACGAGTTGGCGCCCAGTAAAGCACCTGGGCCTGATGGCTTAGCGGCTATTTTCTATAAAACGTTTAAGTCAGCGCTGGCTCATGTCCTCCATCTAGTTATCAGCGAAGCTTATGACCGAAAAAGATTGCCCTTGTCCTTCACAACCTCGCATATTGTGCTAATCCCGAAGAGTGATGATGAAAAGAAACGCTTGTTGCCTGGCTCATATCGCCCGATAACTCTAGCCAACGTTGACTATAAAATATTCACGAAAGTTTTAGCAAAACGACTGCAAAGTGTCATCAAAACAGTGGTAGGGCCGCACCAGACTTGTGGCATTAAGGGGCGCAGTATTACAACAAATGTACACGTGGCTCGAAGTGTGCTAGAGTGTTGCGATGCGATTGGCGATTACGTCGCGATGATGCAGATCGATTTGGCAAAAGCCTTCGACCTCGTCTCGCACAAGGCTCTACTATACATACTTGAACACATGAATGTTGGCAGTGTGATAACGGAAGGTGTCACGATGGCGTACAAGAACTGCTCAACGCGAATTATTGTTAATGGGGAGCTCACCGATAGCTTTCGTGTGCTCTCGTCGGTGCGTCAAGGATGCCCGCTTTCGCCCCTTCTGGTTGCTTCTTATCTCGAGCCACTCTGCTTGGCCATTAAAAACAACGAACGCATAACAGGCTATCGACTACAGGCAGCACACGTTAAAATATTGGCGTATGCAGACGACATCGCGATTTTCTGCACTGATAAAGCGAGCATTATAGAGGCAACTGCTGTTGTCGAAAAGTTTTGCAATTCAACTGGAGCCCAGATAAACTGGGATAAAAGTTATGGCTTCTGGCATGGGAGTTGGGAAGACAAGCCGGAGACCTTTTCTCGAATGAATTGGTCAAGGTTACCTACACAGTACCTGGGGGTGCCTCTCGGAAGTTACCGTGAGCCCGAACAGTACTGGCTCGACCAAGTTTCGACAGCAAAGGAAAAGGCTGACGGTTGGAGAGGCAAGCAATTGTCAATGTTTTCTAGAGCCACTGTTTGCAACCTTTTTTTAGTTTCCAAGATATGGTATGTTATGAATGTGTTGTGTGCTGCGCGGGTAAGCGTACAAAAAATTCACCGCATTTTCGCCACTTTCATTTGGGCCTCTACCTGGGAGAGGAACAGTCGAACAAATTTGTTTTTCCCGGTCAAGAAAGGTGGGCTTGGTCTGGTTCACTTGTTTTTGCGACAAATTGTGTCACGCTTTGTGTTTCTGCGGGATCAAAATGATTCCTTTCTCCGAACACTAATTCAAGTACGGCTGAGTAGACTTCTTCCAGGATTTGTTGTTTCGTCGGCTCAGAACATGCCGGGAACCGTGACTGGGTACCTGCGTGAAGTGGTGCTGGCGCATAGGATGTTGAATGTGCGTTTTTCGCTGCAGTATCTGTCCATCGTTACAAAAAAAACAATTGTACAGAGATCTTGTGGACACGATGCTACCTGTACCTTTGTACCGTTCGCCACACCGTGGAGGCCCCGGACAGGACGTTCTAAAAAGAGTCAAGAAAATGCCAGTAAGGCCATCAACTAAGTCTTTCTTTTTCAAATTACATACAAACACACTTCCCGTTAAGACCTGGCTTCATAGCTAGGGTATTTTCATGCCCTGGACAACGGACTGCTTTTTATGTAAAAAACCAGAAACAATAGAACATGTTTTCCTAGATTGCTGGGACCCGATCTTTCACTGGGACGTTCTGCAGGCAACGCTGAAGAAGCAGTTACCCCTGGACCCATGTGGAATACGCTTCTTGCCAATAGATACCTCAGAGGAAGTACCGTATGACCTCATTATGGTCCTGGGCCTCCACGCGATGTGGAAAACTCGTATGCAATTTGAACATGCAGACATCGTTGTGAAACCGGTGCGAGAACACTTCATTGAGAGTGTTGTTTACGTGAGAGACGCAAAGTACTGCCTGATCCACCACAATGGATGTCTGTATTGGATGAACTGGTGTCACTGAAAAGATTTTAGTGCTGTGTTGGCCAAAGTGTGGCTGGCACGTTTTATCATTTGTAACATTTGATTTTGTACGTCGACGACGGCAATAAAGAAAAAAAAAAGGTGTGCCGTGATCGTATAGTGGTTAGTACCTTGCGTTGTGGCCGCAATAACCCAGGTTCGAATCCTGGTCATGGCAGTATTTTTTTTTTCTTTATTTATATCCAGGTAAGCGAAAGCGCCTCTCGGCACTCGTCACGCAGCTTGCAGTAGTAACGCAACTGTTTCGCAGTGAGAACAAGATGTGGTATTTCTTCCACCTCCCGTACATCGGTGTGCCGTGATCGTATAGTGGTTAGTACCTTGCGTTGTGGCCGCAATAACCCAGGTTCGAATCCTGGTCACGGCAGTATTTTTTTCTTTTATTTATATCCAGGTAAACGAAAGCGCCTCTCGGCACTCGTCACGCAGCTTGCAGTAGTAACGCAACTGTTTCGCAGTGAGAACAAGATGTGGTATTTCTTCCACCTCCCGTCCATCGGTGTGCCGTGATCATTCTGCTTCCGGCCACCGAGCGTGACGGATCGTCGAATCATGGCCTCTTCAGGGGCAGCGACAGCGGTCACTTTTGGCCGCGGAAACAGGCGCAACGATGAAGATATCGAATATCCGTTTATTCTGCCTCAACCGCCCCAAAGACGATTGGCGATTAATACCGTGTTTTTGCACGGTGATGTGCGTGCGAGATCTTACAAGGTCGAAGATTTCAGGGATGCCCTGCTGCCGACAGGTTTGCTGCCTGAGGTACTATGCATAGGGGCGTACCAGATTAACCACGTCTGGGCGGTGACCCTCAAGGATGCGACCGCC
This sequence comes from Dermacentor silvarum, assembly GCF_013339745.2. NCBI lineage: Eukaryota > Metazoa > Arthropoda > Arachnida > Ixodida > Ixodidae > Dermacentor > Dermacentor silvarum. Next base: position 27,398,330 of record NC_051155.1, read on the forward strand.
ACAAAACGACTGTTGGCCCTCAAGGAACTACAAGTAAAGGGACGACGGTGCGTCATCGTTGACCCGCAGGACCAGCAGGTGAAGCTTCGGCTTCACTGGCTGCTGTACGGCGTCGCCGACGAGGACGTCCGCACGGCGTTCGCAGCTTTCGGCAAGGTCGAGGAAGTGAGCCGGGAGAGGTGGCGTGTCCAAGGCATGGGAGAAAAGACGTCAACCACAAGGACCGTGCTGCTGAAGCTGAAAAGTGGCGTCAAGGTGGAGGACCTCCCTCACCAGGTCCGCGTCGGCGGTGAGTTGGCCCTGGTGGTTGTTCCCGGTCGCCCCATGCAGTGCTTGCGCTGCCAAGGCACGGGACACGTCCGCCGGGAGTGCAAAGTCCCCCGCTGTTCACGATGCAGACGATTCGGCCACGTCGACGCGGACTGTGTGAAATCCTACGCCGCCGTGACAGGCCCAGCTGCGAATGAGGTTGCGGCAGAGCACGTCATGGACGTTGTGGAGGCGGAGGACGCTGCCAAAGGAGCTGGAGACCTGGTGCCGTCACCGACAAGCTATGGTACGCCGAACGAGGGTGCAGACGGCAAGTTGGCCGAGGCTGCTGAGAAGCCGAGCTTGCCGGAACAGCTCCCGACTGCAGAGGTCCAGGCGACCGGAGGCGTTGGTGAAGACGCGGCCGATGACGACGAAACAGCAATGCAGCAGGACAAGGCCGTCATCGACGGCGACCGGACAACGACCCTTGGTGCCCCAGTCAAGCGCTCCCACGAGGAGACGAAGGACAGGGACGCGAGTGCAACCAACAGCAGTGAGGGACCGCCGACCAAGACGCCGCTGGGAAGGCCGATGGGCTTCAAGCCAAAACCGAACGTTCCTCCCGAGAGAACACCTGGTGACAAAGCACCGGCCACTAACGCCGCCGGGAAGCCGGAGGGTTCCGGAGGCGACTAGCCGAGGGCTAGTCGTAACGGTAAGCACCATGCTCCGGGCCTACTTTTTCTCTAGTTCAATATGGCTCTGTTTCCGTCCCTTAGTATTGCCACATTAAACGTGAGAGGGTTGGCGGCTAGTCGTAGGCAAAGTCAGCTCCTACGGTTAGTCACTGACCATGACATAGACGTACTAGCCGTCCAGGAAACTAAGGTAGACGGGGAGGAGGAGACCGGGAGCATGGTGCGACGTTTCACGACTAGGTATTTTGCGGTGGTCAGTCATGCAATTGGCACGTCCGGGAGCTGCCTTCTTTTTGTAAAGAAGCTGCCAGGAATGCAGATTCAAAGAGTATTTTCTTGTGAGTCTGGAAGGATTGCTTTTTGTGATGTTTTCACGAGTGATGTCGAGTTTCGCATCATATGCGTATACGCACCGAACTCTGTGGATGAGCGTGCCTTATTCTTTTCGAACCTTGAACAGTATGTCCGGTGTGATAAGCGCGTAATCCTGTTAGGAGACTTCAATTGTGTGCTGAGCGCTAAAGACAGAGTTAACAATTCCGGTAAGCGTGACAAAAGTAGTGATGTGTTGCCAATATAATAAGCGAAAATGAACTTGACGATGTCTTTGAGTGTCTCCAAGCTGGTCATGAAGTGACGTTTACGCGTTTTCAGGGTAGTAGCCATGCGCGATTGGATCGTATGTACATTTCATTGGATGCAATCCCAAAATGCCATGGCTATTGCGTTGTACCTGTGTCGTTCTCGGACCACTGTCTGGTTAAATGTGAAGTCGGCATAGAGAAAAGGAGACATGCTTTCAATTGGGACTTCTGGAAAATGAATGCAATGCTACTAATCGATGAGCCATTTCTTGCCGCAGTACGCGATATGGTTAATAAAATACACGAAGCATCATCGGAAACAATAGCGGAAAAGTGGGAATGCTTTAAACAAAACGTTAAAATGAAAGCCTTGGACCGATCGAGCTGCCTAAAATATGAGAGGGAAGTGAAAGAAAAGGGTTTTAGAACACTACTCAGACAGCTTAATTACGCTTGAGTGCAGACAGCCTGGGGCGTACAAAGACGACGTGCGAAACATCAAGCAAAAGCTTGAACAGTTTGATAAAGAGCGTTATCAAGGTGCCATTGTGCGAGCACGTGCCGATGCACTAGCGGCAGGGGAGACGCCCACAAAAAGGGTGCTTGGACTAGAAAAGGCGCACGGACGACGCAACAATGTTGATAAGATTTTAATGAACGGCAGTGTTGTTGAAGACAACGAAAGCATAGGCCGCGCTTTCACTGAGTACTACCAGTCGCTCTTTGCATTCCAGGCTGCCAATTTAGATGGGTTTAAAGCTGCTTTTCTCCATCGTATGCCGCGACTGGATGATGACACCAAAGAAGGACTAGAAGGCAGAATAACCCAGAGGGAAGTCGAGAAAGCAATCGACGATTTGAACTTGGGCAAGTCACCCGGACCTGATGGTCTCAGCGCTGGGTGGTATAAGGCGTTTAAAAGCGAACTGGCTCCTTTGCTAGCTGCGGTATTTAATGACGCATATGAGCAGAAATCCTTGCCACCTTCCTTTGGAAAAGCGCACACTATACTAATACCTAAGACCGATCAAATAGATAAACTAAAGCTCGTCACATCCTACAGGCCCATATCATTAACAAACATCGATTAAAAAATATTTATGAAGGTTATAGCCACCAGACTCCAAGGTGTCATCAAGGAAATAGTCGCTGACCACCAAACTTGCGGCATCAAGGGGCGATCTATTTTTGCGAACATCCATAGGATGCGGTGTGTTCTCGAGTGCTGTGACGTCACCTATAGCGGCGTTGCAGTTCTTCAGCTCGACCTCGAGAAAGCGTTTGACTGTGTCGCGCATGCTATTTTGTTTGCAATCTTAGATCATGTTAATGTTGTGTCCATCATCACTGAGGGAGTGCCCTTGGCGTATCAGAACTGCACAACGCGGTTAATTGTTAATAAGTCACTGGGGGCCCCCATTAACATCATGCGTTCATTGCGCCAAGGCTGCCCCCTCAGTCCGCTTCTGTTCGCTATATATATTGAAGCAATGTGTCTGGCAATCACTGAAAATGTCAGAATACGTGGTTTTAGGCTGGCAGCGGCCGAAGTTAAAGTACTCGCGTATGCAGACGACATCGCAGTGTGTTGCACAGACAAACCAAGTATAACCGAAGCAATAACTGTAGTGAAGCACTTCTGTGACGTCACGGGTAGCAGAGTAAATTGGGGCAAATCCCTTGGACTATGGCACGGGGAGTGGCCGTCTGCACCGGACCACTTCGCGAACGTGAACTGGATGAAAACTCCTGCACGGTATCTAGGTGTTCCCCTCGACAGCTACAACAGCAGCGAGGAATACTGGAGGAGTCAAACCAAAGAAATGAAAGATAAAGTAGACAGATGGCAAGGAACTAACCTGTCTATTTTTGCAAGAGCGACAGTTTGCAATATTTTCTTTATCTCTAAGTTGTATTATGTCATGCAAGTGCTCCATTGTTCCCGAGCAAACGTGCTAAAGCTGCACAGAGTGTTTGCGGTTTTCATCTGGGGTTCGACATGGGAAAGGTGCAGCCGAACAAACTTGTTCAGAAGAGTGAAGGACGGGGGTGTGGGCTTAATTCATCTCTTTGTTAGACAGCTGGTAAACAGATTTTTGTTTTTTCGCGATACGCGAGACCCTTTTCTGCGCACTGTTTGCGAGCTCAGGTTGAGCGACGCATTGTCTGAACATGTTGTCAGTACAGAAAGCATGACCGGAACACTTCGTGGGTATCTCAAGGAAGTGGTCGAAAGTGTACGCTTCCTCACTGTGCGCTTTTCAAATGATTATTTTTGTGAAGTGAAAAGGAAAACACTGTATAGAGACCTTGCTGATGTACTTTTCCCAGTACCATTATATAGAGCCATATACAGTGGAGGGCCAGGACAGGATGTGCTTAAACGGGTGAAACGCATGGAGGTGTCACCCGGGCTAAAAACATTTTTCTTTAACCTTCATACCGGAACGCTCCCCGTCAAGACTTTTATGAAAGAACGGGGTTGTACTGTACCATGGGGATCGCACTGCTTGATCTGCAAGCAGCCCGAAACCATAGACCATGTTTTTTTGCACTGTTGGGAGGGGGTTTACTTCTGGGACGTGTTACAGCGAACACTAAAGAAAGAATTGCCAGTGGACCCCCATGGGATCAGGTATCTGTCAATTAAGGACGAGGGGGTTCCTTATGACTTTATTATGCTGATTGCCCTCCACTGTTTATGGCGGGCTCGTATGGCAGGGTACCACTGTGACCCCGACGCGAGGCCCGCGAGGATTTATTTCAAAGAATGTGTATCTCGCTTTATTGAAGAACAGAAAATGAAAGTGTATGTACCGGATTGGCTGTCAAGGCTGGTTCCTCTGGCAGCCATGAAGGAATTTTAACGTGACAACGTCGGTCCTATACGGACGGACGACTTACTTTTTTTTTCTTTTTTTTTCCTTTTTTTCCTTTTTTTGTACAATAGCGTGCATTTGTGTTATTGGAGTGTGTGGTAATTTGTATGTACTGTCTTATGTCGAAGACCGGCAATAAATAAAAAAAATCGGTGTGCCGTGATCGTATAGTGGTTAGTACCTTGCGTTGTGGCCGCAATAACCCAGGTTCGAATTCTGGTCACGGCAGTATTTTTTTCTTTTATTTATATCCAGGTAAACGAAAGCGCCTCTCGGCACTCGTCACGCAGCTTGCAGTAGTAACGCAACTGTTTCGCAGTGAGAACAAGATGTGGTATTTCTTCCACCTCCCGTCCATCGGTGTGCCGTGATCGTATAGTGGTTAGTACCTTGCGTTGTGGCCGCAATAACCCAGGTTCGAATCCTGGTCACGGCAGTATTTTTTTCTTTTATTTATATCCAGGTAAACGAAAGCGCCTCTCGGCACTCGTCACGCAGCTTGCAGTAGTAACGCAACTGTTTCGCAGTGAGAACAAGATGTGGTATTTCTTCCACCTCCCGTCCATCGGTGTGCCGTGATCGTATAGTGGTTAGTACCTTGCGTTGTGGCCGCAATAACCCAGGTTCGAATCCTGGTCACGGCAGTATTTTTTTCTTTTATTTATATTATATATAAATAAATATATATATTTATTATTATTTTATATATAATATATTTATATATATTTATATAAATATATATATTTATATATAATATATTTTATATATTATTTAGTCCGAGTGGGCACGGAGGAGCAGCAGCTATGCAGCCGGTTTTCAATCCTTTCTGCTTCGTTGTGCAGGCCTTGTTATCAGCATGGCCGCCCTTGCCGCCTGATGGATCAGTCGCTGTCGTACCATTACCTTCCGGGATACCGGTGCTGCCTTTTCCAAACGTTTCTTTGCCACTGAGGGAGCACACGGCAACATTGACGGGCTTCACCAGCACAGTGTCATCGGCAACGGCATCAGTCACCACCACAGATTTAAACGCACCGCCGGCATCGTTTCCCTTTAGTGGGCACGGAGGAGCAGCAGCTATGCAGCCGGTTTTCAATCCTTTCTGCTTCGTTGTGCAGGCCTTGTTATCAGCATGGCCGCCCTTGCCGCCTGATGGATCAGTCGATGTCGTACCATTACCTTCCGGGATACCGGTGCTGCCTTTTCCAAACGTTTCTTTGCCACTGAGGGAGCACACGGCAACATTGACGGGCTTCACCAGGACAGTGTCATCGGCAACGGCATCAGTCACCACCACAGATTTAAACGCACCGCCGGCATCGTTTCCCTTTAGTGGGCACGGAGGAGCAGCAGCTATGCAGCCGGTTTTCAATCCTTTCTGCTTCGTTGTGCAGGTCAGTAAATATCCCTCTTTACATGCTAAACGCTCACATGATGTTTGCCTGCTGCTCCTCCCAAGCCCAATAGTTCTTTTGGATATTGTTAGTGAATGTGCGCATGTTGTCATGTTGTTGTTGTTGGCTGGCGACGTTGAAACGAATCCAGGGCCTGCCAATGATAGTGACGTTCTGGCTGCGATTGCCACATTGTCAGCAAAAGTCGATGCAGGTCATGCTGAGATGATGCAAATGCTAACCGAAGTAAGACGGAATCAAGAACAACTGGAACAAAAGGTGTCTGACATAACAACCAGACTTTCCGTGGTCGAATCCGTTGTTGAATCGTTTGATTCATCTCGGCATGACGAGAACCTACCTGGTATTGTGAGCAGTGTTATGAATGAAACTGTAATACTAAATTCACGACTCGATGAACTTGAAGATAGATCGCGACGTGACAATTTGATCTTTTACGGGCTTGTCGATAGTCCTGCGGAAACCTGGGCGCAGTCCGAGTGCCATGTTCGTGAGTCGCTCACCCGTATTTTAAATCTTACGTTTCCTGATGACAGCATTTCACGCGCACACCGTCTGGGTACGCACGTCTTGGGCAAAACACGGCCAATAATAGTAAAATTTGGTTCCTCAAAACTGAAGGACAACATCCTTTCTCAGCGTTCAAAATTTCGCGGTACAGGCATATCTGTGGCTGAGGACTTTTGCCGAGCTACACGTCAATGTCGAAAGAAACTTATTGAATTCGGCAAGAATAGCGGCCAACAGTACACACTTCGTCTTAACAAACTGCATATAAATAGGAAAACCTACGTGTATTGTCCCACTACTGACCAGGTTTGCGAACTTCATTCAGGCGTGGCTCCTGTCACTAACAATAACAACCGTTCTTCCACAGGTACTAGCAGTGCACATGCAGCAACGTCATAGCTTATTACTAACCCGAATCGTAAACAGGTCTCTGTCTTCTATTCTAACGTGCGCAGCGTAGGTAACAAACGCGAATCTTTGTCCTCTCTAATAGACACGTGTTCAGCCGACATAGTCATTCTTACGGAAACGTGGCTCTCAAATCAGATAGCTAATCACGAAATTTTTGAATGTGAAAGTAACTATAAGTTCTTTCGTCGAGACCGCGAGCAGCGGACAGGCGGCGGAGTGCTTATAGCCGTCCGTGATACCATATCTTGCCGCGAGATAACTATTTCTACTGATTTGGAATTTGTATGCGCTCGAATAACCATCGATCACAAAGACTTCATCTTTAGTGCCTGCTACCGGTCACCTAGTTCAACTAACACATTTTGCAATGAACTTTCCGACATTTTAAGCAACTTGACACAACAGTTTTCTTCATGCCCTTTATTCTTAGTGGGCGATTTTAACTTTCCAGGGATTGACTGGAAAACCCAACCTACAGTTATAAAGGGTGGATCTGAGTGCCTTGCGTTCCTTAACCTATGTCTTGATTTTAACCTCACGCAACTTGTCACTAATCCGACACGAAGTTCCAGTCATTCCGCTACCGTTTTGGACCTCATTTTAACCACAACCCCTAACCTCGTTCCAAGTGTTCAACATTTTTCTGGCGTTAGTGATCACTGCATTCTACTTTTCGACTTACGTGCTTGCACCCCATCGGTCAAATCATCCAAAGTTATTCGTGATTATAAGAATGCTGATGTCACCGCTATTAATTCTGAATTGTCATCCTTCATTAGCGAATATTTGCCGAATTTGTACACTCGCACGGTGGAAGCAAACTGGGCTTTGTTTAAAAATAAAATAAAATACCTAATGGACCGTTATATCCCACTGAAGCGTATTACGACTAAATCTCGGGCACCTTGGTTTAACGCACAACTTAAACGGCTTCTAAATAAAAAGAAAAGGTTATTTCGACGCACAAAAACATCCACAAACGCCTCGAGCTGGTTTGCTTACACTAACGCAGATAACGAATACAAACAGGCTATAGCACGGGCCAAGGATGACTTTTATTGTAGCACACTGCCGACACTTCTACGTGACAATCCTCGAAAATTTTGGTGCGCAGTCAATAACAAAAATGAAACCTTGATTGAGCTTTGTGATACTGCTGGCGTTCCTGTAGATAACAAGGACTGTTGTGATGTATTAAATAATGCATTTATTTCCTTTTTTTCGCATAATAATCCTGTTGTATATCCTGATTATCCCGACTCCGGTTTTTCCCCCATGTATCCTATTGTGTTTGATTCAATTGGTATTTCTCGTTTAATCGAAACCCTAAAGGTCTCTAGCAGTGCTGGCCCTGACGGTATTAATTCGAAGTTTTTGAAAAGTACATCAGTGTATTCATCATTGATTCTTTGCGAGATTTTCTCACAGTCATTGCAATGTTGCACCATACCAAGTGATTGGAAGGTGGGGAGGGTGGTTCCTTTGCACAAATCAGGTGTTTCTCACTCTCCACTGAACTACAGACCGATATCATTGACCAGTATACCTTGCAAGCTCATGGAACACGTCATCTATTCACATGTGGTATGTTTTCTTGAATCTAACTCATTTTTTTCTACTTGTCAACATGGTTTTAGAAAATATCTTTCGTGTGAAACACAACTTCTGTTATTTACAAACGACTTATTTCGCGCTGTTGATAATGGTTTCGTTGTCGACTGTATTTTTCTAGATTTCGCTAAGGCATTTGATTCAGTCTCACATCAGCTACTCTTTTTTAAACTTGACAGTTTGAACCTCGATGCCAATGTCCTAAGTTGGATTAAATGTTTTCTTTCTAACCGCTTTCAATATGTTTCGGCTAACGGTCATGATTCTTCTTTCGCTTCAGTAACATCGGGGGTACCTCAGGGGTCGGTTCTAGGACCACTACTCTTTCTCATATACATCAATGATCTTCCTACCCAAGTTTCTTCTACTATAAAACTGTTTGCTGATGATTGTGTAATATATCGCATAATTTCTAACTCCTGCGACCATGCTGCATTACAGACTGACCTTGATAGTATTTCCCGCTGGTGTTCTGATTGGCTAATGAAACTTAATATTAACAAGTGTAAAAGCATGCGCGTGTCTCGAGTGCCTTACTCAACTAATCCCGCTGATTACACTCTTAATAACACACCCCTAATCGCCGTGACTTCTTACAAATATCTCGGCGTCATTATAGCCCAGAATCTATCATGGACTTTGCATGTGAACTATATTATCAACAACGCTAACCGCATGCTAGGTTTTTTGCGTCGCAACTTCTCACGCGCCAACACTACAGTTAAACTCACACTTTACAAGACCTTGGTCAGACCCAAACTTGAGTATGCCTGCTCAATTTGGGATCCTGGCCAGGTAACACTAACAAACTCTTTAGAGCTTATCCAGAATCGCAGCGCCCGGTTTATAATTTCTAACTATAGTCGTTATTCTAGCGTCTCCGCAATGAAACTAACTCTTGACCTACCAGACCTCGCTCTGCGCCGACAGTGTTCTCGACTGTGCCTCTTCCATAAAATATTTTACTTCAATCTCACACTTAAGGAAGAATTACTACATCGGCCATCGTACGTGTCATCTCGCATTGATCATTCCCAGAAAGTTGGTGTACCCCTTTGTCGCACAAAAATGTACTCTGACGCACTTATACCAAGAACCTCGGAAGACTGGAACCACCTCCCTGCCTCCATCACCGCCATCTCTGACTCCAAGAATTTCAAGACCGCCATTAATACTTACATTTGTTCTTGCCCCTCCTCTCTGTAAAGCCTTCGGGCGATTGAGAGTACGAAAATAAATAAATAAAATAAATATCCAGGTAAACGAAGGCGCCCCTCGGCACTCGTCACGCAGCTTGCAATGGTAACGCAACTGTTTCGCAGTGAGAACAAGATGTGGTATTTCTTCCACCTCCCGTCCATCGGTGTGCCGTGATCGTATAGTGGTTAGTACCTTGCGTTGTGGCCGCAATAACCCAGGTTCGAATCGTGGTCACGGCAGTATTTTTTTCTTTTATTTATATCCAGGTAAACGAAAGCGCCTCTCGGCACTCGTCACGCAGCTTGCAGTAGTAACGCAACTGTTTCGCAGTGAGAACAAGATGTGGTATTTCTTCCACCTCCCGTCCATCGGTGTGCCGTGATCGTATAGTGGTTAGTACCTTGCGTTGTGGCCGCAATAACCCAGGTTCGAATCCGGGTCACGGCAGTATTTTTTTCTTTTATTTATATCCAGGTAAACGAAGGCGCCTCTCGGCACTCGTCACGCAGCTTGCAATAGTAACGCAACTGTTTCGCAGTGAGAACAAGATGTGGTATTTCTTCCACCTCCCGTCCATCGGTGTGCCGTGATCGTATAGTGGTTAGTACCTTGCGTTGTGGCCGCAATAACCCAGGTTCGAATCCTGGTCACGGCAGTATTTTTTTTTTCTTTTATTTATATCCAGGTAAACGAAAGCACCTCTCGGCACTCGTCACGAAGCTTGCAATAGTAACGCAACTGTTTCGCAGTGAGAACAAGATGTGGTATTTCTTCCACCTCCCGTCCATCGGTGTGCCATTCTGCTTCCGGCCACCGAGCGTGACGGTTCGCGGGATCATGGCCTCTTCAAGGGCAGCGACAGCGGTCACTTTTGGCCGCGGTAACAGCACTAACGACGATAAGGAATACCCGTTTATTTTGCCTCAATTGCCAAAAGGACGAGTGGCGATTAACACCGTGTTTTTGCACGGGGATGTGCGTGCGAGACCCTACAAGGTCGAGGATTTTAGGGATGCCCTGCTGCCGACAGGCTTGCTACCGGAGGTGGTGTGCATAGGGGCGTACCAGATAAACCACGTCTGGGCGGTGACCCTCACGGATGCAACCGCCACGAAACGGCTGATAGCCCACGAGGAACTGCAGGTGAAGCGACGACGGTGCGTCATCGTTGACCCACAGGACCAGCAGGTGAAGCTTAGGCTTCATTGGCTACTGTACGGCGTGGCAGACGAGGACATCCGGACTGCATTCGCGGCTTTCGGCAAGGTGGAGGAGGTAAGCCGGGAGAGGTGGCGCGTCCAAGGCATGGGGGACAAGACGTCAACCACCAGGACCGTGCTGCTCAAGCTGAAGAGCGGCGTCAAAGTGGAGGACCTTCCTCATCAGGTCCGCGTCGGCGGAGAGTTGGCCTTGATTGTTGTTCCCGGTCGGCCCATGCAGTGCTTGCGGTGCCAGGGCACGGGACACGTCCGCCGGGAATGTAAAGTCCCCCGCTGTTCACGGTGCAGACGTTTCGGCCACGAGGACGCGGACTGCGTGAAATCGTACGCCGCCGTGACGGGCCCGGCTGCGACTGACGTTGCGGCAGAGCACGTCATGGACGTGGTGGAGGCGGAGGACGCTGCCAAAGGAGCCGGAGACCCGGTGTCACTGGCGACGAGCGGTGCTTCGTTGACCGGGAACGCAGACGGCAAGGTGGCTGAGGCTACTGCGATGCCGAGTGCGTCGGCACAAGTCGCGACTACAGAAGATCAGGCGACTGGGGGCGTTAGTGGAGATGCACCCATCGATGACACGAAGGCAATGCAACAAGACGAGGCCGTCAACGACGACGACCGGACTACGACTCCCGCTCCAGTGAAACGCACCCACGACGAGACAAAGGACCGAGATGAGGGTGCAACGAGCTCTAACGAGGGACCGCCGACAAAGACGCCTCTTGGGAGGCGATTGGGCTTCAAGCCAAAGCCCAACATCCCGCCGGAGAGAACACCTGGCGACAAAGCACCTCCCCCGAACAACGCCGGCAAGCCGGAAGGTTCCGGAGACGGCTAGCCGAGGGCTAGTCGTGAAAGGTAAGCACCATGCTCCGGGCCTACTTCATTCTTTAGTACAGCATGGCACCTGACCCGTCTCTCAATATTGCCACACTAAACGTGCGAGGCTTGGCGGCTAGCCGTAGGCAAAGTCAAGTCCTACGGTTGGTCACTGACCACGACATAGATGTTTTAGCTGTCCAGGAGACCAAGGTAGACGGGGAGGAGGAGACCGGGAGCATGGTGCGGCGTTTCACGACTAGATATTATGCGGTCGTGAGCCACGCGGTAGGGACGTCCGCCGGATGTGTCCTGTTTGTTAAGAAGTTGCCAAACCTTGTAGTACAGAGTGTGTTTTCATGTCAATCCGGAAGGATTGTATTTTGCGATATTGTTTTTTGTGAAGTTCAATTTCGAGTTATATGCATATATGCGCCAAATGGTGTAGAAGAGCGTGCTTTACTTTTTTCGAATCTTTTTGAGTACAATAGCCGTGATAAGTGCATGCTTTTGTTGGGAGATTTCAACTGTGTTTTGAGTGCTCGGGACCGATCCAATAATGGCGGTATCCGCGATAAAAGCAGTCATATATTGTCTAAGCTGATTAGCGAAAATGAACTAGACGATGTATGTGAGTGTCTGGAGGGGGAGCGGGAAGTGATGTATACGCGATTTCAAGGCAGTAGCCATGCGCGGTTAGACCGCTTGTACATGTCACAGGACATGATTCCAAAGTGCCACAGTTATTCTGTTGCACCTGTGTCGTTCTCAGATCACTGCTTGGTGAAGTGTAACATAGGTATGAAGAAGAAGAGTGAATCTTTTAACTGGGACCTATGGAAAATGAATGCCTTACTACTAAAAGACGAGCCATTTGTAGAGGCAATACACGAGGCCGTTATGGAAGTATGCGATGAACGTACTGAAACCATAGCAGAGAAATGGGAATGGTTCAAACAGAAGGCAAAAATGAAGGCAATAGAAAGATCGAGCTGCTTAAAGTTTGAGGGGGAGATGAAAGAAAGAGACTTACGAAAGATACTTAAGCAGCTGATAGCGCTGGAATGCAAAGAGCCAGGGCAGTACAAGCAAGATATGCGAACCATCAAAGAAAAAATTGAGCAGTTGGACAAAGAACGCTATCAAGGCGCGATTGTTCGCGCAAGAGCAAATGCATTAGTAGCGGGGGAGACGCCCACGAAAAGGGCGCTTGTACTTGAAAAAGCTCATGGTCGACGTAATCATGTCTATAATATTTTGTGGAACGGCACACTTGTCGACGATAATAAGAGCATAGGCCGACCGTTTTTAGACTATTACCAGTCGCTGTTTGCATTTCAAGAAGCCAATGTAGATGAGTTCAAAAGGGTCTTTCTCGGTCGCATGCCGCGACTGAGTGACGACACGAAGGACCGATTAGAAGGGAATATAAGAGAACACGAAGTCGAAAAAGCAATAAATGATTTGAACAGTGGCAAATCACCCGGACCTGACGGTCTGAGCGCGTGTTTTTATAAAGCCTTCAAGAAAGAACTGTCGCCCCTGCTAACAGACCTGTTTAACGCCGCGTATGTGAACAAAGCTTTGCCGCCTTCTTTTGGTAAAGCGCATACCATCTTGATACCTAAGAGTGACAAAGCGGAGAAGCTTAGGCTCGTGACATCTTATAGGCCGATATCTTTAACCAATGTCGGCTATAAGATTTTCATGAAGGTGTTGGCAGCCAGACTGCAAAGAGTCATCAAAGAAATAGTCGCAGACCACCAAACGTGTGGGATCAAAGGGAGGTCAATTTTTTCGAATATTCACACGATGCGGTGCGTGCTCGAGTGCTGTGACGTAACCTACGACGGCGTCGCAGTGCTTCAGCTGGACCTAGAGAAAGCGTTTGACTGTGTGTCTCATGATATTTTGTTTGCCATTCTGGATCACGTTAATGTAGGTGCCATCATCACTGAGGGAGTGGCGTTGGCGTATCAGAACTGCACAACACGCTTAATTGTGAATAAATCATTGGGGGCCCCCATTAACGTCATGCGTTCTGTGCGTCAAGGCTGCCCCCTCAGTCCTCTTTTGTTTGCAATTTACATAGAAACGATGTGTTTGGCAATAATTGAGAACGAGCAAATACGAGGTTATAGTTTGGCAGCCACAGAAGTCAAGCTCCTGGCATATGCAGATGATATAGCCGTGTGTTGTACAAACAGAGAAAGTGTAACAGAAACGATACGCGTTGTGAAGCAGTTTTGTGATGTGACGGGCAGTAAAGTGAACTGGGGTAAGTCCCTCGGTTTGTGGCACGGAGAGGGGTCATTGGCGCCGGAAAACTTTGCGAATGTGAGCTGGGTGAAAACCCCTACCAAGTATCTCGGTGTTCCCATGGACAGTTACAAACATAGCGAGGGATACTGGACGAACCAAATAAAAGAAACAAGAGAAAAAGCAGACAGGTGGAAAGGCATCAACCTGTCCATTTTCGCAAGGGCAACTGTATGTAATATGTTTTTCATTACGAAGTTGTGGTACGTCATGCAGACGTTGTTTTGTTCAAGGGTAAATGTGCAAAGGTTGCACAGAGTGTTCGCCGTTTTTATCTGGGACTCCAACTGGGAAAGATGTAGCCGAACAAACCTGTTCAGGCGGGTGAAGGAAGGGGGGCTGGACTTGGCGCACCTTTTTGTACGACAGCTTGTCAATAGATTTTTGTTTTTTCGGGATGTGCGCGATCCATTTCTGCGTACGGTATTACAGCTCAGGTTAAAAGCCGCTTTGCCGGCACTCATTGTTAGTACCAACAGTATGCCAGGAACGATTCGCGGCTATCTAAAAGAAGTTGTTGATAGTGTGCGCTTTCTTTCTGTGCGTTTTTCTTTCGATTATTTATCTGGCGTGAAAAGAAAGACGTTATATAGAGATGTATGCGATATTGTATTCCCAGTGCCATTGTACAGAGCGGTATACAGTGGAGGACCAGGACAGGATGTCCTTAAACGGGTGGAAAGAATGGAGGTGCCTACTGGGGTAAAAAACATTCTTTTTTAGGCTACACTCAGGAACACTGTCAGTGAAAGCATTCATGGAAGAACGTGGCTTTCTTGTACCATGGGGCTCATATTGCTTGATCTGCAATCAATCTAAAACCATAGATCATGTGTTCTTGCATTGCTGGGAAGGTGTCTACTTCTGGGACGTCCTAAAACGGACAATGAAGAAGGATTTTCCATTGAGTCCGCATGGGATAAGGTACCTAGCGATAAACAATGAGGACGGAGTTCCATACGATTTAATAATGCTCCAGGGCCTCCACTGTTTATGGCGGGCAAGGATGGCTGGGTACCATTGCGACCCAGACGCTAGGCCTGCACGTATTTATTTTCGAGAGAGTATGTCTCGCTTTATTGCAATAAAGAAAACACAAGATTGTGTACCCGATTGGCTGTCGTGGCTAGAGCCTTTGACAGCTTTAAAAGAATTTTAGTTTGACAACGCCAGTCCATGTAGGACAGGTGGCTTTTTTGTTTTTCAATATGTTTTGTAGTTATTTGTGATATTGTTCTCTAGTGTGCGCTCTGTACATTGTCAAAGACCGGCAATAAATAAATAAAAAAAAAAAATCGGTGTGCCGTGATCGTATAGTGGTTAGTACCTTGCGTTGTGGCCGCAGTAACCCAGGCTCAAATCCTGGTCACGGCAGTATATTTTTTTTCTTTTAATTATATCCAGGTAAACGAAAGCACCTCTCGGCACTCGTCACGCAGCTTGCAGTAGTAACACAACCGTTTTCGCAGTGAGAACAAGATGTGGTATTTCTTCCGCCTCATTCTGCTTCCGGCCACCGAGCTGAACGGTCAGCAGAGTCATGGGCTCCAATGGAGCGGCGACAGCGCCCTAGTTGGCCGCGGAAACAGGGTGAACTGCGAAGACGACACAGGCTATCAGATTATTTTGCCTCCCCTGCCAAAAGGACGCGTGGTGCTAAACACCGTGTTTTTGCACGGTGACGTGCGAGCTAGACCCTACAGAGCTGAGGATTTTCGGGACGCTCTCGGCCCAACAGGACTGCTGCCGGAGGTGCTTGCCCTTGGGGCTTACGAGATCAACCACGTCTGGGCGGTGACCATGAACAACGCCGACGCCACGAAACGGCTGCTGGACGTCAAGGAGATCAAGGTAAAGGGGCGGCGCTGCATCGTGGTTGACCCCCAAGACCAGCAGGTACGGCTGCGTCTTCATTGGCTAATACATGGTGTGGCTGATGAAGATGTGAGAACGGCGCTGGCGGACTTTGGAAAGGTCGTTAAGGTCACCCAAGAGCGATGGCGGGTACAAGGAATCAGCGACAAGGGGACGACTACCCGGTCCGTGTTGCTCAAGCTCAAGAGCGGCGTGAAGCTGGAAGACCTCCCACACCAAATCAGGGTCGCAGGTGAACTGGCACTTGTTGTCGTGCCTGGCCGCCCAATGCAGTGCTTGCGCTGCCAAGGCTCTGGTCATGTACGTCGGGAGTGCAAGGTCCCTCGGTGCTCGCAATGCCGCAGGTTTGGTCACTCGGAAGACCAGTGCATACGTACGTACGCTTCTGCGACCGGGCCGGCCGAAGGGCGACGACGCCGCGCAGCTGGTGATGGATGCGGTTGAGGCCGAGGAAGCTGCAAAAGGGGCAGGAGACCAGGCAACCTTAAGCGCGGCAGAGGGTGCGCTTGCACCTGCTGTAGAGGAGGGGGCCCTAGTGGTTAACAAGGATACCGAAGGATCTGTAAAAGATACAGCCGACAAGACCGAGGAAGAAATCACAAGCAGCTCAGCAGAAGCAAGCGTGTCAATGGAGATAGGGGAAGACCTGTCGGCAAGGAATGACGCAACGTGCAGTAACGTTGGAGCCTCGGCAAAACGGCCTCTTGAACAGCCTGCAGACAACGCAGCGTACCAAGGAAGTAGCGAGGACGGGCCGCCGTCGAAGACTTCTGGGACATCTGGGGGCAGGCGCAGCAGCTACAATACCACGTCGCAACATCACCACTGCAGAAAAAAAGACTGAGAACAAGCCACCACCGCTTTCCAGTGGTACCGGTCCACCGGGTGGCTCTGGAGGTGTCTAGCGGAGTGCTAGACGCTAAAGGTAAGCACCATGCTCCGGGCCAATTTTTTCACTAGACAGCCATGGCTCCCAACCCGACGCTTAGACTGGCTACGCTAAACGTTCGAGGTCTGGCCGCCAAGCGAAAGCAAAGCCAAGTGTGTAGGCTACTGGTGGACCATGACCTTGACGTTTTAGCAGTGCAAGAGACAAAAGTGGATGGTGACGAGGAGACCCGGAGCATGGTGCAGCGGTTTACGTCGCGGTATTACGCAATAGTGAGCCACGCCATAGGGGCGTCAGCTGGTTGTGTACTGTTCATTAAGAAGTTACCGGGTCTCGCAGTGCAAGGCTTCTTTTCTTGTCCATCTGGCAGATTAGTTTTGTGCAATCTTGTTTTCAGTGGACTGGAATGGTGTGTTGTGTGCATTTATGCTCCTAATGCGTTAGATGAACGGGCGCAATTTTTTGTGAAGTTAAAGGAGTATATGGCTGTTGATAAACATATGGTGTTATTGGGTGATTTTAATTGTGTTCTGAGTGCCCGAGATAGGTCAAACAAAGGTAAAAGAAAGCGATAGAAGTATGGATATCTTGGCCGAGATAATTAATGAATGCGAATTAGAGGACGTGGCTGACTGCATGATAGGGACGCGAGATGTGCGTTTCACGCACTTTCAGGCAAACAGCCATGCGCGTTTAGATCGCATTTACGTGTCGCTTGCGGCAATACCTATGTGCAACAGTTACAATGTCTATCCTATTTCCTTCACTGATCATTGTCTAGTTAAATGTGACATAGGAAGAAAGACAAAAGGTTGCAGTTTCTCTTGGGAACTGTGGAAAATGAATTCGAAACTAACCACTGATGAAAGTTTCGTAGCAGAGGTGTTGGAGTGCGTCGCAGAAACTCTTCTGAATGGAGAAGGTAAATTTGCAGAACGATGGGAAGAGTTTAAACAACGGATTAAAATAAAAGCCATCGATCGTACTGTCACACTAAATTATGAAGCAAAAACGAAAGAAAGAGAACTAAGAAAAACCTTGGAAAAGTTGACAGAACTGGAGTGCCAAGAGCCGGGAGCATTCAAAAGTGATATACGGAATATCAAACAGCAACTTGAACTGCATGACTAAGAACGTTATCGCGGCGCGATTGTTCGCGCAAGAGCCGAGTCCTTTGCTGTGGGGGAGACACCCACAAAAAGGGCGCTTGGACTGGAAAAGGCGCACGCACGGCGCAATCAGATTGACGTGATCGAAGCGGGTGGTCTCGAAGTTACAGGTACCGATAGCATAGCACGTGTGTTCTTTCAGCACTATGAGAATCTATTTGCACATAGGCAGGTAGACCTGGAACGCATTAAAACGATTTATTTAACATGCATGGCTCAACTGAGTGATGAAACGAAAGCTGCATTAGAAGCGACTGTTTTTGAAGTGGAACACGTGATTGATAATTTGAATCCCGGCAAGTCGCCTGGCCCTGATGGGCTTTGCGCTACGTGGTACAAGCGGTTTAAAAAAGATTTGTCAGAAGTACTCGTAGCCCTTTTTAACGAAGCGTACGATGGTAAAGTTTTACCACCGTCGTTCAATGAATCCCACACGGTGCTGATTCCGAAGACAGAGGACGAGGACAAGCTGAAGCAAGTAACATCAAATAGACCAATAGCACTCACAAATGTGGACTACAAGATTTTAATGAAAGTTCTAGCAGCTAGGCTTCAGTCAGTAATTAAAGACATAGTTGGTCCGCACCAAACGTGTGGAATTAAGGGTCGCACTATAGCTACAAATGTTCATAAGATGCGGTCCGTTCTTGAGTGTTGTGATTCCCTTGAAGCTAGTGTGGCCGTACTCCAGTTGGATCTGGAGAAGGCATTTGATTGTGTAGCGCATGTTATTTTGTTTACCATATTAGAACACATTAATGTCGGCTCCATCATCATGGACGGTGTAGCTCTGGCGTATCGGAATTGCTCTACCAGACTAATTATTAACAAGGCATTGGGGACCCCCATCAAAATCCAGCGTTCCGTTCGCCAGGGCTGCCCCATCAGTCCACTTTTGTTCTGCATTTACATTGAAACGTCATGTCTGTCAGTACTTGAAAATTATGCTATTAAAGGTTTTCGTTTACAATCGTCAGAGGTGAAATTGCTCGCATATGCAGATGATGTTGCAGTGTCTTGTATCGATTATGAAAGCATCGAAGAGTCCATTAGAGCTGTCAAAGTTTTCAGCGACGTTACAGGAAGTCGGGTAAACTGGGGAAAGTGCCTGGGATTTTGGCACGGAGTGTGGCGATCGACCCCGGACATTTTTCCCAACATCGTGTGGCAGAAAATGCCTGTGAAGTACCTGGGTGTGCCAGTTGAGTCCTACAAGAATAATAATGACTACTGGCAGCAACAAGCAGATCTCTTACCTGAAAAGGCGAATGCTTGGAGGACTAATTATCTCTCCATGTTTGCGAGGGCTACCGTGTGTAACACGTTTTTTGTGGCCAAACTGTGGTATGTGATCCAAGTTATGTATTGTTCTAGAGTAAATATTCAGAAATTGCATAGGGTTTTTGCGATCTTTGTGTGGGGATCTACCTGGGAAAGGTGCAGTCGCACAAATTTGTTTCGGAGAGTAAAGTGTGGGGGGCTTGGACTGGCACATCTCTTTCTCAAGCAGTTAGTGAACCGGTTTTTCTTTTTTCGCGAGGTAAGGGACCCATTCCTGCAAACTAGAGATGGGCAAAACGGCTCACTTCAGTGAGCGGCTCGGAACGGCTCCGCTCACTGAAATGAACCGGTTCATTTGAACGGCTCACCAGTTCACTTAAACGTGTAACCTGTGTTATGCATATTCTATAGTTATGTGGCTTTGAAAAAAAAAACGATATATGCATAATTTAATAACCGTGTTATTGGTATTTTCGCTATGTTTAGAGAATATTTTTACATATATTAAAAGCGTGAATGCTTAGTTGTAATGAAGCTTTCTTTTCTGATATTGGGGATAAGATGCTTATGATACTGTGACAGGCAGAATGCGACGTACTTTTTTCAAAAAGAAAAAAAAAAACAATGTAACTTCATCGTCATTAAAGAAGCTTGTCCGTTCTCGTGGTACTTTAAAATCACCTTTTGTCAAACTAAGAACACAAAATGATTGTACATTATGTGTCAACTTTATTCATTCATTCACATACGCACGTTCACTATAATATCAGTAAGCTGTAAGGGCATGCAAAATGAATGTAGAAATCATTTCTTGAAGTACAATACAAAAATCATACGAAAGATCCACAAAACTGCCGCACGTACCTTTCGTTTTTTGTTTTTCTCTTGAGTGCACGCGCGATACTGGCGATCATGCCATCATGCACCAGGACAAAAAAGAAAAAAAAAAGAGAAATGAAGTTCTATTACAAAACAACAGATCACTGGCCTCGTTTTATTGACGTGCTAATGATACGCGCTCAGAAAATGCACGGCAGGTGGATGTCATGGGCGACATTTTCATGACTACACTAATTAGCCCAAATGACGACCAGGACGTAAACTGTACGTTCATCTCTTGTCGTTAAAGGGCCCCTAAACCACCCAGAGGTCGAAATTTAGTTGTGGTGTTGCAGTTGTGCACGAGTCTACAACGAACACGTAGCCGCGAGAATTCTTCGAAATGGTGCCGTAATAGCGGAGTTACACGCGTTTGATGATCGAAAAACGGTCCTCGCTCGTTTCGCTCTTTCCTTCGCTACTCTCCTCATCGGCTAGTCTCCCCTCCTCGCCGAGTGCTCCTCGAAAGGTCACGTGACATACGTCATCGCCAACGCGCTTCTCAAAACACTGCATACTTCCGGTCACGTCCACGCTAGCGGCACATATACCGACGGCGAACCAACCGTCCACCAGTGCCGTAGAACGTCTGCCGCGCGAGAGGTGTCCAAAGTAGACGGCAGTTCGGCCGGCGCCCCGCCCGCTGCACCATCAATGGCCCAATCGACGACCGCGAACCTGCGCGCCTCCGCCACCGGCAACTAAAACATCAGCTGCAGCCGGGAGACGACGGGCTCGGCTGTGCTCGCATCGCATCCGACGGCGCCGCTAATATCAGCGTATTTTTCTTCTTTGTGTATTGTATTTTTCTTCTTTCTTCAGCGCACGATGTGCGATCGGTGAGAGTCGTGCAACATCCTTCGAACAGCAGCAGGCAACGAACAGTACCATCCTTTGCCAATTAAGACTTCTTTTCTTCTCCCCTCGGTGGCATCGGGTGCCACACCATAAGAAGCACAAAAAACCAAGGGGACTGCTGCGCACACCACACACTGCGAGCGAGTACCAGTAGCGCGAGTCGGCCCACACCAGCCACCATTCGTCGGTCAGAAATCTAAAGACATCGAAACCCAGCAGAAGACCCAGCTCTGACGGAACGGTTCGGCACGGCTCATTCAAGAAGAGAGAACCGGCTTCCTCACTCCGAAAGAACCGCCAATCACTTACTCAACCACGGCTCCCTCGGTCTTCAAAAGAGCGGCCCGCTCCTGAGCGCTCAGGAGCGAGCCGGGTCTTTTGAAGAGCGAGTGAGCCGTGGCGAAAAGAGCGGCTGGCTCCTGAGCGCTCAGGAGCGAGCCGGGTCTTTTGAAGAGCGAGTGAGCCGTGGCGAAAAGAGCGGCTGGCTCCTGAGCGCTCAGGAGCGAGCCGGGTCTTTTGAAGAGCGAGTGAGCCGTGGCGAAAAGAGCGGCTGGCTCCTGAGCGCTCAGGAGCGAGCCGGGTCTTTTGAAGAGCGAGTGAGCCGTGGCGAAAAGAGCGGCTGGCTCCTGAGCGCTCAGGAGCGAGCCGGGTCTTTTGAAGAGCGAGTGAGCCGTGGCGAAAAGAGCGGCTGGCTCCTGAGCGCTCAGGAGCGAGCCGGATCTTTTGAAGAGCGAGTGAGCCGTGGCGAAAAGAGCGGCTGGCTCCTGAGCGCTCAGGAGCGAGCCGGGTCTTTTGAAGAGCGAGTGAGCCGTGGCGAAAAGAACGGCTGGCTCCTGAGCGCTCAGGAGCGAGCCGGGTCTTTTGAAGAGCGAGTGAGCCGTGGCGAAAAGAGCGGCTGGCTCCTGAGCGCTCAGGAGCGAGCCGGGTCTTTTGAAGAGCGAGTGAGCCGTGGCGAAAAGAGCGGCTGGCTCCTGAGCGCTCAGGAGCGAGCCGGATCTTTTGAAGAGCGAGTGAGCCGTGGCGAAAAGAGCGGCTGGCTCCTGAGCGCTCAGGAGCGAGCCGGGTCTTTTGAAGAGCGAGTGAGCCGTGGCGAAAAGAGCGGCTGGCTCCTGAGCGCTCAGGAGCGAGCCGGATCTTTTGAAGAGCGAGTGAGCCGTGGCGAAAAGAGCGGCTGGCTCCTGAGCGCTCAGGAGCGAGCCGGATCTTTTGAGCCGCTCTTTTGATGAGCGGCGGTTCTTTCGTTCTTCAGCCGAAGGCGAGGGGGTGAAGGCGACTCTCGCGAGGAAGGGCGGGAGGGCAGTTGCTTTCTCATACCGCCAATAGATGGCGCGGAAGTCGCACCCAGCAGAAGAGCCGGCTCTGACGGAACGCATCGGCACGGCTCTCTGAACGCGTGAGAACCGAATCCCTTTCTCCAAAAGAACCGCCGCTCATTTTTACTGAACGGCCGCTCACTCGCTCTTTAAAAAGAGCCGCTCACAAGATCCGGCTCGCTCCTGAGCGACCCATCTCTACTGCAAACGGTGTGCCAGGCAAGATTAGGGCGACTGTTACCCGACTATGTTATAAGCACCCATGTCATGTCGGGTACGGTGCAGGGTTACTTTCGGGAAGTAGTATCAAGTGTGCGATTTCTATGCGTTCAGTTTTCTAATGGTTTTTTTTATTCTGTTACAAAGAGAAATTGTATAAAGACATATGTGACACAGTGTTGCCAATTCCCTTGTACAGAGCCATATCAGGCCAGGGTCAGAATGTCCTGAAAAGAGTTAAAAGAATGTAAGTAGCACCAAGTGTTAAATCTTTCTTTTTCAAACTGCATACCGGGACGCTTCCAGTAAAAAGTTTCTTGAGGAGCGTGGGTTTTATATGCCATGGGGTTCACACTGTTTTATTTGCAAACAACCGGAAACAATCGATCACGTTTTTCTTCACTGTTGGGAGGGGTTTTTTTTCGTATGTGCTGCAGCGGACAATGTAAAAAGAATTCCCGCTAGATACGCACGGCATCAGGTACCTTGCAATAGACAACGAAGAAGGAGTACCTTTTGATCTGATTATGTTGACTGGCCTGCACAGTATATGGCGCTCACGAATGGCTGGCTTCTACTGTGAACCAGATAGAAGACCGGCAAGGCTGTACTTTCGAGAGAGCATTGCTCGTTGAATAGAAGTGGAAAAAAAAGAATGCGTTTCTCCCTGGATTGCCAGCGTGGAACCCTTGGCTACACTAAAAGAATTTTAAATGACATCGCCGGTCACCACGTGACCGACGGCATCATGTGCATTACGATAACAACCTTTCTTCTAACCTTGTTTGGACGTCTCATTTGTTATGTGTGCTACGTTTTGTGTTGTTGAAAAACCGGCAATAAACAAAAAAAAAAGTATTTCTTCCGCCTCCCGTCCTTCGGTGTGCCGTGATCGTATAGTGGTTAGTACCTTGCGTTGTGGCCGCAATAACCCAGGTTCGAATCCTGGTCACGGCAGTATTGTAGCGTTAGCTACACCGGCCTAGCCAAGCCCGTTTCGCGCGGCACATCAAGAGCCGTGCTGCGCATGCGCAAGGATCAGTGAGGTCACACGGTTTGCGCACCGGAGCCACCGGAGCCGGCACCTCTCGCGCACTCCGCCGCCGCCGCGCGCGACTCACCGCCGCCGGTCTGCGCATTCCAGAGGAGTGACGTCGTAGCCGTGGTAGACGCACTGGCGCCGCCGCGCGCTCGCTGTGCAGTCGCCGTCTGACACTGCGCTGGAGCCACTGCGCTTCTGACTGGCGTTTGCCAGTGTGGTATAGCCATGGAGACGGAGAGCGCAAATGCTGCTCAACAGCGCAGAAGAACGGAGAAGCTTGACTCATCGGATCCCGAAGTAGTTGCCTGGCATTTAGCGGTTGAGCGTAGGAGGAATGAACAGAAGAAGGCTGAACGGGCTGCGGAGACACTGGAGCAAAGGGACGAACGTCTAGCAAAGCGGCGTCGCCAGGAGGCTGAGCGACGTGCCCGACCACCCCTGCAGCAACAACAAAACGCTGTCGATGACGTCAAGGCTCGCCGATCGACTGAATATACTGTGAAACTCAGCGAAAGCGCCAGTGCGACTCGGACCTTCAGCTGAACCTTTGCTAACGCTACGTATATCCTGGCATAGCCGAGCTAAGCCACAGTACCTTGCGTTGTGGCCGCAATAACCCAGGTTCGAATCCTGGTCACGGCAGTATTTTTTTCTTTTATTTATATCCAGGTAAACGAAAGCGCCTCTCGGCACTCGTCACGCAGCTTGCAGTAGTAACACAACCGGTTTCGCAGTGAGAACAAGATGTGCCATTTCTTCCGCCTCCCGTCCTTCGGAGTGCCGTCATTCTGCTTCCGGCCACCGAGCCTGACGGATGCATGATGACGGGCTCCGTAGGAGCGGCTTCAGCGGCCCAGAGCGGCCGCGGTAACAGGAATTTTGCTGCTGACGAGTACCAAGTTGTTTTGCCGAGTTTGCCAACAGGGCGTTTTGTTGTGAACACCGTTTTTTTACATTGTGACATCAGGGCCCGCCCATACCGGGTGGAAGATTTCCGCGATGCGCTTGCCCCGTTATCGCTCCTGCCGGGAGTGGTGGCCCTCGGGGCCTACCGTATGAGCCATGTTTGGGCCGTGACCTTCAAGGACGACGAAGCCGTGAAGAAGATAGTCTGCGTTGGTGAGCTGCAGGTTAAAAAGGGCCGATGCCTCGTCATTGACCCCGCCAACCAGGATGTGCGCTTGAAAGTGCATTGGCTGCTGCACACCGTTCCCGACGAGGACGTGCGTCTTGCCTTCGCGCCGTTCGGAAAGGTCACGGACGTCGCCCGCGAGCGGTGGCGGGTGAATGGCGTGGCTGATAAGAACTCTACCACAAGACTGGTTACGCTGAAGTTGAAGCCGGGCGTAACGTTGGTCGACCTCCCACACCAGGTGAGCGTCTCCGGCGAGCTGGCTCTCGTGGTTGTGCCGGGCCGGGCCCCACTCTGCCTGCGCTGCCGCGGAACAGGCCATATTCGTCGCGACTGCCGCATACCGCGGTGTGGTGCGTGCCGACGCTTCGGTCACGAGGAGAGTCAGTGCGAGCGGACGTACGCTAGCGTGACCGGACCCGTGAGCAACGAGGACAACTCCGCCCTACTCATGGACGAGGCGGACATGGAAGACACATCAACCACGGCTAAGGAAGCAGCTGGCGAGGTGGCAGAGTCGGAGGCACGACCTCAGAAACAGGGGCAACATGTCGATGAAGCCGTCACCACTGAACAACAAGAGCAAGTGGAGGGCACTGTAGCCATGCCGAGCCGTGAGGAAGAGAGCCCACCTGATCCGGGAGCGTACTCCACCCCCCCCCCCCCTGAACATGAAGACATGGACACCCATATCGGGCTTGCTAACTTGCAGGCGCGGAAACGTCCGCGCGACCAGACTAATTGCCTGGCTACGATGCATGACAGCAGCGGCGGAGACGAGCCACTGCCCAAAGCGCCTGGTATGAGGAGACCAACCTTGAAGCTGCGGCCGAACATTACGGCCGATCCACGGCAGGCGGGTAAACCGCCTCCGTAGTTCTGTACTGTGTTTTGCTTGAGGCGGGTTGAGGGGTTCCTGAGTGCAATGGACGTCACCCTGAGCGCTATTGTCTTGGATATGTGTCAGGAACGAGGGCCCGAGTTGCATGTGAGTGTTGTTTTCGAGAGGTCGGGTTGTGTTCCCTTTTGTGGCATTCGACGCGGTTATCGGCGCGTCATTGTCAACACTCGTCCCTGCGTAACTGTGATGGGCACCATTCTACCGTGTAGTCATGGCAGCTAATATCGAAGGAGCACTACGTGTAGCCAGGTTAAATGTACGAGGGCTTGGTGCAAGAAGGCGGCAATGTCAGCTAAGTCGCCTACTCTTAGATAATGACTTGCATCTTGTGGGAATCCAAGAAACCAAAATAGAGAGCCAAGAGCTAACCGACAGAATGGTGTCCAATTTTCTTGCGCACTTCGACGTGTGTGTTTCTCACGCTGTTGGTGGATCAGGTGGTTGCGCTATATTCATTCGAAGAAACTTTGGCATTTGTGTGAAGTCAGTGTTTTCGTGTGAAACAGGTCGCCTTTTAGTGGCTGATTTTTGTTATTGCGATATGGATTTCCGAGTCATTTGTGTCTACGCGCCGAATATTGAAACAGACCGGCGAATCTTCTTTGAGCGACTTGAAGCGTACGTAAACTGCCAAAAGGTGGTCATACTGCTGGGGAATTTTAACTGTGTATGCACTGCTGACGATCGCGCAACAGTTTCACGCGTTCGCGATAAGAGTGCTGTATTGCTAAATGCGCTGGTGCACGATTACGACTTGGAAGATATCGGTAGTGTCTTCGCCAGCGGTACCCACCCGCAGTTTACGCACTTCCAGCGTGATAGCCACGCTCGGCTAGATAGATTATATGTGTCAGCCGAATTGGTGCCCTTGTGTTGTGAATATGATGTGCAACCCATTGCATATAGCGATCACTTATTGGTAACTGCCACCTTTGGGAAAAGACAGATCAAACACACCTTTAACTGGGACCCCTGGAAATTGAACGCGCAGTTGCTGGATGACGATGCTTTCGTTGATGCTGTTGCGAAGGAACTAGAAAGCCTGATTTCAGTCGAATTAGCAAGCTTCGCCATTAAATGGGAAGAATTTAAACAGAAAGTAAAAACAATGGCTATTGAAAGAAGCAGTGTCCTTCGGCATAACTTGAAACAGGCAGAAACGAACCTTCGCCAGCAACTGCAATTTTTCATCTGCATGGAAAGTGTCCAGCCTGGTGTGTATGTTAACGAAATAAAGGAAGTGAAAGCCGAACTCGAAAGGATAGACTCTGAGAAATACAAAGCCGCCGTTGTGCGATCAAGGTCTGAGAAGCTGTGGGCGGGAGAAGCGCCAACAAAACGAGCTCTCTCAGACGAGAAAAGGTTCGCATGTCGGAAGGAAATCCGCCAGCTAGCTAAAGGCAATGACATCACGTCCGACAAAAACGACATCAAACAAGGGACCGTCGATCACTTCAAAGCCTTCTTAGGTCAACCACGTGAACCTAAAGATGGCTACCAGACGGAATTCCTTTCATTGATGCCAAAGCTCGATGAAGAAGTTAAGGCGCGGCTAGAACATCCCATTACCCTGAGTGAGATAGAGTGTGCAATAGACGAGTTGGCGCCCGGTAAAGCACCTGGGCCTGATGGCTTGGGGGCTACTTTCTATAAAACGTTTAAGTCAGCGCTGGCTCATGTCCTCCATCTAGTTATCAGCGAAGCGTATGACCGAAAAAGATTGCCCTTGTCTTTACAACCTCGCATATTGTGCTAATCCCGAAGAGTGATGACGAAAAGAAACGTTTGTGGCCAGGCTCATATCGCCCGATAACTCTAGCCAACGTTGACTACAAAATATTCACGAAAGTTTTAGCGAAACGACTGCAAAGTGTCATCAAAACATTGGTAGGGCCTCACCAGACTTGTGGTATTAAAGGCCGCAGTATTACAACAAATGTACACGTGGTTCGAAGTGTGCTAGAGTGTTGCGACGCGATTGGCGATTACATCGCGATGATGCAGATAGATTTGGCGAAAGCCTTCGACCTCGTCTCGCACACGGCTCTACTATGCATACTCGAACATACGAACGTTGGCAGTGTCATAACAGAAGGCGTAACGATGGCGTACAAAGACTGCTCAACGCGAATCATTGTTAATGGGGAGCTCACCGATAGCTTTCGTGTGCTCTCGTCGGTGCGTCAAGGATGCCCGCTTTCGCCCCTTCTGTTTGCTGCTTATCTCGAGCCACTCTGTTTGGCCATTAAAAACAACGACCGCATAGCAGGCTATCGACTACAGGCAGCACACGTTAAAATATTGGCGTATGCAGACCACATTGCGATTCTCTGTACAAATACAGCCAGCATTAACGAGGCGACTACTGTAGTTGAAAAATTTTGCGTTTCAGCTGGAGCCCAGATAAATTGGGATAAAAGTTATGGCTTCTGGCATGGGAGTTGGAAAGACACGCCGGAGACCTTTTCTCGATTGAATTGGTCAAAGTTGCCTACACAGTACCTGGGGGTGCCTCTCGGAAGTTACCGTGAGGCCGAACCGTACTGGCTCGACCAAGCTTCGAGAGCAAAGGAAAAGGCTGACGGTTGGAGAGGAAAGCAATTGTCAATGTTTTCTAGAGCCACTGTTTGCAACCTCTTTTTAGTTTCTAAGATATGGTATGTTATGAATGTGTTGTGTGCTGCGCGGGTAAGCGTACAAAAAATTCACCGCATTTTCGCTACTTTCATTTGGGCCTCTACCTGGGAGAGGACGAGTCGAACAAACTTGTTTCTCCCGGTCAAGAAAGGTGGGCTTGGTCTGGTTCACTTGTTTTTGCGACAAATTGTGTCACGCTTTGTGTTCCTGCGGGATCAAAATGATCCCTTTCTTCGAACACTAATTCAAGTACGGCTGAGTAGACTTCTTCCAGGATTTGTTGTTTCGTCGGCTCAGAACATGCCGGGAACCGTGACTGGGTACCTGCGTGAAGTGGTGCTGGCGCATAGGATGTTGAATGTGCGTTTTTCGCTGCAGTATCTGTCCATCGTTACAAAAAAACAATTGTACAGAGATCTTGTGGACACGATGCTCCCCGTACCTTTGTACCGCTCGCCACACCGTGGAGGCCCCGGACAGGACGTGCTAAAAAGAGTGAAGAAAATGCCAGTACGGCCATCAACTAAGTCCTTCTTCTTCCAATTACATTCAAACACACTTCCCGTTAAGACCTGGCTTCATAGCAAGGGTATTTTCATCCCCTGGACAACCGACTGCTCTTTATGTAAAAAACCAGAAACAATAGAACATGTTTTCCTAGATTGCTGGGACCCGATCTTTCACTGGGGCGTTCTGCAGAGAACGCTGAAGAAACAGTTACCTCTGGACCCGTATGGAATACGCTTCTTGCCAATAGATACCTCAGAGGAAGTACCGTATGACCTCATTATGGGCCGGGGCCTCCACGCGATGTGGAAAACTCGCATGCAATTTGAACATGCAGACATCGTTGTGAAAACGGTGCGAGAACACTTTATTGAGAGTGTTGTTTACGTGAGAGACGCGTACAAAGTACTGCCTGATCCGCCACAATGGATGTCTGTACTGGATGAACTGGTGTCACTGAAAAGATTTAATGCTGTGCTAGCCAAAGTGTGGCTAGCACGTTTTATCCTTTGTAACCTATGAGTTTGTACGTCGAGGACGGCAATAAAGAAAAAAAAAGTGTGCCGTGATCGTATAGTGGTTAGTACCTTGCGTTGTGGCCGCAATAACCCAGGTTCGAATCCTGGTCATGGCAGTATTTTTTTTTCTTTTATTTATATCCAGGTAAACGAAAGCGCCTCTCGGCACTCGTCACGCAGCTTGCAGTAGTAACGCAACCAGTTTCGCAGTGAGAACAAGATGTGCTATTTCTTCCGCCTCCCGTCCTTCGGTGTGCCGTGATCGTATAGTGGTTAGTACCTTGCGTTGTGGCCGCAATAACCCAGGTTCGAATGCTGGTCACGGCACTATTTTTTTTCTTTTATTTATATCCAGGTAAACGAAAGCGCCTCTCGGCACTCGTCACGCAGCTTGCAGTAGTAACACAACCGGTTTCGCAGTGAGAACAAGATGTGCTATTTCTTCCGCCTCCCGTCCTTCGGTGTGCCGTGATCGTATAGTGGTTAGTACCTTGCGTTGTGGCCGCAATAACCCAGGTTCGAATCCTGGTCACGGCAGTATTTCTTTTCTTTTATTTATATCCAGGTAAACGAAAGCACCTCTCGGCACACGTCACGCAGCTTGCAGTAGTAACGCAACTGTTTCGCAGTGAGAACAACATGTGCTATTTCTTCCGCCTCCCGTCCTTCGGTGTGCCGTGATCGTATAGTGGTTAGTGCCTTGCGTTGTGGCCGCAATAACCCAGGTTCGAATCCTGGTCACGGCAGTACTTTTTTTCTTTTATTTATATCCAGGTAAACGAAAGCGCCTCTCGGCACTCGTCACGCAGCTTGCAGTAGTAACACAACCAGTTTCGCAGTGAGAACAAGATGTGCTATTTCTTCCGCCTCCCGTCCTTCGGAGTGCCGTGATCGTATAGTGGTTAGTACCTTGCGTTGTGGCCGCAATAACCCAGGTTCGAATCCTGGTCACGGCAGTATTTTTTTTCTTTTATTTATATCCAGGTAAACGAAAGCGCCTCTCGGCACTCGTCACGCAGCTTGCAGTAGTAACACAACCGGTTTCGCAGTGAGAACAAGAGGTGCTATTTCTTCCGCCTCCCGTCCTTCGGTGTGCCGTGATCGGATTCTACTTCCGGCCACCGAGCGTGACGGACGTGAAATCATGTGCTCCAACGGAGCGGTATCAGCGGCCCAGCTTGGCCGCGGAAACAGGGTTACTGGCTCAAGTGATCAGGACTACGAATTTATTTTGCCGCGTCTACCAACAGGACGAATTGTGTTAAATACGTTGTTTTTGCACACCGACGTCAGAGCAAGGCCCTACAAGGTCGAGGATTTTCGCGACGCACTGGTCGGTTTGGCACTGCTCCCCGAGGTTATCGCCTTGGGGGCATACCAAATGAACCACATTTGGGCTATCACGCTCAAGAGTGCCGAAGGAATGAAGAAGCTGCTCTCCGCCCGTGAAGTGACAGTGAAAGAACGTCGGTGCGTTGTTATTGATCCTGGTGACCAGGACATGAGGATGAAGATCCACTGGATTCTGTACAACGTGCAGGATGAAGACGTGCGAACAGTCCTTGCACCGTACGGTACTGTGATGGAAGTCGCTAAGGAATGTTGGCGCGTTCAGGGAGTCATGGACAAAGGTTCGTCAACGAGTTCTGTCTCTTTGAAGTTGAAGCCTGGTGTTACAATTGAGGACCCGCCACACCAGCTACGCATTGCCGGAGAACAGGCCCTCGTTGTTGTTCCTGGAAGAGCTCCACTTTGCCTTAGGTGCCATACCTTAGGTCACGTCCGACGTGAATGTAAAGTACCACGTTGTAGTCAGTGCCGCCGCTTCGGCCATGATGAGTCGCAGTGCGTCAAAACGTACGCAAATGTCACAGGGCCCATTGGAAGAGTGGACCATTCCGAACTTGTTATGGACGCGGATGAAGCCGAGGAGGCGGCGAGAACAGCAGAAAAGAACGTGCCGTCGCCATCTCCTACGTCGAACGTTATTAGCGGAGGCGGGGCAACGACACAGACCGAGGACAAGGCCACTGTGCCTATTCAGGCTGTCGAAGACCTGAAAGTTGGTGCTGCGGAAGGACAAGGCAAGCAAAGTACTTCTACTGAAGGTGTAAAACCAATAGAGGACGAAGAAGGCATGGACGTCGTCCAACCAAGCTTGAGCAGTGCGACAGCAAAGAGGACTCACGACAAGGCCTGCGTCGAAGAGCCTCAAGGGCCTCCTACAAGCATAGACGAACCACCCCTCAAATCGGCAGGACAGCGCCGGGCGACGTTTCGCCCGAAACCCAACGTCCCGCCGGACAAAAGGCCGGCGACGACTACACCGGCGTAGAAACCATGGCTCCCTTCTGGCTTGGCAAAGGACGAGAGGCGACGCCCGACGGAGCTATCAAGTGCAGCGCGCTGACGCTGCGTGCTGCGGAGGGCCCGCTCACCTCTTGGGTGTGCTCGAGAACTCTTGAAGGGTCACAGTTGATGTGTTCGTCTTTTCGATGTTTTGCGGCTGAAGGTGAGCACGAAGCGGTTTGGTCCTTTTAACTTGTCGCGCACATGGCAGTTAGAATAGATGCAGCACTTAGATTTGCCACGATTGATGTAACGGGACTGGCAGCGAGGCGACGTCAATACAAATTAAGTCGCTTACTGCTCGAGAACGATGTGGACGTAGTGGCAGTGCAAGAGACAAAGGTCGCAAGTGAAGATCGGACGAACCGAATGGTCCAGCCCTTTGGAAGCCGGTACAATGTATGTGTGTGTCATTCTGTTGGTACATCGGGAGGGTGTGCCATTTTAATCCGGAATTCCTTAGGCGTTATTGAAGAATGTGTTACAGTTTGCAACACAGGGCGTTTCGTCATGTGTGACTTTTCTGATCTTGATGTACAGTGGCGCGTAGTGTGCGTGTATGCGCCAAACAAGGAAATTGAGCGCAAAACTTTCTTCGAAATGTTGCAGCCCTATCTGAAGTCTCCTAGATATATTATCCTTATGGGAGACTTTAACTGCGTTTGCATGCCCGAGTACAGAGTTACGAACGCGACCATTAGAAGCCAAAGCTCGTTACTACTGAGAGCAATTGTCCAAGACTACAACTTGGAAGACGTTGGGAGTGCACTGTCAGAAGGAGCCCGTCCGCAATTTACGCATTTCCAACGAGCAAGTCATGCAAGACTCGACAGAGCTTATGTGTCAGCTTGCGTGGTCCCAATGTGCAATGACTACTTGGTAAAAAACGTTGCGTTCAGCGATCATTGCATGGTAATGTTTTCACTGGGAACGAAGACCAAAAGCACGAAGTTCAACTGGAATCTTTGGAAATTATTGTAAAGCTTCTTGAGGATGAAATTTTTGTGCGTACAGTAAAAGAAAAAATGGACTGTTTACAAACGGGTGATCATGAAGACATTATTGCAAACTGGGAACATTTTAAAGAGGAAATAAAAATGAGCGCTATAGAAAGAGCGAGTGTGCTACGCCAAAAGGAGAAGGCGGACGATAAAGAACTTCATAGCCGCTTAAATTTGCTTCTTAGTTTGGAAAGCGCGCAGCCGGGCCAGTTTGCAATGGAAATAAGAGAAACAAAAAATAAATTAGAACTGATGGACAAAGAAAAATACAAAGGAGCAGTTATACGAGCACGTACAGAACGGCTTTGGTTGGGCGAGATGCCGACAAAACGGTCCCTCTGTGACGAAAAGAGATATGCAGTCAACAACGAGATAAAAGGGATAGAATACAAGGGCAAAATTGCTCAAGATTCCAACACTATTCATCGTGCGTTTGTTGATTACTACGAAGGACTACTGGGTCACGAGTCAAACGTACAAGAGGGCCTTGCGGCGGAATTTTTGGCAGTGATGCCTATCTTAGATGATGAAGTCAAGCTTGGGCTTGAGGAGCCGATTAGTGTAGCAGAAGTGGAGCACGCAATCGACGAGTTAAGCTCTGGTAAATCACCTGGACCGGACGGGCTGGGCGCAGCGTTTTACAACGCATTCAAAGGGGACATAGCGCATTTTCTGCACAACGTTATTCAAGCAACGTACGAAAAGCAGATGATGCCTCCGTCTTTTCGACGAACTCACATCGTCTTGGTTCCGAAGAGTGATGACCCGGTTAAGAAATTGTCAGTCAAAGCTTATCGGCCCATAAGTCTCACGAATGTGGACTACAAGATTTTCCTGAAGGTTCTGGGCAGAAGGTCGCAGAATGTAATAAAAGATATCGTCGGCCCGCACCAAACTTGCGGAATAAAAGGAAGCACCATACAGACAAATATTCATGTAGCACGGAGCATATTGGAATGCTGCGATGCATTTGATAAACGTGTAGCAATGTTGCAACTAGACATGGAAAAGGCCTTTGACCGCGTCAACCACCATATCCTGTTTTCTATCCTTCAACACGTTAATGTTGGCCGTGTGCTCTTGGAAGGAGTCAAAATGGCATATGCTGGTTGTATGGCAAGCATCATTGTTAATAAGCAACTGAGTGAAAGTATCGCTGTTCGTTCTTCAGTGGGACAAGGGTGCCCGTTGTCTCCATTGCTCTTTGCCCTGTATCTGGAACCTTTTGCCTGAAAGTTATGTCTAACGAAAAAGTGCGAGGCTTCACGATGTTGTCCACCGAAGTTAAAGTTCTTTCATATGCGGATGATATCGCTATTTTCTGTGAAGATAAAGACAGTATAGCTGAAGCGGTGAAAGACGCGGCTAGGTTTTGCAAAGCCTCCGAAAGCGTGATAAACTGGGAAAAGTGCTTGGGCTTCTGGCACGGCAATTGGGATTGCACGCCTGTTATGATCGAGAGCGTTCAGTGGGTAACGTCACCTGTCAAATACTTGGGAGTGCCGCTAGACCACTATCGAGAACCGGCAAAATATTGGGAAGCGGAAACTGAGCGCACACGAGAAAGTACGCAGAAATGGGGTGGCCGTGATCATTCAATTTTTGCTCGGGCAACAGTATGCAACCTTTTTCTGGTGGCAAAGGTGTGGTACGTGCTTCAGGCGCTGTGCATGTCACGGACCAGCGTCCAGAGACTGCATCGAGTCTTCGCAGTGTTCATTTGGGGGTCGAGTTGGGAGAGGACAAGACGCACAAATCTCTTTCTATCTGTGGGAAAGGGGGGCCTAGGTTTGGCTCATTTGTTTATCAGGCAACTCGTGGCCAGATTTCTGTTCCAACGAGACCAAAAAGACGCATTCTTGCGGACGGTAATACAAATTTGGCTCAAAGAGGCACTGCCTGAATATGTTGTATCATCCAGCCCTGTGAAACATGTGCGGGTGCGCGGCTTTCTTTCGGAGGTTGTGCGCACATTTCAGTGTTTGAAAGTTCGTTTTTCTGCGCAGTATCTTGCTGATGTTAGAAGGAAACAGCTTTATAAAGATCTCATTGACACTATGTTGCATGTACCTATGTACCGTTCCATATACTGTGTTGGCTCGGAAAAAAATGTCCTGAAGAGAGTTAAGAAAATGTCGGTGCGGCCCTCGATGAAAACATTCTTCTTTCTGCTGCACACTGGCACACTTCCCGTGAAGCCATGGCTTCAAGAAAAAGGAATATTTGTCCCTTGGTCCATAAACTGCTTAATCTGCCGAAAACCGGAGACAATAGACCACATGTTTCTGCACTGCACAGACTCTGTATTTCACTGGGACGTGCTGCAACGAACTTTAAAAAAGACGCTTCCGATATCGCCTTACGGTATACGATTTCTACCGGTAGATGGCGAAGACGAAGTACCATGGGACATGTTTATGCTTACCAGCTTACACAGTATATGGAAAAATCGAATGGCATTCAGACATGCAGATGAGACTGTTCTCCCCATACGAGAGTATTTTGTAGAGAGCATGTCTTATATAAGAGATGTGTTTAAGGCCCAACAAGAACAACCAGAGTGGCTCCGAATAATGGACGACCTTATTCAGCTGAAACGCTTTTAATCTTTTGGTGTGAGCAGGGGAGATCACCGCTCGCATCTTTTACTTCTAAAGTGATGTAAGTGCTGTGCGTGTATTACTTTGTGTTTCGTACCAAGATGGTAATGAAGAAAAAAAAATCGGTGTGCCGTGATCGTATAGTGGTTATTACCTTGCGTTGTGGCCGCAATAACCCAGGTTCGAATCCTGGTCACGGCAGTATTTTTTTTTCTTTTATTTATATCCAGGTAAACGAAAGCGCCTCTCGGCACTCGTCACGCAGCTTGCAGTAGTAACACAACCGGTTTCGCAGTGAGAACAAGATGTGCTATTTCTTCCGCCTCCCGTCCTTCGGTGTGCCGTGATCGTATAGTGGTTAGTACCTTGCGTTGTGGCCGCAATAACCCAGGTTCGAATCCTGGTCACGGCAGTATTTTTCTTTCTTTTATTTATATCCAGCTAAACGAAAGCGCCTCTCGGCACTCGTCACGCAGCTTGCAGTAGTAACACAACCGGTTTCGCACTGAGAACAAGATGTGCTATTTCTTCCGCCTCCCGTCCTTCGGTGTGCCGTGATCGTATAGTGGTTAGTACCTTGCGTTGTGGCCGCAATAACCCAGGTTCTAATCCTGGTCACGGCAGTATTTTTTTTTCTTTTATTTATATCCAGGTAAACGAAAGCGCCTCTCGGCACTCGTCACGCAGCTTGCAGTAGTAACACAACCGGTTTCGCAGTGAGAACAAGATGTGCTATTTCTTCCGCCTCCCGTCCTTCGGTGTGCCGTGATCGTATAGTGGTTAGTACCTTGCGTTGTGGCCGCAATAAGCCAGGTTCGAATCCTGGTCACGGCAGTATTTTTTTTTCTTTTATTTATATCCAGGTAAACGAAAGCGCCTCTCGGCACTCGTCACGCAGCTTGCAGTAGTAACACAACCGGTTTCGCACTGAGAACAAGATGTGCTATTTCTTCCGCCTCCCGTCCTTCGGTGTGCCGTGATCGTATAGTGGTTAGTACCTTGCGTTGTGGCCGCAATAACCCAGGTTCGAATCCTGGTCACGGCAGTATTTTTTTTCTTTTATTTATATCCAGGTAAACGAAAGCGCCTCTCGGCACTCGTCACGCAGCTTGCAGTAGTAACACAACCGGTTTCGCAGTGAGAACAAGATGTGCTATTTCTTCCGCCTCCCGTCCTTCGGTGTGCCGTGATCGTATAGTGGTTAGTACCTTGCGTTGTGGCCGCAATAACCCAGGTTCGAATCCTGGTCACGGCAGTATTTTTCTTTCTTTTATTTATATCCAGCTAAACGAAAGCGCCTCTCGGCACTCGTCACGCAGCTTGCAGTAGTAACACAACCGGTTTCGCACTGAGAACAAGATGTGCTATTTCTTCCGCCTCCCGTCCTTCGGTGTGCCGTGATCGTATAGTGGTTAGTACCTTGCGTTGTGGCCGCAATAACCCAGGTTCGAATCCTGGTCACGGCAGTATTTTTTTTCTTTTATTTATATCCAGGTAAACGAAAGCGCCTCTCGGCACTCGTCACGCAGCTTGCAGTAGTAACACAACCGGTTTCGCAGTGAGAACAAGATGTGCTATTTCTTCCGCCTCCCGTCCTTCGGTGTGCCGTGATCGTATAGTGGTTAGTACCTTGCGTTGTGGCCGCAATAACCCAGGTTCGAATCCTGGTCACGGCAGTATTTTTTTTTCTTTTATTTATATCCAGGTAAACGAAAGCACCTCTCGGCACTCGTCACGCAGCTTGCAGTAGTAACACAACCGGTTTCGCAGTGAGAACAAGATGTGCTATTTCTTCCGCCTCCCGTC
This sequence comes from Dermacentor silvarum, assembly GCF_013339745.2. Lineage (NCBI taxonomy): Eukaryota > Metazoa > Arthropoda > Arachnida > Ixodida > Ixodidae > Dermacentor > Dermacentor silvarum. The sequence continues at coordinate 27,435,221 of NC_051155.1, forward strand.
CTTCGGTGTGCCGTGATGGATTCCACTTCCGGCCGCGAAAGCCTACGGACGTGTCTATCATGAGCTCCATTGGAGCGGATGTAGCGGCCCAGTTAAGCCGCGGTACCAGGAATGAAGTGTCGCAGGATTATGCAGTCATTTTGCCCCCTCTGCCACCTGGGTATGTTGTCCAAAATACTGTTTTTCTACATGCTAATATAAAACGAAGACCGTACCGTGCAGAATATTTCCGTGAACCACTGTTTCAACGTGTCCCGCCCACCGAAGTTCTTGCGCTTGGCGCCTATCAAATGAACCATGTGTGGGCGGTTACCTGCAAGACCGCTGAAGGCGCGAAGAAGTTTTTGGGTGATCCGGAATTGACGGTGAAGGGCCGGCGATGCATCGTTATTGATCCAAGCCACCGCGACGTCCGTCTGAAGCTCCACTGGTTGCTCTACCACGTACGCGAAGAAGATGTGCGAAACGCGCTGAGCCCCTACGGAACGGTCATGGAAATAGGACTGGATAAATGGCGAATTGACGGCTACAGCCAGCAGAGCACCATGACACGTACAGTTGTGGTGCGACTGAAGGCCGACGTAACGTTGGACGATTTACCACATCAGCTTCGTGTTGGAGGCGAGCTCGCCCTTGTCGTGGTGCCCGGAAGACCACCAAGGTGTTTGCGCTGCCCGCAAATGGGCCACATCAGAAAGGATTGCCGCGTCCCGCGATGCAACGTCTGCAAACGCTTTGGCCATACCGTAGAAAACTGCTCGAGGACGTATGCTGCAGCTGCCATGACCACGGTGAGCACGAAGAAATCCGAGCTCACCATGGACGAAGCCGAAGCAGAAAAATGTGTGAGTCCAGCAGCAATTTCAGGGGCACAAGAGACAAGCACCCAAGAAAATGAGCCACCGAAAACTGAGGAAAGTTTGAAAATCACTGCACATGTGCAAATTCCAATTCAAGCGAAGACGAAGAGTACGGACTCCAATGTCACCGAGGATGCCACCAATAAAACAAGTGCAAACACTGAGGCAGCGGAAGTTCACCAAAAGCCTCCCGAAGAGGATTTCATGGATTGCCGTGAAGCAGAAGAAAATAGTGCGGTGGTAAAGAGACCACGGGACGACGGCGGTGAAGAGTCAAAGGACGCCAGCAGCAGTGAACCTCCGGCGAAAGCGGCAACTAGTCGCCGGCCGCGGCCCACTGCAAAGCCAAACGTCAAGGAGGGGGAGAAGAGGGCGGCTCAGCCGCCCACTTGACAACGCAGCTAACGCACTACGTGTGTACCCGAAAATCGGGGCACACCTTGTTTTTGGTGAGCGCATCGTTTTTTAACAAAAAAATGGCTATTAGACTTGAGAGAGCAGTTCGTTTCGCCACTCTAAATGTGCGCGGGTTAGCTGCTAGAAGACGTCAGTACCAATTATGCAGACTCTTTGCAGAACACGATTTAGATGTGATTGCCGTGCAAGAAACGAAAGTAGAGAGGCAGGAGGAAACTGATCGAATGGTTCTGCCTTTTCGCACCACGTATAATATTTGTGTATCACATTCCAATGGCTTGTCGGGAGGGTGTGCCATTTTCGTAAAAAAATCTATTGGTGCTGTGGAGACAAATATAAGAAGCAGTGATAGCGGACGATTCGTAGTATGTGATTTCTCGCTACTGAATTTTGAATGGCGCGTGATTTGCTTGTATGCCCCGAACCGCGAGAACGAAAGGAATGCTTTCTTTGAAGAAATTAGTGGTTTTCTTGATGGTAGTAGACATGTGATATTTATGGGTGACTTTAACTGTGTGTGCGCAATGGAGGACCGCTCCAAGCGTGTAAATATCCGTGATCAAAGCGCGTTGATTTTGAGTGAACTGATTGCAGAGAATGGACTAGAAGATGTGGCCCTCTGCATGTCTAATGGCAGGGCCCAGTTCACACATTTTCAGGGTCAAAGTCACGCGCGTTTAGATAGAGCCTACATTCCACTTGACCTTGTGATGTGCTGTGATGAATACTTGGTTACACCAGTGTCGTTTAGCGACCACTGTTTGGTGAGATTCACGCTTGGAAAGAAGGAAAAAACGACAAAGTTCTACTGGAACCTTTGGAAGTTAAATCATAGCATTCTGAAAGATGAAATGTTTACTAAAAAAGTAACAGAAGCGTTAACGATGATGTATGAAGATGAAAAAGATGACTGGGAAGAACGATGGGAAACTTTCAAACAAAATGTTAAACTAAGTGCTATAGAACGAACGACGAAGCTTAATTTTGAGAAGAAACAAGGCGAGAAGAATTTGCAGTTGCAACTGCAAGCACTTTTAAAGGAAGAGAGTGCGAAACCGGGCACGTTCACCGAGGAAATCAAAAATACAAAAAACAAGCTCGAATTTTTAGATAAAGAGAAATACAGAGGCGCTATTATTAGGTCAAGAACAGAAAAGCTTTGGGTGGGCGAGACACCTACAAAACGGGCACTAGGTGATGAAAAGCAATATGCAGAAAGAAAAGAAGTTAAGGAAATAGTGTACAATGGCACATTGACGAAAGAAAAAAGTCAGATAAGGGAAGCATTTGTTGAACACTATCGCGAATTGCTTGGAAAGCGTTTGTCGATGGCGAGTGGATTTAGTGGCGAATTCCTTTCTTTCGTGCCCAAGTTTGACGATGAAACGAAAAAAAGTTTGGAGGCTCCTATCAGCGTACAGGAGATTAAAAAAGCTATTTATGACTTAAGCACTGGAAAGACGCCTGGTCCAGATGGAATAGGAGCAGAATTCTATAAAATGTTTAAAGAAGAGATCGCACGCGCGCTGTTCGAAGTTATCGAAGATGGTTATAAAAAGAAAAGACTACCACGCTCGTTCACTGAGGCGCACACTGTTTTAATCCCCAAAACAGATGATAGCACCAAACTCCAGTCTGTGACGTCGTATCGGCCCATTAGCCTATTGAACACGGATTACAAAATTTTCATGAAGGTGTTGGCCAGGAGACTGCAGAATGTCATTCAAGACATTGTAGGACCGCACCAGACATGTGGCATAAGAGGTCGTAGCATTACGACAAATATACACATAGTAAGAAGTGTCTTAGAGATTTGTGATGACTTTGGAGACCGAATCGCAATGATGCAATTAGATCTACAGAAAGCTTTTGACCGTGTTTCCCATGAAGTGTTGTTCAGTGTGTTGGAACATGTGCAAGTAGGAAGTGTGCGTCTTGATGGATTAAAGATGGCATACTCGCGATGCGTAACACGCCTGGTAGTTAACAGGGTGCTCAGTGAAGAAAAAGAGATACTCAGTTCTATCAGACAAGGATGTCCGGCATCAGCCTTACTTTTTGCCATGTACCTAGAACCCTTGTGTTTATCAATTATTCATAATTCAAATGTGCATGGATTTAGATTACAGAACACCGAAGTAAAGATTCTAGCATATGCCGATGACGTGGCTGTACTCTGTCAAGATAGGCAGAGCATATGTGAAGTTGTCCACACGGTCAAACAATTTTGTTCCATGACAGGTAGTATGATTAATTGGGACAAAACAACTGCATTTTGGTATGATAATTGGGATATGAGACCTGATGTATACGTAAATGTAAGATGGAAAACCCGCCCGCCAAAGTACCTTGGGGTACCACTTCAGGTCTATCGTGACAACAACGACTACTGGAAAGACGAAGCAGAAACAACCCGACAAAAAACAAACGCCTGGGGAGGGCGTGAACTCTCTATTTTTGCACGGGAGTCTGTATGCAACCTATTTTTGATATCCAAAATATGGTATGTGTGCCAAGTCATTTGTATGTCACGCGTGAATGTGCAGAAATTTCACAGGATTTTTGCTGTGTTTGTATGGAAATCGACGTGGGAGCGAACAAGTCGCTCAAATTTGTTCCTATCGGCCCGAAACGGAGGCTTGGGTTTGTGTCACTTGTTTATTAGGCAACTTGTGTCTCGCTTTATTTTTCTTCGCGACCAAAGAAACGAATTTTTGCAAAGTGTAATAAAATTAAGACTGTGCTCCCACGTTCCAGAATTTGTTGTGTCGTCGAATAACATGTATCAATATGTGTCAGGGTATCTGCGTGAAGTTGTACAATCTTTTAATTTTCTCAAAGTACGTTTTTCACTAGAGTACTTGTCCTCTGTAAAACGGAAAAGACTTTACAAAGACCTCATTGAATGCTTGTTACCAACGCCGCGATACAGATCTTTATTCAATGTCGGACCCGGACAGGACGTGTTAAGAAGGGTTAAAAGGATGAACGTAAAACCGGGAGCAAAAACTTTCTTCTTTAAACTTCACTCTGGGACGCTCCCAGTAAAGCAGTGGTTAGCCGATAAAGGCCTCTACGTCCCATGGACGACGAATTGTCTATTGTGTAAGAAGCCCGAAACTGTGGAACACGTGTTTATTTACTGCTGGGACGCCGTCTTCCATTGGGACATCCTTCAGCGCACATTAAAAAAAGACCTACCCATCCCAAGTTACGGCATTCGTTTTCTGTACGTGGACAATGAAGACGGAGTCCCATACGACATGTTTATGTTAATAGGACTACACAGCATATGGCAGACGAGAATGGCGGTCCGTAATGCAGACCCTCACACACGTCCTGTCAGGGAAAACTTCATCGCGAACATGGATTATATGCGCGAATTGTACAAGGCGCAACAAGAGCCTCCTGCCTGGTTGCCTCTGTTGGATGAACTGTGTAACTTGAAGAAATTTTAATGTGAACACACCGGACCAAGGCTCGGTCCACGTGTTCATTTTACCTTTCATGTTTCTGTGTTCATATGCCCTGTAAAGAGAAAACAGGTAATAAAAATAAATTCGGTGTGCCGTGATCGTATAGTGGTTAGTACCTTGCGTTGTGGCCGCAATAACCCAGGTTTGAATCCTGGTCACGGCAGTATTTTTTTTTTCTTTTATTTATATCCAGGTAAACGAAAGCGCCTCTCGGCACTCGTCACGCAGCTTGCAGTAGTAACACAACCGGTTTCGCAGTGAGAACAAGATGTGCTATTTCTTCCGCCTCCCGTCCTTCGGTGTGCCGTGATAGTATAGTGGTTAGTACCTTGCGTTGTGGCCTCAATAAGCCAGGTTCGAATCCTGGTCACGGCAGTATTTTTTTTTCTGTTATTTATATCCAGGTAAACGAAAGCGCCTCTCGGCACTTGTCACGCAGCTTGCAGTAGTAACACAACCGGTTTCGCAGTGAGAACAAGATGTGCTATTTCTTCCGCCTCCCGTCCTTCGGTGTGCCGTGATCGTATAGTGGTTAGTACCTTGCGTTGTGGCCGCAATAACCCGGTTCGAATCCTGGTCACGGCAGTATTTTTTTTTTTTATTTATATCCAGGTAAACGAAAGCGCCTCTCGGCACTCGTCACGCAGCTTGCAGTAGTAACACAACCGGTTTCGCAGTGAGAACAAGATGTGCTATTTCTTCCGCCTCCCGTCCTTCGGTGTGCCGTGATAGTATAGTGGTTAGTACCTTGCGTTGTGGCCTCAATAAGCCAGGTTCGAATCCTGGTCACGGCAGTATTTTTTTTTCTGTTATTTATATCCAGGTAAACGAAAGCGCCTCTCGGCACTCGTCACGCAGCTTGCAGTAGTAACACAACCGGTTTCGCAGTGAGAACAAGATGTGCTATTTCTTCCGCCTCCCGTCCTTCGGTGTGCCGTGATCGTATAGTGGTTAGTACCTTGCGTTGTGGCCGCAATAACCCAGGTTCGAATCCTGGTCACGGCAGTATTTTTTTTCTTTTATTTATATCCAGGTAAACGAAAGCGCCTCTCGGCACTCGTCACGCAGCTTGCAGTAGTAACACAACCGGTTTCGCAGTGAGAACAAGATGTGCTATTTCTTCCGCCTCCCGTCCTTTGGTGTGCCGTGATCGTATAGTGGTTAGTACCTTGCGTTGTGGCCGCAATAACCCAGGTTCGAATCCTGGTCACGGCAGTATTTTTTTTCTTTATTTATATCCAGGTAAACGAAAGCGCCTCTCGGCACTCGTCACGCAGCTTGCAGTAGTAACACAACCGGTTTCGCAGTGAGAACAAGATGTGCTATTTCTTCCGCCTCCCGTCCTTCGGTGTGCCGTGATCGTATAGTGGTTAGTACCTTGCGTTGTGGCCTCAATAAGCCAGGTTCGAATCCTGGTCACGGCAGTATTTTTTTTTCTGTTATTTATATCCAGGTAAACGAAAGCGCCTCTCGGCACTCGTCACGCAGCTTGCAGTAGTAACACAACCGGTTTCGCAGTGAGAACAAGATGTGCTATTTCTTCCGCCTCCCGTCCTTCGGTGTGCCGTGATCGTATAGTGGTTAGTACCTTGCGTTGTGGCCGCAATAACCCAGGTTCGAATCCTGGTCACGGCAGTATTTTTTTTCTTTATTTATATCCAGGTAAACGAAAGCGCCTCTCGGCACTCGTCACGCAGCTTGCAGTAGTAACACAACCGGTTTCGCAGTGAGAACAAGATGTGCTATTTCTTCCGCCTCCCGTCCTTCGGTGTGCCGTGATCGTATAGTGGTTAGTACCTTGCGTTGTGGCCGCAATAACCCAGGTTCGAATCCTGGTCACGGCAGTATTTTTTTTCTTTATTTATATCCAGGTAAACGAAAGCGCCTCTCGGCACTCGTCACGCAGCTTGCAGTAGTAACACAACCGGTTTCGCAGTGAGAACAAGATGTGCTATTTCTTCCGCCTCCCGTCCTTCGGTGTGCCGTGATCGTATAGTGGTTAGTACCTTGCGTTGTGGCCGCAATAAGCCAGGTTCGAATCCTGGTCACGGCAGTATTTTTTTTTCTTTATTTATATCCAGGTAAACGAAAGCGCCTCTCGGCACTCGTCACGCAGCTTGCAGTAGTAACACAACCGGTTTCGCAGTGAGAACAAGATGTGCTATTTCTTCCGCCTCCCGTCCTTCGGTGTGCCGTGATCGTATAGTGGTTAGTACCTTGCGTTGTGGCCGCAATAACCCAGGTTCGAATCCTGGTCACGGCAGTATTTTTTTTTCCTTTATTTATATCCAGGTAAACGAAAGCGCCTCTCGGCACTCGTCACGCAGCTTGCAGTAGTAACACAACCGGTTTCACAGTGAGAACAAGATGTGCTATTTCTTCCGCCTCCCGTCCTTCGGTGTGCCGTGATCGTATAGTGGTTAGTACCTTGCGTTGTGGCCGCAATAACCCAGGTTCGAATCCTGGTCACGGCAGTATTTTTTTTTTCCTTTATTTATATCCAGGTAAACGAAAGCGCCTCTCGGCACTCGTCACGCAGCTTGCAGTAGTAACACAACCGGTTTCGCAGTGAGAACAAGATGTGCTATTTCTTCCGCCTCCCGTCCTTCGGTGTGCCGTGATCGTATAGTGGTTAGTACCTTGCGTTGTGGCCGCAATAACCCAGGTTCGAATCCTGGTCACGGCAGTATTTTTTTTCCTTTATTTATATCCAGGTAAACGAAAGCGCCTCTCGGCACTCGTCACGCAGCTTGCAGTAGTAACACAACCGGTTTCACAGTGAGAACAAGATGTGCTATTTCTTCCGCCTCCCGTCCTTCTTGTGTGCCGTGATCGTATAGTGGTTAGTACCTTGCGTTGTGGCCGCAATAACCCAGGTTCGAATCCTGGTCACGGCAGTATTTTTTTTTCCTTTATTTATATCCAGGTAAACGAAAGCGCCTCTCGGCACTCGTCACGCAGCTTGCAGTAGTAACACAACCGGTTTCGCAGTGAGAACAAGATGTGCTATTTCTTCCGCCTCCCGTCCTTCGGTGTGCCGTGATCGTATAGTGGTTAGTACCTTGCGTTGTGGCCGCAATAACCCAGGTTCGAATCCTGGTCACGGCAGTATTTTTTTTCTTTATTTATATCCAGGTAAACGAAAGCGCCTCTCGGCACTCGTCACGCAGCTTGCAGTAGTAACACAACCGGTTTCGCAGTGAGAACAAGATGTGCTATTTCTTCCGCCTCCCGTCCTTCGGTGTGCCGTGATCGTATAGTGGTTAGTACCTTGCGTTGTGGCCGCAATAACCCAGGTTCGAGTCCTGGTCACGGCAGTATTTTTTTTCTTTTATTTATATCCAGGTAAACGAAAGCGCCTCTCGGCACTCGTCACGCAGCTTGCAGTAGTAAGACAACCGGTTTCGCAGTGAGAACAAGATGTGCTATTTCTTCCGCCTCCCGTCCTTCGGTGTGCCGTGATCGTATAGTGGTTTGTACCTTGCGTTGTGGTCGCAATAACCCAGGTTGGAATCCTGGTCACGGCAGTATTTTTTTTTCTTTCATTTATATCCAGGTAAAAGCAAGCGCCTCTCGGCACTCGTCACGCAGCTTGCAGTAGTAACACAACCGGTTTCGCAGTGAGAACAAGATGTGCTATTTCATCCGCCTCCCGTCCTTCCGTGTGCCGTGATCGTATAGTGGTTTGTACCTTGCGTTGTGGCCGCAATAACCCAGGTTGGAATCCTGGTCACGGCAGTATTTTTTTTTCTTTTATTTATATCCAGGTAAAAGAAAGCGCCTCTCGGCACTCGTCACGCAGCTTGCAGTAGTAACACAACCGGTTTCGCAGTGAGAACAAGATGTGCTATTTCTTCCGCCTCCCGTCCTTCCGTGTGCCGTGATCGTATAGTGGTTTGTACCTTGCGTTGTGGCCGCAATAACCCAGGTTGGAATCCTGGTCACGGCAGTATTTTTTTTTTCTTTTATTTATATCCAGGTAAAAGAAAGCGCCTCTCGGCACTCGTCACGCAGCTTGCAGTAGTAACACAACCGGTTTCGCAGTGAGAACAAGATGTGCTATTTCTTCCGCCTCCCGTCCTTCGGTGTGCCGTGATCGTATAGTGGTTGTACCTTGCGTTGTGGCCGCAATAACCCAGGTTGGAATCCTGGTCACGGCAGTATTTTTTTTTCTTTATTTATATCCAGGTAAAAGAAAGCGCCTCTCGGCACTCGTCACGCAGCTTGCAGTAGTAACACAACCGGTTTCGCAGTGAGAACAAGATGTGCTATTTCTTCCGCCTCCCGTCCTTCCGTGTGCCGTGATCGTATAGTGGTTAGTACCTTGCGTTGTGGCCGCAATAACCCAGGTTCGAATCCTGGTCACGGCAGTATTTTTTTTCTTTTATTTATATCCAGGTAAACGAAAGCGCCTCTCGGCACTCGTCACGCAGCTTGCAGTAGTAACACAACCGATTTCGCAGTGAGAACAAGATGTGCTATTTCTTCCGCCTCCCGTCCTTCTGTGTGCCGTGATCGTATAGTGGTTAGGACCTTGCGTTGTGGCCGCAATAACCCAGGTTCGAATCCTGGTCACGGCAGTATTTTTTTTCTTTTATTTATATCCAGGTAAACGAAAGCGCCTCTCGGCACTCGTCACTCAGCTTGCAGTAGTAACACAACTGGTTTCGCAGTGAGAACAAGATGGGCTATTTCTTCCGCCTCCCGTCCTTCGGTGTGCCGTGATCGTATAGTGGTTAGTACCTTGCGTTGTGGCCGCAATAACCCAGGTTCGAATCCTGGTCACGGCAGTATTTTTTTTTCTTTTATTTATATCCAGGTAAACGAAAGCGCCTCTCGGCACTCGTCACGCAGCTTGCAGTAGTAACACAACCGGTTTCGCACTGAGAACAAGATGTGCTATTTCTTCCGCCTCCCGTCCTTCGGTGTGCCGTGATCGTATAGTGGTTAGTACCTTGCGTTGTGGCCGCAATAACCCAGGTTCGAATCCTGGTCACGGCAGTATTTTTTTTTCTTTATTTATATCCAGGTAAACGAAAGCGCCTCTCGGCACTCGTCATGCAGCTTGCAGTAGTAACGCAACGGTTTCGCAGTGAGAACAAGATGTGGTATTTCTTCCGCCTCCCGTCCATCGGTCTGCCGTGATCGTATAGTGGTTAGTACCTTGCGTTGTGGCCGCAATAACCCAGGTTCGAATCCTGGTCACGGCAGTATTTTTTTCTTTTATTTATATCCAGGTAAACGAAAGCGCCTCTCGGCACTCGTCGCGCAGCTTGCAGTAGTAACACAACCGGTTTCGCAGTGAGAACAAGATGTGGTATTTCTTCCGCCTCCCGTCCTTCTGTGTGCCGTGATCGTATAGTGGTTAGTACCTTGCGTTGTGGCCGCAATAACCCAGGTTCGAATCCTGGTCACGGCAGTATTTCTTTTTCCTTTATTTATATCCAGGTAAACGAAAGCGCCTCTCGGCACTCGTCATGCAGCTTGCAGTAGTAACGCAACGGTTTCGCAGTGAGAACAAGATGTGGTATTTCTTCCGCCTCCCGTCCATCGGTGTGCCGTCATTCTGCTTCCGGCAGCCGAGCTGTGCGGACGTGTGAATCATGGGCTCCGAAGGAGCAGCTTTTGCGGCGACCAGCCGCGGTAACAGGCTTAACGATAACGAGGAAGCGAGCTATCAGTTTATTTTGCCACCTCTGCCCAAGGGACGTGTTGTAAAGAACACCGTGTTTTTACATGGCGACGTGCGAGCAAGGCCCTACAGGGTCGAAGATTTCCGAGACGCGCTCGTCCCGACTGGATTGCTTCCGGAAGTCGTGGCCCTTGGCGCCTACCAGATCAATCATGTTTGGGCGGTCACCTTCTCGAACGACGAGGCGGCGAAGAAACTGGTGGCATTGAAAGAACTCAACGTGAAAGGGCGTCGCTGCGTAGTCGTCGACCCTCAAGACCAACAGGTACGCTTTCGCCTTCATTGGTTGCTGTACTGGGTGGAAGACGAAGATGTAAAGACAGCGCTGGCAGCCTTTGGCAAGGTCGTTGAAGTGACGCGAGAACGATGGCGCGTCAAAGGCGTCGGAGATAAGGATTCAACGTCTCGAACTGTTCTTCTGAAACTGAAGAGCGGAGTGAAAGTAGACGACCTTCCGCACCAAATCCGAGTTGCAGGTGAACTGCCCCTTGTCGTGGTGCCTGGACGGCCGATGCAGTGCCTACGATGCAAGGGTGTCGGGCATGTCCGTCGCGAGTGCAAGGTGCCGCGATGCTCGCGATGCCGTAATTTTGGCCACACTGAAGATCAGTGTGTACGCACGTACGCTACAGCCGTGGAGCCACCTGCAAGCGAAGACACCGCAGAGATGAGGATGGATGCTGCTGAAGCCGTGACGCCGCCAAAGGGGCGGGCGACCAGGAGAGCGCCAACAATGTGATGGCGACAACAAAAACAGAGGGAGGTACGGAAGGAGTACTTGCTACTGCCCAAAAGAAAGACGAGCCATCAGGTCCTCGTGAAGAACTGGAGAAAGGCAGTGAAAACTGCCTTGTATCCGATGATACCGCGTACGTGGCAGAAGGTGGTGACCCGGCCCCAGACAGCGACGCTATGGATGTGAGCGGCAACACTCCCTTCAACAGGCCGCCAGACGCCACCGACGGCAAAGCAATTCCTAAGAATCACGCCGACGGGCCGCCTGCAAAGTCAACTATGATAAGAAGGAGCAGCTTCAAGCCCTGTCCAAACATCTCTCGGCACAGGAAGGAGCGCGACAAGCCACCACCGAATACGGACCATGCCAGACCACCGGACGGTCCCGGGGGCGTCTAGCCGCTGGCTAGAAGTTGCGGTGAGCACGGTGCTCCGCGCCTTTCTCTCTTTCCCGTAGTAGCAATGGCCACCAACCCGACGCTTAGCTTGGGCACGCTAAACGTGAGAGGTCTGGCCGCCAAGCGTAAACAAAGCCAAGTGTACCGGATGATGGTGGACCAAGACCTCGATGTTCTAGCCGTGCAGGAGGCAAAAGTCGAAGGGGAGGAGGAGACCCGGGGCATGGTGTTAAGATTTACGCCTTCGTATTACGCGGTAGTGAGCCATGCCAAAGGAGCGTCGGCAGGTGTTATTTTATTTATTAAGAAGCTGCCCGGGCTATTCATCGAAAATTATTTTTCGTGCCCTTCTGGCAGACTAGTGTATTGCGACTTTGCTGTTGGTGATGATTCTTGGCGGGTGATATGTATATATGCACCCAATATATGCGATGAACGCAAGAAGTTTTTTTCAGCGTTAAAGGCGCAGATATGCGCGCATAGAAAGGTAATTATTATGGGAGATTTTAATTGTGTACTCAGCGATCGAGATGGAACAGGCAAGAGAACAAATGATTAAAGCTGTCATGTCCTCACTGAACTATTAGCCGAGTGTGACTTGGACGACGTGGCTGATTGCCTAGTAGGAACACGCCAGCTTCAATACACGCACTTCCAAGGCAATAGTCACGCTCGTCTTGACAGGATATACGTGACACTAGACGTTATACCCATATGTCGAAGCTACGATGTCATACCTGTTTCATTCACCGACCACTGTTTGGTCAAGACATGCGTTGGACGCAAAGGAAAACGCAACACTTTCACGTGGGAAATGTGGAAAATGAATTCCAAATTGTTAAAGGACGAGTCTTTTCTAAGCAATGTACAGGAACATTTGAAGGATGTAGAAAACAACAAAGCGGCGCAAATCACTGAAAAATGGGAAATTTTTAAACAACGAATTAAGTTAACCGCCATCGACCGTTCCTGTAAAATAAAGTATGAAGAAAGAACTAAGGGCAGTGTTGGAAAAATTAACGGCCTTAGAGTGCAGCCAGCCAGGCGCATACAAAGACGATTTACGCAGCATCAAAGCGAAATTGGAGCTAAGGGATGAAGAGCGATATCGAGGAGTGATTATACGCGCAAGGGCAGAGGCACTGACAGCAGATGAGACGCCAACTAAACGCGCGCTCGGTCTGGAGAAAACGCATGCGCGGCGCAATCACATAGATACTATTGAAGTAGATAGTAACGAAATAACCGACGGTGAGGATATAGCACAAGCGTTTTTCGAGCACTTCGAAGAACTTTTTGCATCGAGAACAGTTGACGTAGACGCATTTAGAGCTGCGTTTTTGGGGCGTATGCCGCAACTCAGCGACGAGACGAAGAACAGGCTCGAGGCACCGATATCAACTCATGAAGTTGAAAAAGCAATTGAAGGTTTAAAAGCCGGAAAATCACCCGGTCCGGATGGCCTTTGTGCCGCTTTTTATAAACAGTTTAAATCAGAACTATCGCCTCTACTCGCTGACGTGTTTAACAAAGCGCATGAAGTAAACGCATTGCCACATTCGGTCAAGCGCACACTGTACTTATCCCTAAGACTGACCAGCCTGCGAAACTGAAATTTGTAACGTCGTACAGACCAATATCACTTACCAACAGTGATTACAAAATATTCATGAAGATAATCGCAGACAGGTTACAAACAGTAATGGAAACCATAGTAGGTCGGCACCAAACATGCGGAATCAAAGGACGAAGCATTAACACGAACGTACACATAATGAGATCGATTTTGGAATGTTGTGATGCTTTAAGGGCGCGAGTTGCGATTCTTCAACTTGATTTCGAGAAAGCTTTTGACTGTGTTGCTCACAGTATTTTATTTGCCATTCTTAAGCATATAAATGTCGGGTCCATAATTACTGACGGGGTAGCCATGGCGTACCGGGACGGCACTGCTAAGCTTATAATTAACAAGACTTTGGGGGCCCCCATCAGCATTCAACGTTCCGTGCGCCAAGGCTGCCCAGCCAGCCCACTTTTATTCTGTATTTATTTAGAGAGTTTGTGTTTGGCAGTCATTGAGAACAAATGTATCCATGGGTTTACGATGCAAGCGTCAGAAGTCAAACTCCTGGCCTATGCTGAAGACGTAGCCGTGTGTTGCAAAGACAAGGAGAGCATTTTACAGGCGATAAATGTTGTGAAAAACTTCGGTGAAATCACTGGTAGTAGAATAAACTGGAGCAAGTGCCTTGGTATTTGGCATGGAGAATGGCCTGAGGCTCCTGCTATATTTGCGAATGTCAAGTGGTGAACAACGCCAGTAAGGTACTTAGGCGCACCACTCGAAGCTTACAGAGTGACGAATACTGGCAGTGCCAGCTTAAAAGTGCTAAAGAGAAGGCTGAGGCGTGGAAAGCCAAATACATTTCAGTATTTGCCAGGGCTACTGTATGCAACTTGTTTTTCGTCGCTAAGCTATGGTATGTCATGCAATTCATTTTCTGTAACAGGGCCAATGTGCAAAAATTCCACAGAGTCTTTGCAGTGTTTGTGTGGGGTTCCGGATGAGAGAGCTGTTCTGGCAACAATTTGTTCAGACGGGTGAAAGATGGAGGATTAGGGCTGGCCCACCTGTTTTTGAGGCAACTAGTAGGACGTTTTATTTTCTTTCGGAACAACGATGATCCTTTTTTGCAAGCAGTCTGTAGAGTTAGACTCGCGCACTTGTTGCCAGAGTTGATTGTATGCTCCCAAGCTGTGCCAGCGGCAGTGTTTGGTTTCTACAGGGAAATTGTATTCAGGTGTTCGTTTCCTTGCTGTAAGGTATTCGAAAGAATATTTGTTTAAGGTCTCAAGGAAAAAGCTGCGCAACGATATAATGGACAGCCTTTTTCCCCCGCCTCTGTACAGAGCCATATACAGTCGAGGCCCAGGCCAGAATGTTTTTAAACGCGTCAAACGAATGCAGGTACCGCCAGGTATGAAAAGTTTCTTTTTCAAACTACACACAGGTACACTTTCAGTTGCAACGTTCCTAGAAGAAAGAGGCTTTTACATGCCATGGGGCTCACAATGTATAATTTGCAAACAACCTGAAACCATAGACCATGTTTTCTTACACTGCTGGGAAGGAGTATACTTCTGGGATGTTTTACAGCGCACAATAAAGAAAGAATTTCCTCTTGACCCACATGGCATCAGATTTTTGCCGATAGATGACGATGACGGAAACCTTTTGATCAGATTATGCTGACCGGCCTCTACTGTATATGGCGCTCCCGCATGGCAGGCTTCTATTGCGATCCCGATAGAAGACCAGCCCGTGTGTATTTCCGGGAACAAATAAGTCGTTTTCTTGATGTAGTTGCAACACAAGAGTGTCCTCCACCTTGGATGGCCAGGATGGAACCACTAGCCAATCTTAAGGAATTCTGAACAAAGCCTGTTACAATATGACAGGCTGCATGTGCTTATTATTTATTTTTAACGGATGAGAAGGCCATCTGTGTATGTACATGTGTTAGTTATGTTGGTATTCCTCTGTACCGCTGCTTACCGGCAATAAAAAAAAAAACATTGGTGTGCCGTGATCGTATAGTGGTTAGTACCTTGCGTTGTGGCCGCAATAACCCAGGTTCGAATCCTGGTCACGGCAGTAATTTTTTTATTTTATTTATATCCAGGTAAACGAAAGCGCCTCTCGGCACTCGTCACGCAGCTTGCAGTAGTAACACAACCAGTTTCGCAGTGAGAACAAGATGTGCTATTTCTTTCGCCTCCCGTCCTTCGGTGTGCCGTGATCGTATAGTGGTTAGTACCTTGCGTTGTGGCCGCAATAACCCAGGTTCGAATCCTGGTCACGGCAGTACTTTTTTTCTTCTATTTATATCCAGGTAAACGAAAGCACCTCTCGGCACACGTCACGCAGCTTGCAGTAGTAACGCAACTGTTTCGCAGTGAGAACAACATGTGCTATTTCTTCCGCCTCCCGTCCTTCGCTGTGCCGTGATCGTATAGTGGTTAGTACCTTGCGGTGTGGCCGCAATAACCCAGGTTCGAATCCTGGTCACGGCAGTATTTTCTTTCTTTTATTTATATCCAGGTAAACGAAAGCGCCTCTCGGCACTCGTCACGCAGCTTGCAGTAGTAACACAACCAGTTTCGCAGTGAGAACAAGATGTGCTATTTCTTCCGCCTCCCGCCCTTCGGAGTGCCGTGATCGTATAGTGATTAGTACCTTGCGTTGTGGCCGCAATAACCCAGGTTCGAATCCTGGTCACGGCAGTATTTTTTTTTCTTTTATTTATATCCAGGTAAACGAAAGCGCCTCTCGGCACTCGTCACGCAGCTTGCAGTAGTAACACAACCGGTTTCGCAGTGAGAACAAGAGGTGCTATTTCTTCCGCCTCCCGTCCTTCGGTGTGCCGTGATCGGATTCTACTTCCGGCCACCGAGCGTGACGGACGTGAAATCATGTGCTCCAACGGAGCGGTATCAGCGGCCCAGCTTGGCCGCGGAAACAGGTTTACTGGCTCAAGTGATCAGGACTACGAATTTATTTTGCCGCGGCTACCAACAGGACGAATTGTGTTAAATACGTTGTTTTTGCACACCGACGTCAGAGCAAGGCCCTACAAGGTCGAGGATTTTCGCGACGCACTGGTCGGTTTGGCACTGCTCCCCGAGGTTATCGCCTTGGGGGCATACCAAATGAACCACATTTGGGCTATCACGTTCAAGAGTGCCGAAGGAATGAAGAAGCTGCTCTCCGCCCGTGAAGTGACAGTGAAAGAACGTCGGTGCGTTGTTATTGATCCTGGTGACCAGGACGTGAGGATGAAGATCCACTGGATTCTGTACAACGTGCAGGATGAAGACGTGCGAACAGTCCTTGCACCGTACGGTACTGTGATGGAAGTCGCTAAGGAATGTTGGCGCGTTCAGGGAGTCATGGACAAAGGTTTGTCAACGAGTTCTGTCTCTTTGAAGTTGAAGCCTGGTGTTACAATTGAGGACCCGCCACACCAGCTACGCATTGCCGGAGAACAGGCCCTCGTTGTTGTTCCTGGAAGAGCTCCACTTTGCCTTAGGTGCCATACCTCAGGTCACGTCCGACGTGAATGTAAAGTACCACGTTGTAGTCAGTGCCGCCGCTTCGGCCATGATGAGTCGCAGTGCGTCAAAACGTACGCAAATGTCACAGGGCCCATTGGAAGAGAGGACCATTCCGAACTTGTTATGGACGCGGATGAAGCCGAGGAGGCGGCGAGAACAGCAGAAAAGAACGTGCCGTCGCCATCTCCTACGTCGAACGTTATTAGCGGAGGCGGGGCAACGACACAGACCGAGGACAAGGCCACTGTGCCTATTCATGCTGTCGAAGACCTGAAAGTTGGTGCTGCGGAAGGACAAGGCAAGCAAAGTACTTCTACTGAAGGTGTAAAACCAATAGAGGACGAAGAAGGCATGGACGTCGTCCAACCAAGCTTGAGCAGTGCGACAGCAAAGAGGACTCACGACAAGGCCTGCGTCGAAGAGCCTCAAGGGCCTCCTACAAGCATAGACGAACCACCCCTCAAATCGGCAGGACAGCGCCGGGCGACGTTTCGCCCGAAACCCAACGTCCCGCCGGACAAAAGGCCGGCGACGACTACACCGGCGTAGAAACCATGGCTCCCTTCTGGCTTGGCAAAGGACGAGAGGCGACGCCCGACGGAGCTATCAAGTGCAGCGCGCTGACGCTGCGTGCTGCGGAGGGCCCGCTCACCTCTTGGGTGTGCTCGAGAACTCTTGAAGGGTCACAGTTGATGTGTTCGTCTTTTCGATGTTTTGCGGCTGAAGGTGAGCACGAAGCGGTTTGGTCCTTTTAACTTGTCGCGCACATGGCAGTTAGAATAGATGCAGCACTTAGATTTGCCACGATTGATGTAACGGGACTGGCAGCGAGGCGACGTCAATACCAATTAAGTCGCTTACTGCTCGAGAACGATGTGGACGTAGTGGCAGTGCAAGAGACAAAGGTCGCAAGTGAAGATCAGACGAACCGAATGGTCCAGCCCTTTAGAAGCCGGTACAATGTATGTGTGTGTCATTCTGTTGGTACATCGGGAGGGTGTGCCATTTTAATCCGGAATTCCTTAGGCGTTATTGAAGAATGTGTTACAGTTTGCAACACAGGGCGTTTCGTCATGTGTGACTTTTCTTATCTTGATGTACAGTGGCGCGTAGTGTGCGTGTATGCGCCAAACAAGGAAATTGAGCGCAAAGCTTTCTTCGAAATGTTGCAGCCCTATCTGAAGTCTCTTAGATATATTATCCTTATGGGAGACCTTAACTGCGTTTGCATGCCCGAGTACAGAGTTACGAACGCGACCATTAGAAGCCAAAGCTCGTTACTACTGAGAGCAATTGTCCAAGACTACAACTTGGAAGACGTTGGGAGTGCACTGTCAGAAGGAGCCCGTCCGCAATTTACGCATTTCCAACGAGCAAGTCATGCAAGACTCGACAGAGCTTATGTGTCAGCTTGCGTGGTCCCAATGTGCAATGACTACTTGGTAAAAAACGTTGCGTTCAGCGATCATTGCATGGTAATGTTTTCACTGGGAACGAAGACCAAAAGCACGAAGTTCAACTGGAATCTTTGGAAATTATTGTAAAGCTTCTTGAGGATGAAATTTTTGTGCGTACAGTAAAAGAAAAAATGGACTGTTTACAAACGGGTGATCATGAAGACATTATTGCAAACTGGGAACATTTTAAAGAGGAAATAAAAATGAGCGCTATAGAAAGAGCGAGTGTGCTACGCCAAAAGGAGAAGGCGGACGAAAAAGAACTTCATAGCCGCTTAAATTTGCTTCTTAGTTTGGAAAGCGCGCAGCCGGGCCAGTTTGCAATGAAAATAAGAGAAACAAAAAATAAATTAGAACTGATGGACAAAGAAAAATACAAAGGAGCAGTTATACGAGCACGTACAGAACGGCTTTGGTTGGGCGAGATGCCGACAAAACGGTCCCGCTGTGACGAAAAGAGATATGCAGTCAACAACGAGATAAAAGGGATAGAATACAAGGGCGAAATTGCTCAAGATTCCAACACTATTCATCGTGCGTTTGTTGATTACTACGAAGGACTACTGGGTCACGAGTCAAACGTACAAGAGGGCCTTGCGGCGGAATTTTTGGCAGTGATGCCTATCTTAGATGATGAAGTCAAGCTTGGGCTTGAGGAGCCGATTAGTGTAGCAGAAGTGGAGCACGCAATCGACGAGTTAAGCTCTGGTAAATCACCTGGACCGGACGGGCTGGGCGCAGCGTTTTACAAAGCATTCAAAGGGGACATAGCACATTTTCTGCACAACGTTATTCAAGCAACGTACGAAAAGCAGATGATGCCTCCGTCTTTTCGACGAACTCACATCGTCTTGGTTCCGAAGAGTGATGACCCGGTTAAGAGATTGTCAGTCAAAGCTTATCGGCCCATAAGTCTCACGAATGTGGACTACAAGATTTTCCTGAAGGTTCTGGGCAGAAGGTCGCAGAATGTAATAAAAGATATCGTCGGCCCGCACCAAACTTGCGGAATAAAAGGACGCACCATACAGACAAATATTCATGTAGCACGGAGCATATTGGAATGCTGCGATGCATTTGATAAACGTGTAGCAATGTTGCAACTAGACATGGAAAAGGCCTTTGACCGCGTCAACCACCATATCCTGTTTTCTATCCTTGAACACGTTAATGTTGGCCGTGTGCTCTTGGAAGGAGTCAAAATGGCATATGCTGGTTATATGGCAAGCATCATTGTTAATAAGCAACTGAGTGAAAGTATCGCTGTTCGTTCTTCAGTGGGACAAGGGTGCCCGTTGTCTCCGTTGCTCTTTGCACTGTATCTGGAACCTTTTGCCTGAAAGTTATGTCTAACGAAAAAGTGCGAGGCTTCACGATGTTGTCCACCGAAGTTAAAGTTCTTTCATATGCGGATGATATCGCTATTTTCTGTGAAGATAAAGACAGTATAGCTGAAGCGGTGAAAGACGCGGCTAGGTTTTGCAAAGCCTCCGAAAGCGTGATAAACTGGGAAAAGTGCTTGGGCTTCTGGCACGGCAATTGGGATTGCACGCCTGTTATGATCGAGAGCGTTCAGTGGGCAACGTCACCTGTCAAATACTTGGGAGTGCCGCTAGACCACTATCGAGAACCGGCAAAATATTGGGAAGCGGAAACTGAGCGCACACGAGAAAGTACGCAGAAATGGGGTGGCCGTGATCATTCAATTTTTGCTCGGGCCACAGTATGCAACCTTTTTCTGGTGGCAAAGGTGTGGTACGTGCTTCAGGCGCTGTGCATGTCACGGACCAGCGTCCAGAGACTGCATCGAGTCTTCGCAGTGTTCATTTGGGGGTCGAGTTGGGAGAGGACAAGACGCACAAATCTCTTTCTATCTGTGGGAAAGGGGGGCCTAGGTTTGGCTCATTTGTTTATCAGGCAACTCGTGGCCAGATTTATGTTCCTACGAGACCAAAAAGACGCATTCTTGCGGACGGTAATACAAATTTGGCTCAAAGAGGCACTGCCTGAATATGTTGTATCATCCAGCCCTGTGAAACATGTGCGGGTGCGCGGCTTTCTTTGGGAGGTTGTGCGCACATTTCAGTGTTTGAAAGTTCGTTTTTCTGCGCAGTATCTTGCTGATGTTAGAAGGAAACAGCTTTATAAAGATCTCATTGACACTATGTTGCATGTACCTATGTACCG
Source organism: Dermacentor silvarum (assembly GCF_013339745.2). Lineage (NCBI taxonomy): Eukaryota > Metazoa > Arthropoda > Arachnida > Ixodida > Ixodidae > Dermacentor > Dermacentor silvarum. The sequence continues at coordinate 27,455,558 of NC_051155.1, forward strand.
TTCCATATACTGTGTTGGCTCGGAAAAAAATGTCCTGAAGAGAGTTAAGAAAATGTCGGTGCGGCCCTCGATGAAAACATTCTTCTTTCTGCTGCACACTGGCACACTTCCCGTGAAGCCATGGCTTCAAGAAAAAGGAATATTTGTCCCTTGGTCCATAAACTGCTTAATCTGCCGAAAACCGGAGACAATAGACCACATGTTTCTGCACTGCACAGACTCTGTATTTCACTGGGACGTGCTGCAACGAACTTTAAAAAAGACGCTTCCGATATCGCCTTACGGTATACGATTTCTACCGGTAGATGGCGAAGACGAAGTACCGTGGGACATGTTTATGCTTACCAGCTTACACAGTATATGGAAAAATCGAATGGCATTCAGACATGCAGATGAGACTGTTCTCCCCATACGAGAGTATTTTGTAGAGAGCATGTCTTATATAAGAGATGTGTTTAAGGCCCAACAAGAACAACCAGAGTGGCTCCGAATAATGGACGACCTTGTTCAGCTGAAACGCTTTTAATCTTTTGGTGTGAGCAGGGGAGATCGCCGCTCGCATCTTTTACTTGTAAAGTGATGTAAGTGCTGTGTGTATTACTTTGTGTTTCGTACCAAAATGGTAATGAAGAAAAAAAAATCGGTGTGCCGTGATCGTATAGTGGTTTGTACCTTGCGTTGTGGCCGCAATAACCCAGGTTGGAATCCTGGTCACGGCAGTATTTTTTTTTCTTTTATTTATATCCAGGTAAAAGAAAGCGCCTCTCGGCACTCGTCACGCAGCTTGCAGTAGTAACACAACCGGTTTCGCAGTGAGAACAAGATGTGCTATTTCTTCCGCCTCCCGTCCTTCGGTGTGCCGTGATCGTATAGTGGTTAGTACCTTGCATTGTGGCTGCAATAACCCAGGTTCCAATCCTAGTCACGGCAGTATTTTTTTCTTTTATTTATATCCAGGTAAACGAAAGCGCCTCTCGGCACTCGTCACGCAGCTTGCAGTAGTAACACAACCGGTTTCGCAGTGAGAACAAGATGTGCTATTTCTTCCGCCTCCCGTCCTTCGGTGTGCCGTGATCGTATAGTGGTTAGTACCTTGCATTGTGGCTGCAATAACCCAGGTTCCAATCCTGGTCACGGCAGTATTTTTTTCTTTTATTTATATCCAGGTAAACGAAAGCGCCTCTCGGCACTCGTCACGCAGCTTGCAGTAGTAACACAACCGGTTTCGCAGTGAGAACAAGATGTGCTATTTCTTCCGCCTCCCGTACTTCGGTGTGCCGTCACTCGTCGACGATAATAAGAGCATAGGCCGAGCGTTTTTACAGTATTACCAGTCACTGCTTGCATATCAAGAAGCCAATGTAGATGAGTTCAAAAGGGTCTTTCTCAGTCGCATGCCACGATTAAGTGACGACACGAAGGACCTATTAGAAGGCAGTATAAGAGAACACGAAGTCGAAAAAGCAATACATGATTTGAACAATGACAAATCACCCGGACCTGATGGTCTGAGCGCGTGTTTCTATAAAGCCTTCAAGAAAGAACTGTCGCCCCTGTTAACAGACTTGTTTAACGCCGCGTATGTGAACAAAGCTTTGCCGCCTTCTTTTGGTAAAGCGCATACCATCTTGATACCTAAGAGTGACAAAGCGGAGAAACTTAGGCTCGTGACATCTTATAGGCTGATATCTTTAACCAATGTCGACTATAAGATTTTCATGAAGGTTTTGGCAGCCAGACTTCAAAGCGTCATCAAAGAAATAGTTGCAGACCACCAAACGTGTGGGATCAAAGGGAGGTCAATTTTTTCGAATATTCACACGATGCGGTGCGTGCTCGAGTGCTGTGACATCACTTACGACGGCGTCGCAGTGCTCCAGCTTGACCTCGAGAAAGCGTTTGACTGTGTGTCTCATGATATTTTGTTTGCCATTCTGGAACACGTTAATGTGGGTGCCATTATCACTGAGGGAGTGGCGTTGGCGTATCAGAACTGCACAACACGCTTAATTGTGAATAAATCATTGGGGGCCCCCATTAACGTCATGCGTTCTGTGCGTCAAGGCTGCCCCCTCAGTCCTCTTTTGTTTGCATTTACATAGAAACGATGTGTTTGGCGATAATAGAGAATGCTCATATACGCGGTTATAGCTTGGCAGCCACAGAAGTCAAGCTCCTGGCATATGCAGATGATATCGCCGTGTGTTGTACAAACAGAGAAAGTGTAACGGAAACAATACGCGTTGCGAAACAGTTTTGTGATGTGACGGGCAGTAAAGTGAACTGGGGTAAATCCCTCGGTTTGTGGCACGGAGAGTGGTCTTCGGCCCCAGACAACTTTGCTAATGTGAGCTGGGTGAAAACCTCTACCAAGTATCTTGGTGTTCCCTTGGACAGTTACAAACACAGCGAGGAATACTGGACGAACCAAATAAAAGAAACAAGAGAGAAAGCAGACAGGTGGAAAGGCATCAACCTGTCCATTTTTGCAAAGGCAACTGTATGCAATATGTTTTTCATTACGAAGTTGTGGTACGTCATGCAGAAGTTGTTTTGTTCAAGGGTAAATGTACAAAGGTTGCATAGAGTGTTCGCCGTTTTTATCTGGGAATCTAGCTGGGAAAGATGTAGCCGAACAAATCTGTTCAGGCGGGTGAAGGAAGGTGGCCTGGGCTTGGCGCATCTTTTTGTACGACAGCTTGTCAATAGATTTTTGTTTTTTCGAGATGTGCGTGATCCATTTCTGCGTACGGTATTACAGCTCAGGTTAAGAGACGCCTTGCCGACACTCATTGTTAGTAATAATAGTATGCCAGGGGTGATTCGCGGCTATCTAAAAGAAGTAGTCGATAGTGTGCGCTTTCTTTCAGTGCGTTTTTCTTTCGATTATTTATCCGGCGTGAAAAGAAAGACATTATATAAAGATGTATGCGATGTTGTATTTCCAGTGCCATTGTACAGAGCTGTATACAGTGGAGGAACAGGACAGGATGTGCTGAAACGGGTGAAAAGAATGGAGGTGCCTACTGGCGTTAAAACATTCTTTTTTAAGCTACACACAGGAACACTGTCAGTGAAGACATTCATGGAAGAACGTGGCTTCCTTGTACCATGGGGCTCACTGCTTGATTTGCAAGCAACCTGAAACAGTAGATCATGTGTTCTTGCATTGCTGGGAAGGGGTCTACTTCTGGGACGTCCTAAAACGGACAATCAAGAAGGAGTTGCCGTTGAATCCGCACGGGATCAGGTACCTAGCGATAAAGAATGAGGACGGGGTACCATACGATTTAATCATGCTCCATGGCCTCCACTGTTTATGGCGGGCACGGATGGCTGGATACCATTGCGACCCAGACGCTAGGCCGGCTCGTATTTATTTTCGAGACAGTATGTCTCGGTTCATTGAAATAAAGAAAACACAAGAATGTGTACCCGATTGGCTGTCGAGGATAGAACTTCTGACAGCATTAAAAGAATTTTAATTCGACAACGCCAGTCCATGTTGGACTGATGGCTTTCATGTTTTCCAATATGGTTTGTAGTTGTGCTTTTTGAGATTTTGTTCTGTACATTGTCAAACACCGGCAATAAATAAAAAAAAGTCCTTCGGTGTGCCGTGATCGTATAGTGGTTAGTACCTTGCGTTGTGGCCGCAATAACCCAGGTTCGAATCCTGGTCACGGCAGTATTTTTTTCTTTTATTTATATCCAGGTAAACGAAAGCGCCTCTAGGCACTCGTCACGCAGCTTGCAGTAGTAACACAACCGGTTTCGCAGTGAGAACAAGATGTGCTATTTCTTCCGCCTCCCGCCCTTCGGTGTGCCGTGATCGTATAGTGGTTAGTACCTTGCGTTGTGGCCGCAATAAGCCAGGTTCGAATCCTGGTCACGGCAGTATTTTTTTTTCTTTTATTTATATCCAGGTAAACGAAAGCGCCTCTCGGCACTCGTCACGCAGCTTGCAGTAGTAACACAACCGGTTTCGCAGTGAGAACAAGATGTGCTATTTCTTCCGCCTCCCGTCCTTCGGTGTGCCGTGATGGTATAGTGGTTAGTACCGTGCGTTGTGGCCGCAATAACCCAGGTTCGAATCCTGGTCACGGCAGTATTTTTTTTTTTTCTTTTATTTATATCCAGGTAAACGAAAGCGCCTCTCGGCACTCGTCACGCAGCTTGCAGAAGTAACACAACCGGTTTCGCAGTGAGAACAAGATGTGCTATTTCTTCCGCCTCCCGTCCTTCGGTGTGCCGTGATGAAATTCTGCTTCCGGCCACCGAGCGTGACGGACGCAAGATGACGGGCTCCGTAGGAGCGGCTTCGGCGGCCCAGAGCGGCCGCGGTAACAGGAATTTTGCTGCTGACGGGTATCAAGTTGTTTTGCCGAGTTTGCCAACAGGGCGTTTTGTTGTGAACACAGTTTTTTTACATTGTGATATCAGGGCCCGCCCATACCGGGTGGAAGATTTCCGCGATGCGCTCGCCCCGTTATCGCTCCTGCCGGAAGTGGTGGCTCTCGGGGCCTACCGTATGAGCCACGTTTGGGCCGTGACCTTCAAGGACGACGAAGCCGTGAAGAAAATAGTCAGCGTCGGTGAGCTGCAGGTCAAGAAGGGCCGATGCCTCGTCATTGACCCCGCCAACCAGGATGTGCGCTTGAAAGTGCATTGGCTGCTGCACACCGTTCCCGACGATGACGTGCGTCTTGCCTTCGCTCCGTTTGGAAAGGTCACGGACGTCGCCCGCGACCGGTGGCGTGTTCATGGCGCGGCTGATAAGAGCTCCACTACAAGACTGGTTACGCTGAAGTTGAAACCGGGCGTAATGCTGGACGACCTGCCACATCAGGTGAGCGTCGCCGGAGAGCTGGCTCTCGTGGTTGTGCCGGGCAGGGCCCCTCTCTGCCTGCGCTGCCGCGGAACGGGCCATATTCGTCGCGACTGCCGCATTCCGCGGTGTGGTGCGTGCCGACGCTTCGGTCACGAAGAGAGTCAGTGTGAGCGGACGTACGCTAGCGTGACCGGACCCGTGAGCAACGACGACCACTCCGCCCTGCTCATGGACGAGGCGGACATGGAAGACACATCGTCCACGGCTAAGGAAGCGGCTGGCGAGGTGGCAGAGTCGGAGGTACGACTTCAAGAACAAAGGCAACACGTCGACGAGGCCGCCGCCTCTGAACAGCAAGAGAAAGCAGAGGGCACTGCAGCCATGCCGAACCGCGAGGAAGAGAGTCCACCTGATCCGGGAGCAGCCTCCACCCCCCCCCCCCCCCCCCCCCTGAACAGGAAGACATGGACACCCATACCGGGCTCGCTAACTTGCAGGCGGGGAAACGCCCGCGCGACCAGACCAATAGCCTGGCTACGACGCAGGACAGCAGCGGCGGAGACGAGCCACCGCCCAAAACGCCAGGTATGAGGAGACCAACCTTGAAGCTGCGGCCGAACATTACGGCCGATTCACGGCAGGCGGGTAAACCGCCTCCGTAGTTCTGTACTGTGTTTGGCTTGAGGCGGGTTGGGGGGTTGGTGAGTGCAATGGCCGTCACCCTGAGCGCTATTCTCTTGGATATGTGTCAGGAGCGAGGGCCCAAGTTGCATGTGAGTGTTGCTTTCGGGAAGTCGGGTTGTGTTCCCTTTTGTGGCATTCGACGCGGTTATCGGCGCGTCATTATAAACACTCGTCCCTGCGTGACTGTGATGGGCACTATTCTACCGTGTAGTCATGGCAGCTAATATTGAAGGAGCGCTACATGTAGCCACGTTAAATGTACGAGGGCTCGGTGCAAGAAGGCGGCAATGTCAGCTAAGTCGCCTACTCTTAGATAATGACTTGCATCTTGTGGGAATCCAAGAAACGAAAATAGAGAGCCAAGAACTAACCGACAGAATGGTGTCCAATTTTCGTGCGCACTTTGACGTGTGTGTTTCTCACGCTGTTGGTGGATCAGGTGGATGCGCTGTATTCATTCGAAGAAACTTTGGCATTTGTGTGCAGTCAGTGTTTTCGTGTGAAAGTGGGCGTCTTTTAGTGGCTGATTTTTGTTTTTGCGATAAGGATTTCCGTGTCATTTGTGTCTACGCACCGAATATTCAAACAGACCGGCGATCCTTCTTTGAGCGTCTTGAAGAGTACGTAAACTGTGACAAGGTGGTAATACTGCTGGGCGATTTTAACTGCGTATGCACTGCTGATGACCGCGCAAAATTTTCACACGTACGCGATAGAAGTGCTGAATTGCTAAATGCAGTGGTGCACGATTACGACTTGGAAGATATCGGTAGTGTCTTTGCCAGCGGTACTCACCCGCAGTTTACTCACTTCCAGCGTGATAGCCACGCTCGGCTAGATAGATTATATGTGTCAGCCGAATTGGTGCCCTTGTGTAGTGAATATGATGTGCAACCCATTGCATATAGCGATCACTGCTTGGTAACTGCCACCTTTGGGAAAAGACAGATCAAACACACCTTTAACTGGGACCTCTGGAAGTTGAACGCGCAGTTGCTGGATGACGATGCCTTCGTTGATGCTGTTGCGAAGGAACTGGAAAGCCTGATTTCAGTCGAATTAGCAAGCTTCGCCATTAAATGGGAAGAATTTAAACAGAAAGTAAAAACAATGGCTATTGAAAGAAGCAGTGTCCTTCGGCATAACCTGAAACAGGCAGAAACGAACCTTCGCCAGCAACTGCAATTTTTCATCAGCATGGAAAGTGTCCAGCCTGGTGTGTATGTTAACGAAATAAAGGAAGTGAAAGCCGAACTCGAAAGGATAGACTCTGAGAAATACAAAGCCGCTGTTGTGCGATCAAGGTCTGAGAAGCTGTGGGCGGGAGAAGCGCCAACAAAACGAGCTCTCTCAGACGAGAAAAGGTACGCATGTCGGAAGGAAATCCGCCAGCTAGCTAAAGGCAATGACATCACGTCCGACAAAAACGACATCAAACAAGGGATCGTCGATCACTTCAAAGCCTTCTTAGGTCAGCCACGCGAACCTAAAGATGGCTACCAGACGGAATTCCTTTCACTGATGCCAAAGCTCGATGAAGAAGTTAAGGCACGGCTAGAACATCCCATTACCCTGAGTGAGATAGAGTGCGCAATAGACGAGTTGGCGCCCGGTAAAGCGCCTGGGCCTGACGGCTTAGGGGCTACTTTCTATAAAACGTTTAAGTCAGCGCTGGCTCATGTCCTCCATCTAGTTATCAGCGAAGCGTATGACCGAAAAAGACTGCCCTTGTCTTTCACAACCTCGCATATCGTGCTAATCCCGAAGAGTGATGACGAAAAGAAACGTTTGTTGCCAGGCTCATATCGCCCGATAACTCTAGCCAACGTTGACTACAAGGTATTCACGAAAGTTTTAGCGAAACGACTCCAAAGTGTCATCAAAACATTGGTAGGGCCTCACCAGACTTGTGGCATTAAAGGCCGCAGTATTACAACAAATGTACACGTGGTTCGAAGTGTGCTAGAGTGTTGCGACGCGATTGGCGATTACGTCGCGATGATGCAGATAGATTTGGCGAAAGCCTTCGACCTCGTCTCGCACAAGGCTCTATTATGCATACTCGAACATACGAACGTTGGCAGTGTCCTAACGGAAGGCGTAACGATGGCGTACAAAGACTGCTCAACGCGAATCATTGTTAATGGGGAGCTCACCGATAGCTTTCGTGTGCTCTCGTCGGTGCGTCAAGGATGCCCGCTTTCGCCCCTTCTTTTTGCCGCTTATCTCGAGCCACTCTGTTTGGCCATTAAGAACAACGACCGCATAGCAGGCTATCGACTACAGGCAGCACACGTTAAAATATTGGCGTATGCAGACGACATCGCGATTCTCTGCACAAATAAAGCCAGTATTAAAGAGGCAACTACTGTAGTCGAAAAATTTTGCGATTCAGCTGGAGCCCAGATAAATTGGGATAAAAGTTATGGCTTCTGGCATGGGAGTTGGGAAGACACGCCCGAGACCTTTTCTCGATTGAATTGGTCAAAGTTACCTACACAGTACCTGGGGGTGCCTCTCGGAAATTACCGTGAGGCCGAACCGTACTGGCTCGACCAAGCTTCGAGAGCAAAGGAAAAGGCTGACGGTTGGAGAGGAAAGCAATTGTCAATGTTTTCTAGAGCCACTGTTTGCAACCTCTTTTTAGTTTCCAAGATATGGTGTGTTATGAATGTGTTGTGTGCTGCGCGGGTAAGCGTACAAAAAATTCACCGCATTTTCGCTACTTTCATTTGGGCCTCTACCTGGGAGAGGACGAGTCGAACAAACTTGTTTCTCCCGGTCAAGAAAGGTGGGCTGGGTCTGGTTCACTTGTTTTTGCGACAAATTGTGTCACGCTTTGTGTTTCTGCGGGATCAAAATGATCTCTTTCTTCGAACAATAGTACAAGTACGGCTGGGCAGACTTCTTCCAGGATTCGTTGTTTCGTCGGCTCAGAACATGCCGGGAACTCTGAAAGGATACCTGCGTGAAGTGGTGATGTCATATAGGATGTTAAATGTGCGTTTCTCACAGCAGTATCTGTCCACCGTCACAAAGAAAAAATTGTACAGAGATCTTGTGGACACGATGCTCCCCGTACCTTTGTACCGCTCGCCACACCGTGGAGGCCCCGGACAGGACGTGCTAAAAAGAGTTAAGAAAATGCCAGTACGGCCATCGACTAAGTCCTTCTTCTTCCAATTACATTCAAACACACTTCCCGTTAAGAACTGGCTTCATAGCAAGGGTATTTTCATCCCCTGGAACACCAACTGCTTTTTATGTAAAAAACCAGAAACAATAGAACATGTTTTCCAAGATTGCTGGGACCCGATCTTTCACTGGGACGTTCTGCAGAGAACGCTGAAGACGCAGTTACCCCTGGACCCGTATGGGATACGCTTTTTGCCAATAGATACCTCAGAGCAAGTACCGTACGACCTCATTATGGTCCTGGGCCTCCACGCTATGTGGAAAACTCGCATGCAATTTGAACATGCAGACTTGGTTGTAATACCGGTGCGAGAACACTTCATTGAGAGTGTTGTTTACGTGAGAGACGCTTACAAATCACTGCCTGATCCACCACAATGGATGTCTGTACTGGATGAACTGGTGTCACTGAAAAGATTTTAGTGCTGTGCTAGCCAAAGTGTGGCTGGCACGTTTTATCCTTTGTAACCTATGAGTTTGTACGTCTAAGACGGCAATAAAGAAAAAAAAATTCGGTGTGCCGTGATCGTATAGTGGTTAGTACCTTGCGTTGTGGCCGCAATAACCCAGGTTCGAATCCTGGTCACGGCAGTATTTTTTTTCTTTTATTTATATCCAGGTAAACGAAAGTGCCTCTCGGCACTCGTCACGCAGCTTGCAGTAGTAACACAACCGGTTTCGCAGTGAGAACAAGATGTGCTATTTCTTCCGCCTCCCGTCCTTCGGTGTGCCGTGATCGTATAGTGGTTAGTACCTTGCGTTGTGGCCGCAATAACCCAGGTTCGAATCCTGGTCACGGCAGTATTTTTTTTCTTTTATTTATATCCAGGTAAACGAAAGCGCCTCTCGGCACACGTCACGCAGCTTGCAGTAGTAACACAAACGGTTTCGCAGTGAGAACAAGATGTGCTATTTCTTCCGCCTCCCGTCCATCGGTGTGCCGTGATCGTATAGTGGTTAGTACCTTGCGTTGTGGCCATTCTGCTTCCGGCAGCCGAGCTGAGCGGTCAGCAGAGTCATGGGCTCCAATGGAGCGGCGACAGCGGCTCTAGTTGGCCGCGGAAACAGGGTGAACTGCGAAGACGACACAGGCTATCAGATTATTTTGCCTCCCTTGCCAAAAGGACGCGTGGTGCTGAATACCGTGTTTTTGCACGGTGACGTGCGAGCCAGACCCTACAGAGCTGAGGATTTTCGGGACGCTCTCGGCCCAACAGGACTGCTGCCGGAGGTGCTTGCCCTTGGGGCTTACCAGATCAACCACGTCTGGGCGGTGACCATGAACAACGCCGACGCCACGAAACGGCTGCTGGACGTCAAGGAGCTCAAGGTAAAGGGGCGGCGCTGCATCGTGGTTGACCCCCAAGACCAGCAGGTACGGCTGCGTCTTCATTGGCTAATACATGGTGTGGCTGATGAAGATGTAAGAACGGAGCTGGCGGCCTTTGGAAAGGTCGTGCAGGTCACCCGAGAGCGATGGCGGGTACAAGGAATTAGCGACAAGGGGACGACTACCCGGTCCGTGTTGCTCAAGCTCAAGAGCGGCGTGAAGCTGGAAGACCTCCCACACCAAATCAGGGTCGCAGGTGAACTGGCACTTGTTGTCGTGCCTGGCCGCCCAATGCAGTGCTTGCGCTGCCAAGGCTCGGGTCATGTACGTCGGGAGTGCAAGGTCCCTCGGTGCTCGCAATGCCGCAGGTTTGGTCACTCGGAAGACCAGTGCATACGCACGTACGCTTCTGCGACCGGGCCGGCCGAGGGTGACGACGCCGCGCAGTTGGTGATGGATGTGGCCGAGGCCGAGGACGCGGCAAAAGGAGAAGGAGACCAGGCAATCCCAAGTGCGGCAGACGGTTCGCTTGCACCGGCTGTCGAGGCGGTGGCCCCAGTGGATAACAAGGCTACCGAGGTAGGTGCAGAAGATACAGCAGGCAAGACTAAGGACGAAAGCACAAGCAACTCAGTGGATGCATGTGTGCCAATGCAGACAGTGGAAGACCCGTCGGAAAAGAACGACGCAACGGGCAGCAACGTCGGAGCCTCTGTCAAACGTCCTCTTGAACAGCTTGCAGGCAGCAACGCAGCGAACCAAGGAAGTAGCGAGGACGGGCCGCCTTCGAAGACATCTGTGGGCAGGCGCAGCAGCTACAAGCCACGTCCCAACATTGATACGGCGGAAAAAAAGACTGACAACAAGCCACCACCGCTCTCCAGTGGCACCGGTCCACCGGGTGGCTCTGGAGGTGTCTAGCGGAGTGCTAGACGCTAAAGGTAAGCACCATGCTCCGGGCCCAATCTCATTTCACTAGACAACCATGGCTACCAACCCGACGCTTAGATTGGCGACGCTAAACGTTCGAGGTCTGGCCGCCAAGCGAAAGCAGAGCCAAGTGTTCAGGCTCCTGGTGGACCATGACCTTGACGTGTTAGCAGTGCAAGAGACAAAAGTGGATGGTGACGAGGAGACACGGAGCATGGTGCAGCGGTTTACGTCGCGGTATTACGTGATAGTGAGCCACGCCATAGGGGCGTCGGCGGGTTGCGTATTGTTTGTTAAGAAATGATCGGGTCTCGCAGTGCAAGGTATTTTTTCATGTTCATCCGGCCGGTTAGTTTCTTGCGATTTTGTATTGAGTGGGCTTGAATGGCGTGTGGTGTGTATTTATGCGCCAAATGTGCCTGAAGATCGGTCGCATTTTTTATTTAAAGTTAAAGGAGCACATGACTTCTGATAAGCATATGGTACTGTTAGGTGATTTTAATTGTGTTCTCAATGCCAGAGATAGGTCAAATCGAGGCCTAAAGAGCGATAAAGGTCGGGACATTTTAGCCGAGATAATTACTGAATGGGAATTGGAGGACGTGGCTGACTGGATGATGGGGACGCGAGATGTGCGTTTCACGCACTTTCAGGCAAACAGCCATGCGCGTTTAGATCGCATTTACGTGTCGCTTGCAGCAATACCTATGTGCAACAGTTACAATGTCTGTCCTATTTCCTTCACTGATCATTGTCTAGTTAAATGTGACATAGGAAGAAAGACAAAAGGTTGCAGTTTCTCTTGGGAACTGTGGAAAATGAATTCGAAACTAACCACTGATGAAAGTTTCGTAGCAGAGGTGTTGGAGTGCGTCGCAGAAACTCTTCTGAATGGAGAAGGTAAATTTGCAGAACGATGGGAAGAGTTTAAACAACGGATTAAAATAAAAGCCATCGATCGTACTGTCACACTAAATTATGAAGCAAAAAAGAAAGAAAGAGAACTAAGAACAACCTTGGAAAAGTTGACAGAACTGGAGTGCCAAGAGCCGGGAGCATTCAAAAGTGATATACGGAATATCAAACAGCAACTTGAACTGCATGACGAGGAACGTTATCGCGGCGCGATTGTTCGTGCTAGAGCCGAGTCCTTTGCTGTGGGGGAGACACCCACAAAAAGGGCCCTTGGACTGGAAAAGGCGCATGCACGAAGCAATCAGCTTGACGTGATCGAAGCAAGCGGTCACGAAGTTACAGGTACTGATAGCATAGCACGTGTGTTCTTTCAGCACTATGAGAATCTATTTGCACATAGGCAGGTAAACCTGGAACGCTTTAAAACGAAGTTTTTAGCACGCATGCCTCAACTGAGTGATGAAACGAAAGCTGCATGAGAAGCGCCGATAACTGTTTTTGAAGTGGAACGCGCGATTGATAATTTGAATCCCGGCAAGGTCGCCTGGCCCTGATGGGCTTTGCGCTGCGTGGTACAAGCGGTTTAAAAAAGATTTGTCAGAAGTACTCGTAGCGGTTTTTAACGAGGCGTACGATGGAAAGGTGTTACCACCGTCGTTCAGTGAATCCCACACGGTGCTGATTCCGAAGTCAGAGGATGAGGACAAGCTGAAGCAAGTAACATCATATAGACTAACAGCACTCACAAATGTGGACTACAAGGTTTTAATGAAAGTTCTAGCTGCTAGACTTCAGACAGTTATTAAAGACATAGTCGGTCCGCACCAAACATGCGGAATTAAGGTCGCACTATAGCCACGAATGTTCACAAAATGCGGCCCGTTCTAGATTGTTGCGATTCCCTGGAAGCTTGTGTGGCCGTACTCCAGTTGGACCTGGAGAAGGCATTTGATTGTGTAGCGCATGTTATTTTGTTTACCATACTAGAACACATTAATGTCGGGTCCATCATCATGGACGGTGTAGCTCTGGCGTATCAGAATTGCTCTACCAGACTAATTATTAACAAGGCATTGGGGGCCCCCATCAAAATCCAGCGTTCCGTGCGCCAGGGCTGCCCCATAAGTCCACTTCTCTTCTGCATTTATATTGAAACGTTATGTTTGTCAGTACTTGAAATAATTCTATTACCGGTCTTCGTTTACAATCGTCAGAGGTGAAATTGCTCGCATATGCAGATGATGTTGCAGTGTGTTGTATCAATTATGAAAGCATCGAAGAGTCCATTAGAGCTGTCAAAGTTTTCAGCGACGTTACAGGAAGTGGGGTAAACTGGGGAAAGTTCCTAGGATTTTGGCACGGAGTGTGGCCGTCGACGCCGGACATTTTTGCCAACGTCGTGTGGCAGAGGATGCCTGTGAAGTACCTCGGTGTGCCACTTCAGTCCTACAAAAAAAAAATAATGACTATTGGCAGCAACAAGCAGACCTCTTACGTTAAAAGGCGAATGCTTGGAGGGCTAATTATCTCTGCATGTTTGCGAGGGCTACCGTGTGTAACATGCTTTTTGTGGCTAAATTATGGTATGTGATGCAAGTTATGTAGTGTTCTAGGGTAAATGTGCAAAAATTGCATAGGGTTTTTGCGATCTTTGTGTGGGGATCTGTCACGGATTTCGGTGGACTAAAGACAGACAGGGACAAGCCGTACGTTTAAGACAAACATTTATGATCGTAAAAACAAACGGCAAAGACAACAGCACAAAAAAAAACAATTTACCGCACAAGTCAATTCTAGAAATACCCCAAAGTCCTCAGCTACCTTGAATTGATAAGTCCAAAATATTTACATGGCGTCCCTCGACGTGGCCACGTCACCTCGTCGTCGTGGCTTCCGGCGACACGTCGTTGGGCCCGCCGATGCGTGGTAGACTCGAAGTCAGCTGTGTCCGACGTTCAGTCCACTGTTTGGCCTGTTTCGGGGGTCAGGATGGTGGGGTGACCGAGGCGCCTGGATCGCCCGGTCAACTCCGCAAGCCTGCGGATCGCAGCCGCAGGGAATCCGGGAAGCGGTGCCGTCAGCCTGTAGCTGCGGCTTCCGATGGGGCGTTCGCTCAGCTCGCGGGTCGTGGCCGCGGCAGCTGAAGCACAGCTTCCATTGGGTTGCCGCTGTCTCCGCGATTCACCCGTCCTGTTCGGCCTCCAGCTCCTTCTCCCTGCCTGCGTCCCAGAGCGTAGCTGGGCTGCTCCCTTCGGCTACGTGTCTCTTCTCCCATTGGCCACGTAGCTGCACGCGCACTTTTGCGCTTCTTCTTCTGCTTTCATATAATGTATTCTTTTTATTCGGAAGCTCTTATTTTATACCTTCTTTCTTCTTTATTTCTACCACTGAGTCCTCGTGTCTTCTTGTTCTGGTTTTATCTTCTGCTTTTTCTTCTTTCTTTCTTCCTTCCTTTATTGGCTCATGACATATGCCCACCTTCAAGAGTTTTTCCATTTGAAAAACTGCTTCTTAATTCCTCCTTGTATCGTCGTCTTCATACGTTGTTCCAGCACTAACAGGCCATGTCTTTCACCATTTTCGCCGTTTTCACCAATCTGTACACTCACCGCACCTCACTTCACGTATTCATTTCACTACACACACCAGAGTTCACTATTTAACACGAAACAGTCATTGTCGAACACTACTATATCAAAGCACTATTACACCACTTGTGTATGTAGCACACAGTGGTCCACTGCTTCACACCATCACTTAAAGCGCTTAAACAAACAACTCTTCCACAACACTGAGCAAAGTTTACGAGCAGCCGTCACACGACTCTGCTCAACCACACCTCCCCCAACTGCATAATCTGCACTACTGAACTCTACAAATGGCAAAATACTGTCTGTGGTTTTCGCCCCACAAGTACTTTACAACATGTGCGTTTTCACACATCATTACCTTAAATATATTCTTAGGATATTACCTACCGCACTGATGGCAACATATGAGCACATTTAGGAACACTGTTCTATTACTGATATTTATACATGCCATGGCAACAATTTTCATAACTTTTGTGGAACCATTTCTTAAATTCTTCTGAACAAATATCCTGCTAACAAACATCCGCCCTTAAATGCAAGGTACGCTCTGACTCTTTCCGCATAAACTATTTTACGTCCTAAACGGCAGTGGTATTCCCAATCAGCTTAACTATTCGAACCGCAAAAGAATCCGTATCCTCTCCCTATTGGAATTCCATTTGATACCCTCCATGTTGTCGTAGTGCCTTTCTCTTGCGTCGCTGTCGAGACCGCCTAGGGTGCCTACTTCTCTTCTTAGTTCTTCTATTTCCTGTGCCTGCACGGTTCCTTCCTGGCTTTGAAAGTCGCTTGTGTAGTTCAAGTTTCGCTTCCTTTTTAATTGATGGACAATGTTTCCTGAACTCATGTTTGTTCATGCGCCATCTCGCTCTCAGCAGTCTCCTCATCTTCCGTCTGTACTTTCGGGATGTCTGCCTTCTTGAGCGATTAGTGGAGCTGCTGGTTTGGTCCTTGAACTTGAAAAAGTCACTTTTGAAAACCTTTTTCTTCTTTTGGGGGCATGCTTGGGATCTGCAGTTAAACACTCGTCGCTCTTGCTCTGAAACTTTGCGACGTTCTTCGTAGTCATCATCTTCAGATGTTCTGCTACTTCTCACCCCAACTTTAACTCCCCCTCTCATGGTTGCTTTGCAATGAGCAATGCCATAAAGAGTCGCCCATCGGTGCTTTCTTCGTGTCTTCTTCTTGGGTGGTGATTTCGTCTTTTTCTTTCCCTCGAAGCAATTTTTCGATCTGCTCTTTCTCTTATGCTTCTTTCTTTTCTCTTTCTCAGTTTTCTCTACTTGCTCTATCCCTCTGTCTACTGTCATCGCTTCCTCAATGCGCCCTTCTTTCTCGTCACTCTTAAAACTTGTGCACCTGTGTTCGTCTAGACCAGAAACGTCTTGCTTGCTGGACACTAGCTTGTGTTCACAGGGGTTTCTGCAGTCGAAACTCACAATCTCTTCAAAAGCCTTGCCGCGGTCGAGTACTCTCCCTTCCTGCATGATATCTTCCATTGCTCTGCTCTCAAGACACATTGTGTGCAGCGATGCGCTACTCCCTCCCCCTGGATCGTCGTTTCTGCGGACCGTTCGCCCTCATGAGCACGACCCTCCGGCGCGTACACTACACTACCGAAAGCACACTCATCATTCGGGTGTTGTACCCCTTGCTCTCCAGTAGAATAGGACTCGGCGACGCGGTCATCGATAGCCTTATAGTGGTGACTATTATGTCGCAACAGTTCACTTGTGCGAGACTTCTCTTCAGGTATGCTATGACTGCTATGTATTAGGTTGACTGCTTCTCGCATCTCTGTCTTTTTCTCTTCGAACTGTTTTTTCTTCTCACATGCTTGCCGAAGTGTCTCAAGTTCTAAAGATCGAGCGGCATGGACACGGTTCATTACATCCTCAATTAGTTTAAGGCCCTGCTCCTTGTTAAGCTTTTTCTCGTGAACCGTAGCTAATATGCTGTCCCAATCCATCTCCAGACCACCAAAAATCTGTGACAGGGCCGGAAATGGTGGAATATCCTGGCAAGCTCGCCAAATTGTCACGGATTTCGGTGGACTAAAGACAGACAGGGACAAGTCGTACGTTTAGGACAAACATTTATAATTGAAAAAAACTAATGACAAAGGAAACAGCACGAAACAAACAATATACCGCACAAGTCAATTCTAGAAATACCCCAAAGTCCTCAGCTACCTTGAATTGATAAGTCCAAAATATTTACATGGCGTCCCTCGACGTGGCCACGTCACCTCGTCGTCGTGGCTTCCGGCGACACGTCGTTGGGCCCGCCGATGCGTGGTAGACTCGAAGTCGCTGTGTCCGACGTTCAGTCCACTGTTTGGCCTGTTTCGGGGGTCAGGATGGTGGGGTGACCGAGGCGCCTGGATCGCCCGGTCAACTCCGCAAGCCTGCGGATCGCAGCCGCAGGGAATCCGGGAAGCGGTGCCGTCAGCCTGTAGCTGCGGCTTCCGATGGGGCGTTCGCTCAGCTCGCGGGTCGTGGCCGCGGCAGCTGAAGCACAGCTTCCATTGGGTTGCCGCTGTCTCCGCGATTCACCCGTCCTGTTCGGCCTCCCGCTCCTTCTCCCTGCCTGCGTCCCAGAGCGTAGCTGGGCTGCTCCCTTCGGCTACGTGTCTCTTCTCCCATTGGCCACGTAGCTGCACGCGCACTTTTGCGCTTCTTCTTCTGATTTCATATAATGTATTCTTTTTATTCGGAAGCTCTTATTTTATACCTTCTTTCTTCTTTATTTCTACCACTGAGTCCTCGTGTCTTCTTGTTCTGGTTTTATCTTCTGCTTTTTCTTCTTTCTTTCTTCCTTCCTTTATTGGCTCATGACATACATTATCTCTTATTACGTCTTTATTATCGACGTGGTTCCGGGCCAGGAAGGTCGCATCGTGTGGCAGAGGATGCCTGTGAAGTACCTCGGTGTGCCACTTCAGTCCTACAAAAAAAAAATAATGACTATTGGCAGCAACAAGCAGACCTCTTACGTTAAAAGGCGAATGCTTGGAGGGCTAATTATCGCTGCATGTTTGCGAGGGCTACCGTGTGTAACATGCTTTTTGTGGCTAAATTATGGTATGTGATGCAAGTTATGTACTGTTCTAGGGTAAATGTGCAAAAATTGCATAGGGTTTTTGCGATCTTTGTGTGGGGATCTACCTGGGAAAGGTGCAGTCGCACAAATTTGTTCAGAGGAGTAAAGTGTGGGGGGCTTGGACTGGCACATCTCTTTCTCAAGCAGTTAGTGAACCGGTTTTTCTTTTTTCGCGAGGTAAGGGACCCATTCCTGCAAACGGTGTGCCAGGCAAGATTAGGGCGACTGTTACCCGACTATGTTATAAGCACCCATGTCATGTCGGGTACGGTGCAGGGTTACTTTCGGGAAGTAGTATCAAGTGTGCGATTTCTATGCGTTCGGTTTTCTAATGATTATTTGTATTATGTTACAAAGAGAAAAATGTATAAAGACATATGTGACATAGTGTTGCCGATTCCCTTGTACAGAGCCATATACAGTGCAGGGCAAGGTCAGAATGTCCTGAAAAGAGTTAAAAGAATGCAAGTAGCGCCAAGTGCGAAATCTTTCTTTTTCAAACTGCATACCGGGACGCTTCCAGTAAGAACTTTCCTTGAGGAGCGTGGGTTTTATATGCCCTGGGGTTCTCACTGTTTTATTTGCAAACAACCGGAAACCATCAATCACGTTTTTCTTCACTGTTGGGAGGGGCTATTTTTGGGGGGATGTGTTGCAGCGGACAATGAAAAAAGAATTCCCGCTAGATACGCACGGCATCAGGTACCTTGCAATAGACAGCGAAGAAGGAGTACCCTTTGATCTGATTATGTTGACTGGCCTGCACAGTATATGGCGCTCACGAATGGCTGGCTTCTACTGTGAACCAGATAGAAGACCGGCAAAGCTGTACTTTCGAGAGAGCATGGCTCGTTTTATAGAAGTAGAAAAAACAAAAGAATGTGTTTCCCCCTGGATTCCCAGCGTGGAACCCTTGGTTACACTAAAAGAATTTTAAATGACATTGCCAGTCACCACGTGACTGACGGCATTATGTGCACAACAATAACAACCTTTATTGTAACCTTGTTTTGATGTCTCATTTGTGATGTGTGCTACGTGTTGTGTTGAAAAACCGGCAATAAAGAAAAAAAAAACCTTGCGTTGTGGCCGCAATAACCCAGGTTCGAATCCTGGTCACGGCAGTATTTTTTTTCTTTTATTTATATCCAGGTAAACGAAAGCGCCTCTCGGCACACGTCACGCAGCTTGTAGTAGTAACACAAACGGTTTCGCAGTGAGAACAAGATGTGCTATTTCTTCCGCCTCCCGTCCATCGGTGTGCCGTGATCGTATAGTGGTTAGTACCTTGCGTTGTGGCCGCAATAACCCAGGTTCGAATCCTGGCCACGGCAGTATTTTTTTTCTTTTATTTATATCCAGGTAAACGAAAGCGCCTCTCGGCACACGTCACGCAGCTTGTAGTAGTAACACAAACGGTTTCGCAGTGAGACCAAGATGTGCTATTTCTTCCGCCTCCCGTCCATCGGTGTGCCGTGATCGTATAGTAGTTAGTACCTTGCGTTGTGGCCATTCTGCTTCCGGCAGCCGAGCTGAGCGGTCAGCAGAGTCATGGGCTCCAATGGAGCGGCGACAGCGGCTCTAGTTGGCCGCGGAAACAGGGTGAACTGCGAAGACGACACAGGCTATCAGATTATTTTGCCTCCCCTGCCAAAAGGACGCGTGGTGCTGAATACCGTGTTTTTGCACGGTGACGTGCGAGCCAGACCCTACAGAGCTGAGGATTTTCGGGACGCTCTCGGCCCAACAGGACTGCTGCCGGAGGTGCTTGCCCTTGGGGCTTACCAGATCAACCACGTCTGGGCGGTGACCATGAACAACGCCGACGCCACGAAACGGCTGCTGGACGTCAAGGAGCTCAAGGTAAAGGGGCGGCGCTGCATCGTGGTTGACCCCCAAGACCAGCAGGTACGGCTGCGTCTTCATTGGCTAATACATGGTGTGGCTGATGAAGATGTAAGAACGGAGCTGGCGGCCTTTGGAAAGGTCGTGCAGGTCACCCGAGAGCGATGGCGGGTACAAGGAATTAGCGACAAGGGGACGACTACCCGGTCCGTGTTGCTCAAGCTCAAGAGCGGCGTGAAGCTGGAAGACCTCCCACACCAAATCAGGGTCGCAGGTGAACTGGCACTTGTTGTCGTGCCTGGCCGCCCAATGCAGTGCTTGCGCTGCCAAGGCTCTGGTCATGTACGTCGGGAGTGCAAGGTCCCTCGGTGCTCGCAATGCCGCAGGTTTGGTCACTCGGAAGACCAGTGCATACGCACGTACGCTTCTGCGACCGGGCCGGCCGAGGGTGACGACGCCGCGCAGTTGGTGATGGATGTGGCCGAGGCCGAGGACGCGGCAAAAGGAGAAGGAGACCAGGCAATCCCAAGTGCGGCAGACGGTTCGCTTGCACCGGCTGTCGAGGCGGTGGCCCCAGTGGATAACAAGGCTACCGAGGTAGGTGCAGAAGATACAGCAGGCAAGACTAAGGACGAAAGCACAAGCAACTCAGTGGATGCATGTGTGCCAATGCAGACAGTGGAAGACCCGTCGGAAAAGAACGACGCAACGGGCAGCAACGTCGGAGCCTCTGTCAAACGTCCTCTTGAACAGCTTGCAGGCAGCAACGCAGCGAACCAAGGAAGTAGCGAGGACGGGCCGCCTTCGAAGACATCTGTGGGCAGGCGCAGCAGCTACAAGCCACGTCCCAACATTGATACGGCGGAAAAAAAGACTGACAACAAGCCACCACCGCTCTCCAGTGGTACCGGTCCACCGGGTGGCTCTGGAGGTGTCTAGCGGAGTGCTAGACGCTAAAGGTAAGCACCATGCTCCGGGCCCAATCTCATTTCACTAGACAACCATGGCTACCAACCCGACGCTTAGATTGGCGACGCTAAACGTTCGAGGTCTGGCCGCCAAGCGAAAGCAGAGCCAAGTGTTCAGGCTCCTGGTGGACCATGACCTTGACGTGTTAGCAGTGCAAGAGACAAAAGTGGATGGTGACGAGGAGACACGGAGCATGGTGCAGCGGTTTACGTCGCGGTATTACGTGATAGTGAGCCACGCCATAGGGGCGTCGGCGGGTTGCGTATTGTTTGTTAAGAAATGATCGGGTCTCGCGGTGCAAGGTATTTTTTCATGTTCATCCGGCCGGTTAGTTTCTTGCGATTTTGTATTGAGTGGGCTTGAATGGCGTGTGGTGTGTATTTATGCGCCAAATGTGCCTGAAGATCAGTCGCATTTTTTTTTTAAAGTTAAAGGAGCACATGACTTCTGATAAGCATATGGTACTGTTAGGTGATTTTAATTGTGTTCTCAATGCCAGAGATAGGTCAAATCGAGGCCTAAAGAGCGATAAAGGTCGGGACATTTTGGCCGAGATAATTACTGAATGGGAATTGGAGGACGTGGCTGACTGGATGATGGGGACGCGAGATGTGCGTTTCACGCACTTTCAGGCAAACAGCCATGCGCGTTTAGATCGCATTTACGTGTCGCTTGCAGCAATACCTATGTGCAACAGTTACAATGTCTGTCCTATTTCCTTCACTGATCATTGTCTAGTTAAATGTGACATAGGAAGAAAGACAAAAGGTTGCAGTTTCTCTTGGGAACTGTGGAAAATGAATTCGAAACTAACCACTGATGAAAGTTTCGTAGCAGAGGTGTTGGAGTGCGTCGCAGAAACTCTTCTGAATGGAGAAGGTAAATTTGCAGAACGATGGGAAGAGTTTAAACAACGGATTAAAATAAAAGCCATCGATCGTACTGTCACACTAAATTATGAAGCAAAAAAGAAAGAAAGAGAACTAAGAACAACCTTGGAAAAGTTGACAGAACTGGAGTGCCAAGAGCCGGGAGCATTCAAAAGTGATATACGGAATATCAAACAGCAACTTGAACTGCATGACGAGGAACGTTATCGCGGCGCGATTGTTCGTGCTAGAGCCGAGTCCTTTGCTGTGGGGGAGACACCCACAAAAAGGGCCCTTGGACTGGAAAAGGCGCATGCACGAAGCAATCAGCTTGACGTGATCGAAGCAAGCGGTCACGAAGTTACAGGTACTGATAGCATAGCACGTGTGTTCTTTCAGCACTATGAGAATCTATTTGCACATAGGCAGGTAAACCTGGAACGCTTTAAAACGAAGTTTTTAGCACGCATGCCTCAACTGAGTGATGAAACGAAAGCTGCATTAGAAGCGCCGATAACTGTTTTTGAAGTGGAACGCGCGATTGATAATTTGAATCCCGGCAAGGTCGCCTGGCCCTGATGGGCTTTGCGCTGCGTGGTACAAGCGGTTTAAAAAGATTTGTCAGAAGTACTCGTAGCGGTTTTTAACGAGGCGTACGATGGAAAGGTGTTACCACCGTCGTTCAGTGAATCCCACACGGTGCTGATTCCGAAGTCAGAGGATGAGGACAAGCTGAAGCAAGTAACATCATATAGACTAACAGCACTCACAAATGTGGACTACAAGGTTTTAATGAAAGTTCTAGCTGCTAGACTTCAGACAGTTATTAAAGACATAGTCGGTCCGCACCAAACATGCGGAATTAAGGTCGCACTATAGCCACGAATGTTCACAAGATGCGGTCCGTTCTAGATTGTTGCGATTCCCTGGAAGCTTGTGTGGCCGTACTCCAGTTGGACCTGGAGAAGGCATTTGATTGTGTAGCGCATGTTATTTTGTTTACCATATTAGAACACATTAATGTCGGGTCCATCATCATGGACGGTGTAGCTCTGGCGTATCAGAATTGCTCTACCAGACTAATTATTAACAAGGCATTGGGGGCCCCCATCAAAATCCAGCGTTCCGTGCGCCAGGGCTGCCCCATAAGTCCACTTCTCTTCTGCATTTATATTGAAACGTTATGTTTGTCAGTACTTGAAATAATTCTATTACCGGTCTTCGTTTACAATCGTCAGAGGTGAAATTGCTCGCATATGCAGATGATGTTGCAGTGTGTTGTATCAATTATGAAAGCATCGAAGAGTCCATTAGAGCTGTCAAAGTTTTCAGCGACGTTACAGGAAGTGGGGTAAACTGGGGAAAGTTCCTAGGATTTTGGCACGGAGTGTGGCCGTCGACGCCGGACATTTTTGCCAACGTCGTGTGGCAGAGGATGCCTGTGAAGTACCTCGGTGTGCCACTTCAGTCCTACAAAAAAAAATAATGACTATTGGCAGCAACAAGCAGACCTCTTACGTTAAAAGGCGAATGCTTGGAGGGCTAATTATCTCTGCATGTTTGCGAGGGCTACCGTGTGTAACATGCTTTTTGTGGCTAAATTATGGTATGTGATGCAAGTTATGTACTGTTCTAGGGTAAATGTGCAAAAATTGCATAGGGTTTTTGCGATCTTTGTGTGGGGATCTACCTGGGAAAGGTGCAGTCGCACAAATTTGTTCAGGAGAGTAAAGTGTGGGGGGCTTGGACTGGCACATCTCTTTCTCAAGCAGTTAGTGAACAGGTTTTTCTTTTTTCGCGAGGTAAGGGACCCATTCCTGCAAACGGTGTGCCAGGCAAGATTAGGGCGACTGTTACCCGACTACGTTATAAGCACCCATGTCATGTCGGGTACGGTGCAGGGTTACTTCCGGGAAGTAGTATCAAGTGTGCGATTTCTATGCGTTCGGTTTTCTAATGATTATTTGTATTCTGTTACAAAGAGAAAATTGTATAAAGACATATGTGACATAGCGTTGCCAATTCCCTTGTACAGAGCCATATACAGTGCAGGCCAGGGTCAGAATGTCCTGAACCCCGCAGGGGCGTCTGCGTCAGCAGGCGTTTGGTGTGTTGCGACACCACGGACCCGAGCACATGAGGGTTGGCCCCTCCCGCTTTTAACCGTACGTGGCTTAGCCGTGTCCGGGGAAAGGGGGATCCTGGGGGTTGAGCCGATGCCGGGTGCTTGGACCTTTACGGCCCCCCGGCGGAGGCAACACACCTCTTTGGCCTCTGCTTCACGTAGACGGCACCCCCGGACTGACCCACCCTGGGGAAATCGGTAGTTGCCTTTTCCTGTCTTTCTCTCTCTCTGCAATCTTCGTCTTTCCCTCTCACTTTCAATCTTTCCTGTCACCTCCTCACTTCTTTTACTTCCGGTATTCTTGGCAGCGAGGGTTAACCTTGTGTGGTACAACCAACCTTGGCTGTACATATTTGGTTATAGCGGCAACGTACAGTTGGCGACCGCTGGTTTTTATATATAAGACCTGCGGCGTCCCCTTGTTGGGCTCCACGGTGGGTGACTGGCGTTGCTGCCGAAAACTGACTACTTTGTTGTTGTTTCCCCAAACTCCCTGATCGCCCTCATAGGCGAGGGCGCACCGAAGTATTCCAGTTTTATGGCCTTCAACGTGAAAACTTTCCAAAGTATCGTGTGATACATTCTGAAAAACCAGAAAAGAACGTCAGAGTCATCTCACCTTTCCTTGTAGCGAAATGTCTGTGCGATTCTATAGGCCCCGGTTACAAGGCCACGAAGCTAGCTAGTGGTGACCTCCTTTTGGAAGTGCATGATAAGAAGCAATATGAAAAGCTACAGAACCTTTTCTCTTTTGGGAACATTCCAGTGACCGTGACCCCACACCGAACTATGAACACTATCCGCCGCGTTATTTCAGATGAAGACATGATGGAGCTAACCGAGGCCGAACTTTTAGATGGATGGAAAGAGCAAAATGTGATCAATGTGAAACGGATTACGATAAGACGCGATGGGAAAGAAATTCAAACAAAGCACCTTATTGTCACCTTCGGCTCAAGCGTCCTCCCCGAGACAATCGAGGCAGGATATGTCAAGCTCCGGGTCAAACCGTACATACCGAACCCTCTGCGATGCTTCAAGTGCCAGCGATTCGGGCACAGCTCACAGAACTGCCGAGGTCGGCAAACTTGTGCAAAATGCAGTGCTACTGAACACCTCACCGAGTCATGTGAAAACTCCCTTCACTGTGTGAACTGTGATGGAGTGCACGCCGCGTACTCGCGGTCGTGCCCATCCTGGAAAAAAGAAAAGGAAATAGTGACAATTAAGGTAAAAGAAAACATAACTTTCAAGGAGGCACGCAGGCGGGTATTGCACCTGCCGAAAACCAGCTTTGCCGAAGTGGCGCGTCAGGGGGCAGCGCCACAGCGGCTTCCGGCGGCTGTCCGGCTCACACACAGTGAGCTGCCAGCGACGCCATCCGCCCCCTCGGCGGCTGCAGCTAGCGCTGCTCCGCCACCCCAGCAGAAGGGGCCATCAACCTCCGGGCTAGTGGCCTCCAAGGCCTTGTCCCTCGAGACGAGGCCTTCACCGCGAACAAACCGCTCTCAAGAGCGGGTGTCCAGCGCTCCGCAAGAGCCAATGGACACATCTTCCAGCCAGACGGCGCAGCCAGCGCCAAAGGAGCGGCGAGAATCTCTCGACCGCTCCAAAAAAGAAAAAGCCCGCATCACAGGGCCTGACAAGGGCTCTTTAAGTTAGTCTCTTTTTTAAACACACAGCACAAAAAAACACTTCCAACATGAATACACAAATAATACAATGGAACGTCAGAGGACTCCTACACAACCTCGGTGACGTCAAAGAAATCCTACACAGGTTTAATCCTAAGGTGCTGTGTGTTCAAGAGACACACCTTAAACCTACACAATCAAACTTTCTCCGGCAATACGCCATTTTTCGTAAAGACCGCGATGACACAGTCGTGTCTTCCGGTGGTGTGGCTATTGTAGTCGATAGAGGTATTGCCTGTCGGGAATTAAAACTTCGTACGCCCCTAGAGGCAGTTGCTGTCCGAGGGGTGTTGTTTGACAAGCTGATCACTATCAGCTCTATATACATCCCTCCCAATTATCAACTACATAAAACTGAATTTCAAAACTACATAAATGAACTTCCGGAGCCATACATAGTTGTCGGAGATTTCAACGCACATACCACTTTGTGGGGAGACTCACGTTGCGATGCGAGAGGTCGCCTGATTGAAAATTTTCTGTTTTCTTCAGGCTCATCATTACTTAACAAGAAAGAGCCTACGTATTACAGCATTACACATAACACATATTCATCCATTGACTTAAGTATAGCATCGAGTACACTAATGCCATACCTGGAGTGGTCTGTTCTCAAGAACCCCTTTGGGAGCAACCCCTTCCCAATTATGCTAGGCTTAACAGAACATGATAGATGCTCGCCACACGTTCCGCGATGGAAGGTTGACTCGGCTAACTGGGAACTTTTCCGACAAATAACATATTTAAGCCCTGATGACATTGCCTCTTTTAACATAGACGATGCTGTGGCGTATATAACAAGTTTTATCATTGACGCTGCTGAAAGGTGCATACAACAAACTAATGGACTAGCTAATAAACGTCGCCTGCCTTGGTGGAATGATGAATGCCAGAAAGCACGTAAAAAGCAAAACAAAGCCTGGGGATTGTTTCGCAACTCCCCAACAGCCGAAAACCTGATAAATTTTAAACAAGCAAAGTCACAGGGCAGAAGAACGCTTCGACGTGCAACGAGAGAGAGTTGGGAAAGGTACATTGCCAGTATAAATTCATACACCGACGAAACAAAAGTCTGGAATCGGGTAAATAAACTAATAGGCCGGGAGTCACATCCTCTACCCTTAGTAAGTAGCCAAGGTGATAGCCTGGAAGATCAGGCGGATTGTCTAGGTGAACACTTTTAATATGTATCAAGTGAATCGCATTATACAGACACTTTCCTGAAGTTCAAAGAACGCGAAGAGCGGCAGCCTCTTAACCGCAAAGGTTTTTCGAGTGAGGCTTACAATCAACCATTTAACTTAGCCGAACTTAAAGCATCTCTCGCTTGTTGTAACAACTCGGCGCCAGGTGGTGATCGTATCATGTATGAAATGGTTAGATACCTACACCCTTAAACACTGAAAACACTCTTATCTCTGTTTAATGCCATGTGGGCGGCTGGGTGTATCCCGTCCTCATGGAAAGAAGCCATAGTCATCCCTATACTTAAACAAGGCAAAGACACGTCCTTAGCCAGCAGCTACAGGCCAATAGCACTAACGAGCTGCCTGTGCAAGCTGTATGAAAAAATGATAAACCGGCGTTTAATCAGTTTCCTAGAAAATAACAAAATACTAGACCCCTTCCAGTGTGGCTTCCGAGAAGGTAGGTCGACAATAGACCACCTTGTTCGCATCGATGCAAACATCAGAGATGCATTTATTCATAAACAGTTTTTACTTTCTGTATTTATAGATTTAGAGAAAGCGTACGACACGACATGGCGCTTCGGAATTCTGCGAGATCTCTCTGCGATGGGGGTCCGCGGTAATATGTTTAACACAGTCGAAAGCTACTTGTCTAACCGCACGTTTCGCGTAAGAGTGGGCAATGCTTTATCTAGAACATTCACCCAGGAGGCTGGCGTGCCGCAAGGGGGTGTACTTAGTTGCACACTCTTTATTGTAAAAATGAACTCCCTGCATACAGTGATTCCACGCAGCATGTTTTATTTTGTGTACGTCGATGATGTACAGATAGGTTTCAAATCATGTAACATCGCTATCTGTGAACGACAGGTGCAGCTTGGATTAAACAAATTGTCTAAATGGGCGGATGTAAATGGGTTCAAAATAAATACACAGAAAAGTACATGCATACTCTTCTCAAACAAAAGAGGCGTGACACCGGTACCAAATCTCACGATCAATCGAGAGCAACTATCCATGAGCAGTGAACATAAATTCCTGGGCATAATTCTGGACTCTAAGCTTACCTTCATCCCCCATCTTAAATATCTGAAGACAAAGTGTCTGAAGACTATGAACCTTTTAAAAATTCTCTCGCACACAACATGGGGTAGTGATCGAAAATGCCTCCTAAACTTGTACAACAGTCTTGTCCGCTCGCGCCTTGATTACGGAGCTATAGTTTATAACTCCGCAACGCCAAGTGCATTAAAAATACTAGACCCCATTCACCATTTGGGTATCCGCCTCGCGACCGGTGCTTTCCGAACAAGCCCGATCCAGAGTCTCTATGTAGAGTCGAACCAGTGGTCACTCCATCTGCAGCGCTCATATAGCAGTTTCGTATATTTTCTGACAGT
This sequence comes from Dermacentor silvarum, assembly GCF_013339745.2. Lineage (NCBI taxonomy): Eukaryota > Metazoa > Arthropoda > Arachnida > Ixodida > Ixodidae > Dermacentor > Dermacentor silvarum. The sequence continues at coordinate 27,483,231 of NC_051155.1, forward strand.
ACAAGCAAACAACGAACATCCTTCTTATTCCACCATAAACGATATGACCGCCGCTGCACTCTTCCATAACCGACCTGCAGTGAGGAAACCGTTCTCTTTACGTGTAAGGAATCTTAGTGAGCAAATGGGTGTTCCAGTGCTTGAACATCGTCCTATGGCTCCTGCTAAATTGTTACCGCCGTGGCAGTGGCAGATCATAGAGTGCGACACATCGTTCGTAGAGGTCACGAAAGACGCTCCAGAGGCGCACATTAAAATGCATTTCCTAGAGCTTCAATCCAAGTACTCGTGTACAGAGTTTTACACGGACGCTTCTAGGTCACATGCCGGGGTTTATTATGCAGCCATCGGTCCATCGTTTTCGGAAACCGGTGTACTGCACCCGGAGACAAGTATCTTTACGGCTGAGGCCTATGCAATATTATCGGCTGTAAAGTTTATAATGAAATCAAAACTCAAAAAGACTATCATATTTACGGACTCGCAAAGTGTTGTGAAAGCATTGCAATCACTCTGTAAACACAAAAACCCTGTACTTAATGAGCTCTATTCCATTCTGTGTAAAGCGTATATATCTAACCAGCATGTGATTTTATGCTGGGTACCGGGTCATAGAGGCATTGAGGGTAATGTTCGAGCAGATCAAATGGCCACATCAGTTACATCTCAGGCTATTAACCCTACAACTGCTGTTCCTGCAACCGACTTGAAACCTTTCTTGCGAAAGAAGCTACGAAGCCACTGGCAACACTTGTGGGACGCTGAAACAAATAATAAACTTCACATGATTAAACCACAGTTAGGTTTCTGGCCCTCAGCTACGAAAACTCGACGAATTGATGTCCTATTCTGTCGTCTCAGAATAGGACACACGTACGGCACCCACAATTTTTTGCTCACTGGTGATGAACCACCAACCTGTGGTAGATGTGGTGAGAGGCTGACCGTGCTCCACGTCCTGCTGGAGTGTCGGGAAGCCGAAACGGAGAGAAGAAAATATTTTCCTGTAGCATACCGCTATCATATCCCTCTTCATCCCATGATGTTTATTGGTGAAGAACCACTTTTTAACGCCAAAGCAATCCTCGGCTTTTTGAACGATGTTGTGCTAGATGTTATCAGCCCAATAAATTCATAGCGCATCCTCCCTCCAGAGGATGCTGCTGTGATAGTAGTTTTGTATAAGCACATGCCTCCAGGCCCTTTTGGTTCAAGGGCTCTGTTTAGGCAGTAGTGCTTCTTTCCAATTACTACATCTTCAATATTTTAAATATCGTGTCATTCTTTCTCAATGCATTCTCCATTTCAAAGTACACCTCATTAGTCATTGCCATGATTTTAGTGCATGTATATTTTACGCATTTTACAGCGATTATTTTTTAGGCCCCTTTACAGCCACACTTCATCTATTTCTCAGAATTCATCGCTCCACTGCACACTCACAAACAATGGCATGGCGCTCTTTGGCCATAACTGGCCCTTGCGCCATAAAACACTACACATCATCATCATCATCAGAATGTCCTGAAAAGAGTTAAAAGAATGCAATTAGCGCTAAGTGCGAAATCTTTCTTTTTGAAACTGCATACCGGGACGCTACCTGTGAGAACTTTCCTTGAGGAGCGTGGGTTTTATATGCCCTGGGGTTCTCACTGTTATATTTGCAAACAACCAGAAACCATCGATCACGTTTTTCTTCACTGTTGGGAGGGGGTCTTTTTTTGGGATGTGTTGCAGCGGACAATGAAAAAAGAATTCCCGCTAGATACGCACGGCATCAGGTACCTTGCAATATACAACGAAGAAGGAGTACCTTTGGATCTGATTATGTTGACTGGTCTGCACAGTATATGGCGCTCACGAATGGCTGGCTTCTACTGTGAACCAGATAGAAGACCGGCAAGGCTGTACTTTCGAGAGAGCATGGCTCGTTTAATAGAAGTAGAAAAAAAACTAAAGAATGTGTTGCCCCTTGGATTGCCAGCGTGGAACCCTTGGTTACACTAAAAGAATTTTAAATGACATCGCCAGTCACCACGTGACTGACGGCATTATGTGCACAACAATAACAACCTTTATTGTAACCTTGTTTTGACGTCTCATTTGTGATGTTTGCTACGTGTTGTGTTGTTGAAAAACCGGCAATAAAGAAAAAAAAAGATCGTATAGTGGTTAGTACCTTGCGTTGTGGCCGCAATAACCCAGGTTCGAATCCTGGTCACGGCAGTATTTTTTTTCTTTTATTTATATCCAGGTAAACGAAAGCGCCTCTCGGCACTTCGTCACGCAGCTTGCAGTACTAACACAACCGTTTCGCAGTGAGAACAAGATGTGCTATTTCTTCCGCCTCCCGCCCTTCGGTGTGCCGTGATCGTATAGTGGTTAGTACCTTGCGTTGTGGCCGCAATAACCCAGGTTCGAATCCTGGTCACGGCAGTATTTTTTTTCTTTTATTTAAATGCAGGTAAACGAAAGCGCCTCTCGGCACTCGTCACGCGGCTTGCAGTAGTAACACAAACGGTTTCGCCAGGGGCCGGACACTTCGACTAGTTTCGGTATCTGAAATAAAGCGTCCGCCATTGTTTTGGTAGGAAGCGAAAATTCAGCAACTTTTGCATGTGTGGCCCTACCTTTCCAACCTACGCATGAATAAAGTTAAGTTATGCAATTATGTGTTGAAAAAATATGTCCTTGTCCATTTTCGTTTTTTTAACACCCTATATATTTATCCAGACTCGGCCTTCGTTGCGCCGAAGGGCGGCGCTCTCGCTCTTATCTCGTCTGCTGCCATTCCGTTCGTCTGCTCCAGCCCTTTTCGCTGTCCACGTGTGAAACTTTTTAGAATTGCAGGAAAGCGACAATTTTGGTGTTTGTGAGTGCGAACATCTGAAAATGTCGGCGAAACTAGGCACAGGACACAAGGCGTGTTGTGCTGCTCTTTGGTGCCGCAACTCGGGAAGGAACAGCGCAACCAAATTTTTCCGCTTCCCAGCGGACGAAAGGTAAGCACACTTTTTTTCGGTACGAAGAATCATGTGCTGTGCTTATCAAAACGGCCACAGAGCGAACCGAAACATTTCTGCCCTTGCTTTACAGTCATTCTTTTTCCTGGCACTGCGCATTTTTCAGTAACGTTGTAAGCATGTAAAGCTACTTGTGGACAGTTTCTGGTGAGCCGGTTGATGCCAGCTGACGCTCAAACGGAAATTTCGCTTCGGTATTGGTTTTTTTAGCGGTGGACCTGCATTTTTTTTTCTTCGCGAAGAAATCTTGCAAAGTATATATATGTTCGCCGAACGCGCTTATTCGACGAACTGGCTCGGCTTCAGAGCATTCCGACGAGCAGTTCCTTGGGGTGACATTACCACATTTGAATAAAATAATTGCGTACGAGCGACTGCTTACATTCCGTGTCACGAGAAGTTCATGTTACCTGCGCTAAGGGCGAGCTTCGCTTCACTTTTGAACTCGTGACATATTTTCTCGCTTTTTAGCACTCTATATATTAGTGTCGCTTTTATGTGTTGTTTATTGATATTCATGGTGGTACCTGTTTCATTTTCTAGGTGTGACGTATGGCGGAATTACGGCCAAAGAGCAGATCTTGAGGGACTCGCACGGGAGCAAATGTACAACGGCTACCGCCTCTGCTCGGACCACTTCGCTGAAAATGCCTACGCCGACCCTGCCAAAACACGACTCCTGTGGATGGCTGTTCCCACTGCTGCAGTGGAAGTGGGGTCCCCGATCGACGAGGGTAAGAAAAACAATTTATTAGCGGTTGCGAATGTGTGCGCATTTGTAGTTCGTTTTCACGCGCCTTATCGCTTGATACATAATTCACGTTCCATATTTAAGCATGAGTTCAAGGTGTGTCCTTTACATTGGATTTCATGCAACCAGCTTAATGTACAACTGCCTTCCTTCGCTACCTCCTTAACCGAGACCGATTTCTACCCTATCTTCCAGGACCCTCCCGGGCAGAAGCCACAGAAGCCACGGCTGGTTCGGCTCAAGACCACCCTGCCGGCCAAAAGAGCGTCGTCCAGGTTGTAGGTATGCAAAGGCCGACTTGTTGATTTTGGGCATTAAGGCAGGCGGCGTGCATTCTTGCTTTGTGTAGAACTAGTATGCAAGATACGGCGCAAAAGTGAACAGCACGGAGCGCTTCTTTCTTTCTTTTTTCATGTCGTCTGCTACGGCTTCGTGTGACGTTACGCCGCGAAATTTGTTGCGCGTGCTCCAGGGAATTGCGTTCTTTTCGTTTTTACTTAATATTCGATGATCATGCGTAGTAAAGGGTGTTCCAAACTGCTGGTGTAGCTAACGCTGCGAATATTTTCCAGCTTCCTGACGCAGCGAAAGATGCGAATATCTTCTTTTCACAACGACAGAATTCACGCTCGTAAGAAGACGCAGCCCACTTGGCCTTGCTGTAAGCGGCATATCTGTCGCCCGCCGTTGTCGCTTATCGGACATGGCGTTACACTTTGAAACACGAGGTCGCAGAAATAAATTGAGTTTCGATAGGGCCGAAGTTAACGCACGCCGCCGATGGTCGAAATATTTCGCAGTCGATTATTACGGCGTGTCTCACGCACGCATCGTGGTACGTAAAATCGCACAATTCAATACGACGAAGCTAAGTCTTGGGTACACGCTGCAACGATCTCCATAATTTTCGTTGTATAGTAGAAATTTTACAGGAGCAGGTGTGCGCGTGCCGGCGCAGAGCAGCTTTTAAATTATTTTGACTTAATTACCTCTTGTGGGCTGTGTAGGCAATGGTAAAGCGAAAGTAAATTAAAAAAAAGAAACTGCAATACTACAATGTTCCTAGCCAGCTAATGAGACAACACCAATGCTAAACATGTTACGTAATTGTACAATATCAATGCAACTTTGAGCAAAGCTTAATGTCTCTTAGAGGAATATTTTTAGTTGAAGTCATGCAAAGATACACAATCGAAGCTGACCCGCATAAGTTGGAAGCGCGATTTTGCGAAAAAAGTGCTGAGACTTTTTTAAAACATGTGACCTAAAATGCTGCTCATTTCCCCCTTATTTCGAGAAGATGGAAAAAGAAAAAGGAGCTGGCAATGTTGGGCTCAACGTCCTCGTCACCTGCTCTGCATGATCAGTTCATTATTCACGAACGTGTTACTATGAACCTTCGTTTGTGGTGAATTGTACTGTGTACAGCCAATGAACGTGGTGACCCCTGCAGCGATAATCTATATACGATGAATTGTGTGAAGACTTCTCTTATGTTTGTGTAACCAATACAGATCCCAACATTTGTATTTACTGTACGAATTACACAGCTCTGTGCTATTGTGGTATGTATTGAGTTGTATCGTTTGCAATACGTTGCTAATAAAATCAGTGAATACACCACATTTTCCGACTACTGAAATTTTCTTGCTCAAACAAAATTGTCACGCTTCGAGCTTGCTAGCTCGCGTGCATTTTAACTGAGAAATATTTCCTAACAAATGTTTCGTGGACGTGCTCAACGTCCGAGAAAATTAGCGACCGAAAGCTGTAGAAAACAGTATATGCAGCAGCAACACAATCTAAAAAAGATGCAAGCGGTGCTCTTTTCCGCTTGCGGCTCACAAAGCGGTCGCGCGCTCGTCGAGCGCATAGCAGACGACAAGCAGCTCGGCGTTTCCTCCTCTCTCATCAACAAAAGCGTTGCCATAGCAGCATCAGCAATTTTTTTATTGTTTATTGGTTTCACAGTTTGGCCTACCAAACACCAGGGGACAAATTGGCGCTAGTGACGCAAACATCGTTTACCCGGGGGGTATACCAGCTGACCTAGCCCTGGTTTCGCAGTGAGAACAAGATGTGCTATTTCTTCCGCCTCCCGTCCTTCGGTGTGCCGAGGGGATTCCACTTCCGGCCACCGTACCGTGCGGACGTGCCTCTCATGAGCTCCCAAGGAGCAGGTATAGCCGCACCCCGAGGCGGCGGTAACAGGTCAACCGAGATGTTCAGCCAGGACTACCAAATTTTTTTGCCGACTTTGCCCTCAGGTACGACTGTGAAGGACACTGTGTCTTTACACGCCGATTTGAAAGCCAGGCCGTATAGGGTCGAACATTTTAGAGATGCACTCGAGCAACTTTCGCTACTGCCGGAAGTGGTCGCACTATGTGCTTATCAAATGAATCATGTCTGGGCGGTGACGTTCTGTGACAATGAAGCAAAGGAAAAGATGCTGGCAGCTGGAAACTTCACTGTGAAAGACCGACGCTGCGTTGTAGGTGGTGCAACCAGGCGCTAAGGATAAAGCTGTACTGGCTTTTGCATGACGTTCCCGATGAAGACGTGCGCACTGCATTGGCTCCATTCGGCATAGTCCTGGAAGTCACCAGAGATAAGTGGCGTGTTCAAGGCTGTTACGAGAAGAATACTACAACGAGGTCAGTGACCTTACAACTGAAGGTGGGCGTGAGTACGGATGACTTGCAGCATCAACTGCGAGTTGCGGAAGACCTGGTGCTTGTCTCTGTTCCGGGCAGAGCACCGCTCTGCCTCCGGTGTCACGGCATCGGACACATGCGACGAGACTGTTGTATCCCACGCTGTGGCCATTGTCGCCGCTATGGCCACGATGAGACCATGTGCGTGCGATCTTATGCATCAGTAGCAGGATCACCGCGAAGTTATGATACGTCGGAACATATTATGGACCTGAATGACGCCAAGGAAGCTACACGGGAAGATGAGCATGAAGACTCCGTCCGCTGTGACAACTGTTGAGACAAAGCCACCCGGAAAGAAAGATACGAACACGAAGGACACCAACGAAGACGAAGGCCCCGTAGCAGCGGCAACTAACACAGACAAAGAGCCCGCTCGTCAACATGAAGTTGCTAATACGACTATGCCTTCGAAAGATATAATTGAAGTGAAGGAAGGTCGCAATAGAAACAGTTACGAGCGCTGCGGCGAAGCCTGCCCGTGATGAAACCAGAGACAACAGACAGAACAACGGCCAGACGAGCACAGGGGAACCACCTACGAAGACGGGCACTGCTCGTCGCAGCATCACACATTTCAAGCCTAATGTGCCAACTGACCGGAGACCGACGCTCACAGAGTCCCCGCCTTAGCGAGGGAACTGTTTGTCTAGAGAGAACTCTAATAGTCCTATCACTTATCGGATCTGTTTTGTGACAAGATGGCTTTTAACCCACCAGCAACAAAAACGCGGTCGGAGTCTATCATCCTGCCCAACAGCGATGTGAGTACTACAAGTATTGTAAAACCTGTTTAATATGGCTAACAAACTAAAATTTCATTTACGCATAGCGACCTTAAATGTGCATGGCTTGTCAGCCCGCAGGAAACAATACCAGCTAAGTCGCCTTCTCTTAGAAAATGATCTGGATGTGATCGCCGTACAAGAAAGAAAAATCGAGACCCAAGAGCAAACAGATCGAATGATGGAAACTTTCAGAGCTAGATTTAATATTTGCGTGTCGCATGCTGTGGGTACGTCTGGAGGCTGCTTGATATTATATCGAAATTCTATAGATATTGTTGAAGAAGCAGTTATAGCATGCCAGAGTGGCCGGTTTTTTGTGTTGGATTTTGGATTTTGCGGTATGTTATGGCGGGCCCTATGCGCTTAAGCGCCTAATACAGCCCAAGAAAGACGTGATTTCTTTGGAACTATACAATCGTATGTAAAGTGTGACCGAAATGTCATCCTGTTTGGCGACTTTAATCGTGTGCAAAGACCTGAGGATAGAAGTAAAAAGTTACTGGCGATAGACAAAAGTGCGATGTATTTGACAGAATTTGTAAATGAACATGACCTAGAAGATGTAGGAAGCGTACTAGTCTCTGGAAACGGCACGGCGTACACCCACTTCCAAGGTGATTGCCATGCCAGGTTAGACCGTATTTATGCGCCTGCTCTTTTTTTGCCTGAATGTGTTGACTATCACGTCAAATGTGTTAGTTTCAGTGATCACTGTTTAGTAACAGTTACTGTGGGCACAAAAGAAAAAGCTTCCAAATTTAATTAGTTTACTTGGAAGTTCAACGATAAATTATTACAAGATCAACCTTTTCTTGAAAAACTAAAAGAAAAGATACATAACTTGTTGTGTGATGAGTCAGGTAGCATTTCAGCTTCATGGTAAATCTTTAAATCAGAGATAAAACTTGCTGCGATTGACCGAGCATGTGGGCTACACAGAAAAGAAAAAGAGAAAGGAACTTCATACCACGCTAGAATTTATGGTTGCAACGGAAAACTACAAGCCGGGTTTGTTTGCAAAGCAAATAAAAAAAATTAAAAGTAAGCTAGAAGCAGTTGACAATGAAAGATATCGAGGCGCAGTAGTCAGGGCACGCGCAGAGCGGTTTTGGTGCGGGGAAACGCCCACCAAACGAGCGCTAGGCGATGAAAAGCGGCATGCAGTAAAAAAAGAAATAAACGAAATTTGTTATCACAACCGTGTTACCACAGATAGTAATATCATTGAAATGGCCTTCGTTGAGCGCTTCCGTAACTTACTAAATCATAAGAAAGAAAAAACCGAGCTGTTTAAAAATACCTTCCTGCCACTAATGCCTAAATTAGAAAAAGAACTATGTGAGGAGCTAGAAAGACCAATTAGCGTGAAAGAAGTTGAAAAAGCAATTGATGAGTTAAGCCTTGGTAAATCACCTTGGACCAGATGGACTAGGGGTAGCTTTCTATAAATGCTTTAAAGCAGAAATGGCAGAAGTATTGCACCGCGTAATAAATGAGTGTTACGAAATGGAAAGGATGCCCCCATCATTTAGGATGACACATATGGTACTAATTCCAAAGACCAATGATCCTTTGAAGTTACGCTCTGTAGAGGCTTACAGACCAATAAGCCTCACAAATGTTGATTATAAAGTTCACATGAAAGTGCTTGCTAAGCGACTTCAAAAAGTAATTAAAATACTAATTGGACCTCACCAGACCTGCGGAATCCAAGGAAGAACGATATACACTAATATCCACGTTGCCAGAAGCATACTTGAATCATGTGATGCCGAAGAAGGACGGGTTGCCATGCTACAGTTAGACCTTGAAAAGGCATTTGATAAGGTTACACACGAAATTTTACTATTAATACTGGAACACACCAATGTAGGTTCTCTCATTCTAGATGGTGTGCGAATGGCTTATGAAGGCTGTACCACTAAACTAGTAATAAATAAGCAACTTAGTGAAAATATAACAGTTACCTCTAGTCTGCGCCAAGGATGTCCAGTCTCGTCATTGTTATTTGCTCTGTATGTAGAACCTTTCTGTTTAAAGATTCTTCAGAACCCCATATTCAAGGCTTCCGATGCTGTAATAATGAAGTCAAAGTGTTGGCATATGCCGACGACATTGCTGTGTTTTGTTCAGACATAAAAAGTGTTGAAATAGTAGTGAAAGAGACTACAGCCTTTTGTGAAGCCACAGGAAGTGCTGTCAACTGGACAAAGAGTCTCGGCATTTGGTATGGAAACTGGCCAATCACACCAGAGGTGTACTGCAACATGCAATGGTCGAATTCGCCAAACGTATACCTTGGAGTGCCACTGCAACACCATAATTCAACGACTGGTTACCCGCAGGGGCGTCTGCGTCAGCAGGCGTTTGGTGTGTTGCGACACCACGGACCCGAGCACATGGGGGTTGGACCCTCCCGCGTCTAACCGTGCGCGGCTTAGCCGTGTCCGGGGAAAAGGGGATCCTGGAGGTTGAGCCGAAGCCGGGAGTTTGGACCTTTATGGCCCCCCGGCGGAGGCAACACACCTCTTTGGCCTCGGCTTCACGTAGACGGCACCCCCGGACTGACCCACCCGGGGGAAATCGGTAGTTGCCTTTTCCTGTCTCTTTCTCTCTCGAACCTTCGCCTTTCTGTCTCTCTTTGCATCTCTCCTGTCTTCTTTTCACTTCCTTTTACTTCCAATTTTCCAGGCAGCAAGGGTTAACCTGGTGTAATTTATCCAACCTTGGGTCTATTATATTAGGTTATAGTGGCTATGTACAGCTGGCGTCTGCGTCTCCTTCGGGTCTCGTAGCGTCCCCTTGTTGGGCTCGGTGGTGGGTGGCTGGCATAGCTGCCGAAATCAGTGTTACCTTTATGGCTTTTTCGTCATTTCCCCCACTCCTTGATCGCCCTCATAAACGAGGGCGCACTGAAGAAGTTTTCAAGTTTTTTGGCCATCAAGTAGATAACTTTCCACGATTTCACGTGATACACTCAGAGAAAACTGAAAAGTCAGCAAGAATCATCTCACCTTTCCTGGTTGCGAAATCACTGATTGAAAGTTTTGGCCCAGGTTACAAAGTCTCCAAGTTGGCAAACGGGGATCTACTTCTTGAACTCCGCGATAAAATGCAATATGAAAAGCTACCTGAACTTGTGTCTTTCGGGGCCATTCCTGTGAGTGTCACCCCCCACCGTTCTATGAACACCATTCGTGGTGTCATCTCCGATGATGATCTAATGGAGCTTACTGAGACTGAACTTTTGGAGGGATGGAGTGACCAGAATGTCATCAATGTGAAAAGAATTAAGATGAGACGTGATGGTATAGAGATTCAAACAAAGCATCTAATCCTAACATTCGGCTCAAGTGTGCTTCCCGAGATTATCGAGACAGGCTATGTAAAGATCCGAGTCAGGCCCTATATCCCGAATCCCCTCCGCTGCTTCAAATGCCAGAGGTTTGGCCACAGTTCTCAGAACTGCCGAGGCCGAATAACCTGTGCCAAATGTGCTGATGAACATCCGTCTGAATCTTGTGAGAACGCGCCACACTGTGTAAACTGTGATGGGGAGCACACCGCGTAATCGCGGTCCTGTCCATCTTGGAAGAAGGAGAAGGAGATCGTAACGATCAAAGTCAGAGAACATATCATTCACAGAAGCACGAAGGCGGGTTTCCTACCTGCCGAAGAATAGCTTTGCCGAAGTGGCGCGTCAGGGGGCAGCGCCACAACGGCCTCTGGCGGCTGCCCGGCCCGCACACAGTGAGCCGGCGGTGACGCCATCCGCCCCCTCGGCGGCTGCAGCTAGCGCTGCGCCGCCATGCCAGAAAAAGGGGCCATCGACCTCCGGGCTGGTGGCCTCAAGGGTCTCGTCTCTTGAGACGAGGCCTCCACGTCCAACACAGCGCTTGCAAGAGCGCGGGTCCAGCGCCCTGCAAGAGGCGATGGACACAACAACCAGCCAGACGGCGCCATCAGCGCCTAGTGAGCGGCGAGATTCTCGCGATCGCTCCAGAAAAGAAAAATCCCGCATCACAGGGCCCGACAAAGGCTCTGTGAAGTGATTTGCATTTCCTGAACACACAGCACAAACTCATATTTCATTATGAACACGCAAATATTACAATGGAACGTTAGGGGTCTCCTTTGTAACCTTGATGATGTCAAAGAGCTCCTTCTTAAATATAGTCCGAGGGTGCTGTGTGTCCAGGAGACGCATCTCAAAGCAGACAACACAAACTTTTTAAGGCACTATGCCATTTTTCGGAAGGACCGCGACGACGCTACCGCCTCGTCGGGTGGTGTCGCTATAATAGCAGATAAAGGTGTTGCCTGTCGGCAATTGAACCTCCGAACTTCCCTTGAGGCAGTTTCTGTCCGAGCAATACTGTTCGGTAAGCTAGTCACAATTAGTTCTATTTACGTCCCTCCTTGTTATCAACTTTCCAAGACACAGTTTCAAAGCTTCATTGATGAACTTCCTCCGCCATACATAGTTGTCGGTGATGTGAACGCTCATAGCCCCTTATGGGGCGACTCTCGTTTAGATGCGCGAGGACGCCTTATAGAAAATTTTCTGTTTTCTTCAGGTGCATCTATACTTAACAAGAAAGAGCCAACTTATTACAGCGTTACACATAACACATACTCAGCCATCGATTTAAGTATAGTATCGAGTACTCTAATTCCGTATCTGGAGTGGTCTGTTCTCAGGAACCCCTTTGGGAGCGACCATTTCCCAGTTATGCTAAACTTAACAAAACAAGATACATGCTTGCCACATTTTCCTCGATGGAACATGGACTCGGCCAACTGGGAAATGTTCCGAGAGCTTACGTATTTAGGCGGAGATGAAATTGCTGTTTTTAATGTAGAAGACGCTGTTGCATACCTAACAGGTTTCATTATTAGCGCTGCAGCTAAATGTATTAAGCAAACTAGTGGATTAGCTAATAAGCGTCGCATCCCATGGTGGAACGACGAATGTCGGAAAGCGCGCAAAAATCAAAACAAAGCTTGGAGATTGCTTCGCAATTCTCCAACTGCTGAAAACCTCATTAATTTCAAACAGATCAAATCACAAGGTAGGAGAACACGTCGACGTGCAAAGAGGGAAAGTTGGGATAGGTACATCGCCAGTATAAATTCGTACACCGATGAAAGAAAAGTCTGGAATCGGGTAAATAAACTAACAGGTCGGGAGTCGCATCCCCTACCCTTAGTAAGTACACAAGGTGATAGCCTGGAAGATCAGGCGGATTGTCTAGGCGAACATTTTGAGTATGTGTCAAGTGCATGGCACTATACCGAAACATTCCTGAGAATCAAAGAACGCGAAGAGCGGCGACCCCTAAATCGAAAAGGCTCATCGAGTGAGGCCTGCAATTCCCCATTTAAGGCCCAACCGCATGCACGCGATTTTCGAGCGACAGCGACAAGCGACGGCGACGAGCGACAGGTTTTGCCGTCGCGGAGGGCTATCCGTCGCTGTCGCTGGTCGTGTCGCCGGTTTCTGGCCAGCCAGAAAATATCGCTTGTCGCCCGGAAGTCAGCGCGACGACATCCGCTGGGGACAGCGATTGCACAACAACATGGCAGCAATCAGTCTGCCCGCTTCGATCTGAATTCGTTCTTGCAACTTGCTCTCTGCTGTGACAGCAAAAAAATAAATAGTACAATCAGTCATCGCTTCACCTCATCGCTAGCTGAAGGCAAAGTATCGGCGCTCTCTTGTCGTTATTATTGAGATCGGTTGTTTTGTTTTGACGCTGTTAGGCCTGAGACGCCACCGAGAGCCGAGAAAGTGTTTTAAGTTTTACTCAACAGATGGCGCCACGGCACCTTACGCTGGCGGCATGGGACGGAGTTCCACTGGGGATGCATGGGACAGATTTTCTCTGGGGATGATAGCATATTTTAGCTAGGTCTAGATAAACCTTTTGATAAAATTGAGATTTCTTTACGCGCGCAAGATAACATTTATTCGCACAACAATGTAAATCCGTCGCTACTCTTTTTCGCGATGTCGCGTTCATGTGGTTGCTCCACTCCGCGACACGACAGCGCGACAGGGTGTGCCTGTCGCGTCGCTTGTCGCTGTCGCTTGAATATCGCGTGCATGCGGTTGGGCCATTACTTTAGCTGAGCTTAAAGCATCTCTCGCTTATTGCAACAACTCAGCGCCAGGTGGGGATCGTATCATGTACGAAATGATTAGGTACTTACACCCCGAAACACTGAAAACACTCTTGTCTCTTTTTAATGCCATGTGGACGGCTGGCTGTATTCCGTCTTCATGGAAAGAAGCCATAGTCATCCCCATACTTAAACAAGGCAAAGACCCGTCCTTGGCCAGCAGCTACAGGCCAATAGCTCTAACAAGCTGCCTGTGCAAACTGTACGAAAAAATGATAAACCGGCGCCTAATATGCTTCCTAGAAAATAACAAAATTCTGGACACCTTCCAGTGTGGTTTTCGAGAAGGTATGTCTACAACAGACCACCTTGTCCGCATTGAGGCATATATTAGAGATGCTTTCATACATAAGCAGTTCTGTCTGTCTGTATTTCTAGACCTAGAGAAAGCTTACGACACCACATGGCGCTTTGGAATTCTCCGAGATCTTTCGGCGATGGGTGTTCGTGGCAATATGCTTAACACAATCGAAAGTTACCTCACTAACCGCACATTTCGCCTAAGGGTGGGCAGAGCTTTGTCTAGGCCATTCACACAAGAAACTGGTGTGCCGCAGGGCGGTGTGCTTAGCTGCACACTACTTATTGTAAAAATCAATTCCCTGCGTACAGTCATCCCACGCACAATGTTTTATTCGGTTTATGTCGACGATGTGCAGATAGCCTTTAAGTCATGTAATATTGCCATCTGCGAATGACAGGTACAGCTGGGAATGAACAGATTGTCCAAATGGGCGGAGGAGAATGGTTTTAAAGTTAACGCTCAGAAAAGCACTTGCATTCTCTTTACAAACAAGAGAGGCGTAACGCCTGTCCCAAGTATACAAATCCAAGGAGATGCGCTCTCTGTGAGCAGCGAGCATAAGTTTCTAGGAATCATTTTAGATTCCAAGCTTACATTTATTCCTCATATTAAATATCTGAGGGCAAAATGCCTGAAGACAATGAACGTTCTAAAACTTCTGTCCCGCACAACATGGGGCAGTGATCGAAAGTGTTTGCTTAACTTGTATAGCAGTCTTGTCCTCTCACGGCTTGATTACGGGTCTATAATTTATAATTCTGCAACGCCAACTGCATTAAAAATACTAGACCCCATTCACCATCTGGGTATCCGCATCTCGACCGGTGCTTTCCGAACAAGTCCGATCCAAAGCCTCCATGTAGAGTCCAACCAGTGGTCACTCCATCTGCAGCGTTCATATAGCAGTTTCACATATTTTCTGAAAGTCCAAGCAAACAATGAACATCCTTCTTATTCAACCATAAATGACGTTACCGCTGCCACACTCTTCCATAATCGACCTGCAGCGAGAAAGCCATTCTCCTTGCGTGTGAGGAACCTCAGTGAGGAAATGGGTGTTCCACTGCTTGATCATCGTCCTATGGCTCCAGTGAAACTGTTACCGCCGTGGCAGTGGCAACTCATAGATTGCTATACATCGTTTGTAGAGGTAACTAAACACGCGCCAGAGGCACACATTAAAATGCATTTCTTAGAGCTTCAATACAAGTACTCGTGTACAGAGCTTTACACTGACGCTTCCAAGTCACATGCCGGGGTGTCTTATGCAGCCGTTGGCCCATCCTTCTCGGAATCCGGTGTACTCCACCCGGAAACGAGTATTTTTACGGCTGAGGCCCATGCACTGTTGTCGGCTGTGAAGCATATAAGGAAATCAAAACTTCAAAAGGCAATTATATTTACGGACTCCCTAAGCGTCGTAAAAGCATTGATGTCACTCGGTAAACACAAAAATCCTGTACTTACTGAGCTCTATTCCGTCCTCTGTCAAGCGTATTTATGTAACCAGCATGTCATTATATGCTGGGTGCCTGGCCATAGAAGCATTGAGGGTAATGTGCTAGCTGACCGAATGGCTACGTCAATAACATCACACGCTATTAACCCTACAGCTACTGTCCCTGTAACAGATCTGAAACCTTTCTTGCGAAAGAAACTGCGAAGCCACTGGCAACGCTTGTGGGATGCTGAAACAAGTAATAAGCTTCACTTGATTAAACCACAGTTAGGTTTCTGGCCCCCCGTAACGAAAGCACGGCGAACTGACGTCTTATTCAGTCGGCTGAGAATAGGACACACGTACGGAACCCACAGTTGTTTGTTGACAGGTGATGAACCACCAACCTGTGGTAGATGTGGTGAGAGGCTGACCGTCCTCCATGTCCTCCTGGAGTGTCGGGAAGCCGAAGTAGAGAGAAGGAAACATTTCCCTGTAGCATACCACTATAATATCCCTCTTCATCCTATGATGTTTATTGGTGAAGAACCGGTGTTTAACACCAAAGCAGTCCTCGGTTTTTTAAACGAAGTGGTCCTGCATGTTATAAGCCCAACAAATTCGTAGCGCATCCTCTCTTCAGAGGATGCCGCTGTGATAGTTTTGTATAAGCACATGCCTCCAGGCCCGTGTCTTTCAAGGGCTCTGTTTAGGCAGTAGTGCTTTTTGACAATTTTTATATCTGATATATCTTGTATATCATGTCATTGTTTAGCAATGCATCTTTTACCTTCATAGTACACGTCACTAGTCATTGCCATTATCTTATTCCATGTAGATTTTACGCACTTTACAGCGATTATTTTAGGCCCCTTTACAGCCACGTCACATCTACTTCTCTCAATTCATCACTTCACTGCGAACTAATACTGTCATGGCGCTCTTTGGCCATACCTGGCCCTTGCGCCACTAAACCCCAACAATCATCATCATCATCAACGACTGGTTATTGGCTTGAGGAAGCTGATAGAGTAAGAGACCAGACTAAGAAATGGGGCGGTCACAAATTCTCAGTATTTACAAGAGCAAATGTGTGCAATACATTTCTAGTGGCCAAAATATTCTATGTATTGTAGGTATTGAGTATGACAAGAATGACAATGCAGAAACTCCACCGAGTGTTTGCAGTTTTTATTTGGGGCTCCAGTTGGGAGCGCACAAGCCGATGCAATCTGTTTCATGCAGTGCGGAACGGCGGACTAGGGCTGTCACATTTGTTCTTGAAACAAGTAGTTTCAAGATTTATCTTTTTGCGTGATCAGAGTGATACATTTTTGAGAACTGTAATACAAGTACGCCTGCGGAACCATCTTGCGGATTTTGTCGTGTCAACCAGCGCTGCAACACATGGTGCACTACCGTGTTTCCTGCGCGAGGTAGTGGCTGCTTATCGCATTGTTCGCGCGCATTTTTCTCTTGAATACCTTTGCATTGTAGGAAAGAAAAAGTTGTATAAAGATTTAGTGGATGTTTTTCTTCCGACACCTTTATATAGGGCAGACTATTATTTGGGTGATGAAAGAAACAGTGTTGAAAAGAGTTAAGCGAATGCCTGTACGAAGCTCTGCGATAACATTTTTCTTTCAATTGCACACAGAAACGCTCCCTGTGAAGCCATGGCTTCAAAGCAAGGGTATTTTTGTTGCCTGGACAATAAACTGTAGAATATGCCAGAAACCGGAAACTATTGAGCATATATTTCTGGATTGCCACGATGCACGATTTTTGTGGGACATTCTTCAGCGCACAATTAAAAAAGATTTAGTACTGTCACCATTTGGCATACGGTTCTTGCCTTATGACGAAACAGGGGGTGTTCCTAGTGATCTGGTTATGTTGCTTTGTATGCATGCACTTTGGAAAACACGGATGGCAGATAGATATGCTGACATTGATGCACGACCAAGCGCGACAATATTTCATGGAAAGCGTTATCTACACAAGAGATGTACTGAACTTTACGGTCAACGCTCGTCAATGGGTGACGCAATTGGATGAATTCGCGTCACTAAAGCCTTTTTAAAATTGCATCATGCTCAAGACTAGCTGATGTATTTTACCTTTTGAAATGTTTCTCACTTGTATTACTGTATGTTGTTGAAAACGGAAATAAAGAAAAAAAACCTTCGTTGTGCCGTGATCGTATAGTGGTTAGTACCTTGCGTTGTGGCCGCAATAACCCAGGTTCGAATCCTGGTCACGGCAGTATTTTTTTTTCTTTTATTTATATCCAGGTAAGCGAAAGCGCCTCTCGGCACTCGTCACGCAGCTTGCAGTAGTAACACAAACGGTTTCGCAGTGAGAACAAGATGTGCTATTTCTTCCGCCTCCCGTCCTTCGGTGTGCCGTGATCGTATAGTGGTTAGTACTTTGCGTTGTGGCCGCAATAACCCAGGTTCGAATCCTGGTCATAGCAGTATTTTTTTCTTTTATTTAAATGCAGGTAAACGAAAGCACCTCTCTGCACTCATCACGCAGCTTGCAGTAGTAACACAACCGCTTTCGCAGTGAGAACAAGATGTGCTATTTCTTCCGCCTCCCGTCCTTCGGTGTGCCGTCATTCCACTTCCGGCCACCGTTGTGTACGGTCGTGGGTAACATGGGCTCCGAAGGAGCGGATTCAGCGGCGCATTCAAGCCGCGGAAACAGGTCTTTTGCTTCAGTCGACCAGGACTACCAAGTTACTCTGCCTCAACTTCCATCAGGTCAGGTTGTGATGAATACCATCTTTCTTCATGCGGATTTGCGGATGCGGCCATACCGCGTAGAAGACTTTCGGGATGGCATGGAACAGCTTGGTGCGCTCCCAGACGTTATCGCTTTGGGGGCGTACCGGATGAACCCCGTTTGGGCCGTGACTTTCAAGAACGCTGAAGCAACAAAGAAAATTTTGTCTACCGGAGACATAAAAGTCAAGAATCGCCGATGCCTTGTGGTTAACCCAAACAACCAAGGACTACGACTGAAGCTGCACTGGCTTCTTTATGGCGTCAGCGATGACCAAGTGCGTCCGGCCTTGGCACCGTATGGAAAAGTTACAGAAGTCACAAAGGAAAAATGGCGTGTACGCGGCATTACAGACAGAGCATCTACAACCCGCCAAGTCGCCATGAAACTCAAATCCGGTGTCACTATCGATGACTTACCACACCAGTTACGGGTAGGAAATGAACTCGCTCTGGTTGTTGTCCCAAACCGAGCACCATTATGCCTCCGTTGCAACACCACCGGTCACATCCGACGTGACTGTCGTGTGCCTCGCTGTTCGCAGTGTGACGCTTCGGTCACACCGACGCGGAATGAGTGACCACCTACGCAAGCATCACAGGAAAAGCAAGTAAAGAAGTGGAGACTGAGCTCATAATGGTTGAGGCCGACGCCGAGGCAGCCGCTAGTGACGCGCGAAGGCAGACAGACGCGAAGGAAGCGAATCAGGAGGCTGTCCCTACCAACGCGTGGAAGGGTGTTTTTCCTGACAACACCACACCCCAGACAAGCGAAGTCTCTTTGACCGGGGAAACGCAGGAGAAGGACAAAGGCAAGGTAGTGGAAGCCGTGTTGGCTGCGGAAGCGCAAGCCGACGCGCAAGTCATGGAAGTTGAATCTGGTGCTTCTGCCAAGAGACCGCGCGACGAAGCAGGCAACGAATTGGTAAAGCCCAGTGCAAGCAGCGGTGACGAACCGCGCACCAAAACAGTCATGATGGCCTGCCTTCAAACGGGCCGACGACCGAGCTTCAAACCGAAGCTTACCGTCCCTCCTGACCGGAAAATGGAGGGAACTATGCCCTCGTAACGAGGGACAACGCATAGCCCAGCAAATTGCCCAGTTAGGATTTCAAAGCACCCACCATGGCTTCAAGGCGCCTAGCAGCTGAACCACAGCGCAGTAGACCGGCGAACTGCTTGCTGGACGCGACGTTGCCCATCGCAGCAACGAGTCAACTGAATACCAGCACAAAATATCGAGGTAAATTCCATGCGGTCCACCTGTTTCGGTTTAACCATGGCACTTAACCTTACGAAGCCCCTTCGTCTGGGCACTTTAAACGTTCGCGGTTTGGCTAGCAGGAGACGCCAATACCAAGTAAGCCGACTTTTCCAAGAAAATAATTTAGATATAGTAGCAGTGCAAGAAACAAAGGTGGAAGGCCAGGAACCGACGGACCGCATGGTGCAGCCATTTAGAGCGCAGTACAACGTGTGTGTGTGTGTGTCATGCGGTTGGCACTTCGGGAGGCTGCGCTCTCTTTATTCGTAACAGTGTTGGTATTGTAGAAGAACAAGTGACTATATGTGGAACTGGCCGATTTGTCATATTTGATTTTTCCTTTGCCGCCATTAAGTGGCGCGTATTGTGTGTGTATGCTCCAAATGATGAATGTGCACGTAGAGCTTTTTTATTGCGATAGCAATTATATGGACACTTCTACCGGATTTCTGCCGTCGCCGTGAGGTTCCCTATAGATAAAATCTTCGCCGCGCGCCGTATGCCCAAGCGGAAGCGTGCGGGGACGCGCGCTATCACGGAGAGTGAGCGCACTCAATCACCCACGCGCAAGCAAGGAAGCGGGAAGCCAGCGCCGGAGGGAGCGCGGGGAGGGGGGCGCACTTCTACTCTGCCAACAACCGCGCTCGTCGCTCGTCTGCACCGTCTCTTATCTCCACACGGCTCTGACCTTTATGCGCCGTGCATCCGCCGCTCAGTTTCCGTTGAAGCGATAGACCGCACGTACCTTCGCCGCTGCGGCGTATGAGCTTGCTGCCAGAGTTTTGACGGTCGTTGTCTGCAGTCATTCAGTGTCATCTATTCGTGTTTGTTTGTGCGCGCTCACACCACGCTTGTTCATTCAGTTAGTAACAGTCGGGCCACATTTTCCAACGCACGCTACACATGCAATGCTGCCCGGATCGGCAGTGCAGTGCTACAGGTGTGTCCCTTCGCAAGCGCTGCCCACGGGAAGCGCTTCTCATCAACACCACCGTTTCACACGTGCCTTCTCGTGGTCATCGAGTCAGTCTTCATGTCGGTCTACTTACGCCGCAGCACACCTGCTTACTTAATCAGCTCATGTTTACTACAATTCATATTGCTACCAAAGCCGCTCACCTTACTTCGTATGACATTGATGTGTTGTTATCGCATTCATTGCTTCGCCCTTAGGGCAAAACTGTGACATTTTTTTGAACAGCTAGAAGAGTACCTGAAGTGTGAGCGATACGTAATTTTGATGGGAGATTTTAATTGTGTGTGCAGACCAGAAGATCGCGCCAAAAAACAGCAACGTAAAGATACAAGCGCGCAGTTTTTAAATGTGCTTGTAAACGATTATGATTTGGAAGATGTCGGTTGTCTCTTATCGACGGGGAAAACATCCGTTTATACGCACTACCAAGGTGAAAGTTATGCGCGATTAGACCGAGCGTATGTTGCATTAAAGCTTGTGCCACTGTGTCAAAGATACGAAATTAAACACGTATCATTTTCTGACCACAGTCTAGTAATGTTTAATTTAGGGGGAAAACGAAACGAAACGAATTTTAATTGGTATCTTTGGAAATTTAATGCGAAATTGCTTGATCATGAATGTTTTGTGAGTGATATAAAAGATATAATTATTTCCTCAACGACAGCGCAGACCAATGACTGCATTGAAAGCTGGGAAATTCTCAAAACAAACGTGAAAATGAAAGCGATAGAAAAGGCAACTGTATTGCATCGCAAGGAAAAACAAGAAGAAAAAGAATTAACTAGCCAACTAGAATTTTTTATGCGTACAGAGTGTGAAAATGCTGGATCCTGCACGAAGCAGCTAAAGGAAATAAAAAGTAAGGTCGAACCTATAGACCAAGAACGATATAAAGGAGCTATGGTACGAGCGCGGGCGGAACGATTGTGGAATGTGGAACCGCCCACCAAACGGGCGTTAAGTGACGAAAAGAGATACGCAACAAAAAAAGAAATAGAAGCAATAATATATCAAAACGAGGAAACTTCCGAGCCTACCATGATAGAGCAAGCATTCGTAGCTCATTATCGCGAATTGCTTGGAAACAAGAAAAAACAAGGATTTGAGCGTGACTTCCTTAATCTTATGCCACGTTTAGAAGAAGACATTAAAGCAAACCTTGAATTTCCGATTACATTACGAGAAATTGAAGATGCCATCGATGGAATGGGTGCAGGAAAAGCTCCCTGGCCTGATGGTTTAGGAGCGGCCTTCTACAAGGCTTTCAAACATCAGCTCAGCCAATTACTGCATACTGTTTTCAAGGAAATGTATGCAACACAGCGAATGCCACCATCATTCCGAACATCTCATATAGTGCTAATCCCTAAGTGCGAGGACAGGTTAAACTGTTGTCAGTAAAATCATACAGGCCAATAAGCCTTACAAACTGTGACTACAAAATATTTACGAAAGTGCTAGCGAAAAGACTTCAAAGTGTCGTAACACAGCTAGTGGGACCACATCAAACATGTGGCATCAAGGGCCGAACAATTTCTACGGATACGCATGTAGCTCGGTGTGTGCTTGAGTGTTGCGATGCCCTCTCCAGTCGGGTTGCAGTGCTGCAACTGGACTTGGAGAAAGCGTTTGACAATGTATCCCATGAAGTACTCTTTTCATTATTAGAATACGTTAATGTAGGCGGAGTGATATTAAATGGAGTTAAAATGGCCTACTCAGAGTGCAGCACGCGGATCATTATAAACAAAAAGTTAAGTAAACCAATCCAACTTCTCTCCAGTGTTCGGCAAGGATGTGCAATCTCATCATCACTTTTTAATCTCTACTTGGAACCTTTCTGCTTGAGCCTAATTAATAGCCAAAAAGTTCGCGGTTTTATGCTTGAAGCGACAGAAGTCAAGGTACTCGCATACGCTGATGACATTGCTGTCTTTTGTCAAGACCAGGAAAGCTTCAAAGAGGTGGTTAGGCTGACTGGTAGCTATTGTAAGGAAGCCGGATGTAAGAATAATTGGGAGAAGACCATAGAGTTTTGGCATGGCGAGTGGAGCGAAAAACCTGAATTATTCGCTGGCGTAGAATGGACAGCAATGCCAACAACGTACTTAGGTGCCCCTCTACAATGTTATGCGGATACCGAACAATATTGGAAAGAAAAAACAGAGCGGGTGAAAGATAAGATACTGGGATGGCAAGGTCGGAATCTGTCAATGTTTGCACGTGCGACTACTTGTAATCTATTTTTAGTCGCCAAGTTATGGTATGTGATGCAAGTGTTGTTCATGTCCCGGGCTAACCTACAAAAAGTTCACAGAGTTTTTGCAGTGTTTATTTGGGGAGGGAGTTGGGAAAGAACTAGTCGCACTAATCTGTTTTTGTCCGTGAAGAAAGGTGGGCTTGGTCTGTCGCACCTCTTTATCAGACAAATTGTGTCACGTTTTATGTTTTTAAGGGATCAGAGTGACCCATTTTTGCGCACGGTGATACAAGTTCGCCTGCACAATGCACTACCTGAATTCATTGTTTGTACAAATAAGACCGCGTTCCGTGGTATAAGAGGTTACTGGCACGAAGTTGTTGCTGCTTTTCGCATACTCAAGGTGCGTTTTTCGTTTGAATATTTGAGTACAGTGAAAAGGAAAAACCTGTACAAAGATTTACTGGATGTTATGTTGCCTGTTCCCTTGTACAGAAGCATATACACTGGAGGTTCCGGACAAGACGTCTTAAAACGAGTTAAAGGAATGCCGATAAAACCCCATGTAAAATCATTCTTTTTCAAGCTCCATACAAACACTTCACCGGTAAAAACGTGGCTACAAGACAAAGGAATCTTCGTACCGTGGACAGTCAACTGCATATTATGCAAAAACCAGAAACAATGGAACATGTATTTATCGATTGCTGGGATCCAATATTTCATTGGGACATCCTTCAGCGTACTATTAAAAAGGAACTGCAGATTACGCCACATGGAATCCGTTATTTACCAGTTGAGAATGATGGTGACATTCCTTACGACATGATAATGGTCCTGAGCCTCCATAGTATATGGAAAACTAGAATGGCAGTAAGACATGCCGACGTTGACCCTCACACTGTAAGGGAAAATTTTATTGAACATGTAGTGTATATGCGAGAGATCTACCGTGCACAGCCACAGCCACCTGATTGGGTGGGACTGCTTGATGAGTTGATCGCTTTCAAAAAGTTTTGAAACCCTCTGTCTTGTTCCCTTCTGTATCATGTAAACAGGCAATAAAAAAAACTTCGGTGTGCCGTGATCGTATAGTGGTTAGTACCTTGCATTGTGGCCGCAATAACCAAGGTTCGAATCCTGGTTACGGCAGTATTTTTTTCTTTTATTTATATCCAGGTAAACGAAAGCGCCTCTCTGCACTCGTCACGCAGCTTGCAGTAGTAACACAACCGGTTTCGCAGTGAGAACAAGATGTGCTATTTCTTCCGCCTCCCGTCTTTCGGTGTGCCATGATCGTATAGTGGTTAGTACCTTGCGTTGTGGCCGCAATAACCCAGGTTCGAATCCTGGTCACGACAGTAATTTTTTCTTTTATTTATGTCCAGGTAAACGAAAGCGCCTCTCGGCACTCGTCACGCAGCTTGCAGTAGTAACACAACCAGTTTCGCAGTGAGAACAAGATGTGCTATTTCTTCCGCCTCCCGTCCTTCGGTGTGCCGTGATCGTATAGTGGTTAGTACCTTGCGTTGTGGCCGCAATAACCCAGGTTCGAATCCTGGTCACGGCAGTATTTTTTTCTTTTATTTATATCCAGGTAAACGAAAGCGCCTCTCGGCACTCGTCACGCAGCTTGCAGTAGTAACACAACCAGTTTCGCAGTGAGAACAAAATGTGCTATTTCTTCTGCCTCCCGTCCTTCGGTGTGCCGTGATCGTGGGATTCCACTTCCGGCCGCGAAAGCGTACGGACGTGTTTTTCATGTGCTCCAATGGGGCGGTGCTAGCGGCCCAGCTTAGCCGCGGATACAGGGACGACATGGAAGACAACCAGGACTACCAAGTGTTGTTGCCTCATCTGCCAAAAGGTCGGATTGTTTTGAAAACGCTTTTTTTTGCACGGTGACCCACGAGCAAGGCCGTACAGGGTTGAAGACTACCGGGATGCCCTTGGTCGTTTGGAATTGCTGCCTGAGGTTGATGCCTTAGGATCATTTCAAATGAATCATGTGTGGGCTGTTACGTTCAAGAGTCATGAAAGTATGAAGAAGTTGTTGACGACTGGGAATATTACTGTGAAAGGCAGAAAGTGTCTGGTAGTAGACCCGAATAACCAAGATGTCCGAGTGAAAATCCACTGGGTCCTTCCTAATGTAACGAACGACGACATTCGTATGGCTTTCGAGCCATACGGCGAGGTGATGGAAGCGACAAAGGAGCGCTGGCGTGTCCTCGGAATTTCGGAAAAGGCTACGACAACGCGCGTGCTGAACCTCAGGCTAAAGGCCGGAGTCACAATTGAAGACATCCCTTATCAAGTGCGTGTCGCCGGTGAGCCTGCCCTCGTAGTTATTCCAGGCAAGGCGCCACTCTGCTTGCGCTGCCAAGGAAAAGGGCACATCCGCCGCGACTGCCGAATCCCCCGATGTTCACGGTGCAGCCGGTTCGGCCATGACGAAACCCAGTGCGTACCCACGTACGCGAACATAACGGGCCCCAGAAAGGACGCTGACGTATCAGACAACATCATGGACGAGGCTGAAGCTGAAGAAGTAGCAGCGACGGTGACGGTGAAACAAAAAGTGGTGGAAACGCCCCCGGCAGTGATACATCAACGTGAGCCAACAACTAGTGAAAGGAAAGAGCTGGAAGAAAATGCGACAGGACCAAATAGTGAAGACGTGCACAACGAAAGGGCCGAAAAGTGTTTACCGCAGAGGAAACCGTCAAGTGAACCTCAGGATACACCGCCAAATGAAACGTCGACAGTGCAGTGTGAAACGATGGATGGCGTTGTAGAGGCGACGACAAAGCGTATGCACAGCGACAGTGTTGGTGAACCAGACCATCTCGATGATGCAGATGACGGGGGGCCGCCAATGAAAACGGCTTTGACGCGACGAACGTCGTTGAAGCCGAAACCTAACATTCTTTCTGGTAGACGCCCGCTGGAGAAACCGCCGGAATAAAGGCGGGGTCTCGCTACCCCTTGCTAAGTAAGCAACATGGGACCGCCAAAGCGACAACGCATGGACGATGCTGTCCAGTCCAGTCACCGAACTTCGGTTGACGAGGCAGGCAACAGACAGCGAGTTCATCCCGACCAACCACGGCCGCAACTCAGTGAAGGCTCTAATGCACCCTTGCTCCCTGAGGTAAACACTGCGCGATCCATCAGCTCTTCGCAACTTAAAGACGAAAGGCTCGGTTTTGCCTTGCGTGTTGCCACAGTAAATGTACGAGGATTGGCGACCAAGAAGCGACAAAATCAACTTAACCGCCTTTTTCTGGAAAAACACTTATACATAGTAGCCGTGCAAGAAACAAAGATTGAAAGTGAGGAGCAGAAGGATCGCATGGTGGAAACTTTTCGAAGGCATTTTAATGTTTGTGTTAGCCACGCAGTAGGCACATCCGGCGGTTGTGCAATTTACATAAGGAATGACGTAGGCATCGAAGGCGAAAAAGTTGTTGCGTCGGAGGCGGGACGATTGCTTGTTCTTGACTTTTCGTATTGTGCAAGGGAATGGCGTGCTATCTGTATATACGCACCAAACACCGATTATGAGCGCGTTGTGTTGTTTGAAGAGTTAGAAAAATTTTTGAAATGCGAAAAATGTTTAATTATGTTTGGCGACTTTAATTGTGTGGCTTTCGCTGAAGATCGAGCCAAAACACCCCTGTACGAGATAAAAGTTCACGGTTGCTTGTTTCACTGCTTCAGGAATATTATTTAGAGGATCTTGGATATTTATTGTTAAGAGGAAGCCGCCCTACCTACACCCATTATCAGCGCGGAAGCTGTGCTAGGCTGGATAGGATATATGTTACAGTCGACCTTGCCAGAGATTGTGACCACTACGAAGTGAAACATGTGTCATTTAGCGACCATAGCCTTGTAATGGCTACACTAGGAACCAACTTGAGAAAAAGCCGTTTTAATTGGGCTTTATGGAAAATCAATGTGAAACTTTTACACGACGGAAAATTTATGGAGTGTGTAACAAGAAGAATTGAACAAATGGCATCCACGGTATCACATGGTTGGGCAGCTGAGTGGGAAAACTTTAAGAGCGCAGTCAAGATGATTGCGATTGAAAGGGGAAGCATTAATAGTCAAATGCAAAAGCGTAATGAAAAAGAACTCCAGTGCCAACTCGATTTTCTTATGTGCATGGAAAGCAGCAATCCCGGCATGTACATAAAAGCAATTCGTGAAGTAAAAAACAAACTGGAAGTAATTGCAACGGAAAAGTATAGGGCCGCAGTGATAAGGGCGCGAGCTGAGAAGATGTGGCTTGGTGAAACGCCCAACAAGCGAGCGATGTCCGATGAAAGAAAATATGCGGCTCAAAATGAAATACGACAGATCCTCTATTGCAACGAAGTGACATCAGACAGGAGTAAAATTGAGCAAGCATTTGTTGAGCATTACAGCGAATTATTTGCGAATAACAAGGGCGGGAAAACTGGGCTAAGAACCGAGGTTATTAACTTAATACCCAGGCTTGATGAACAAGTTAAGACGCGATTAGAACAGCCAATAAGTATAGATGAAGTGAGAAGTGCCATTAAATAATTGGCTCCAGGAAAAACACCCGGACCAGATGGAATAGGCGCAGCTTTTTACAAAATGTTCATCGAGGAAATCAGCCCCATTTTGCATAAGGTAATTCAAAACGCTTATGAGTAAAAATTGTTACCGCCTTCCTTTCGCGCTGCTCATATGGTTTTAATACCTAAAACGGATGATCCTGCGAAACATTTATCAGTAGGGGCCTATCGCCCAATAACTCTTACAAATGTTGACTATAAAATCTACACAAAAAGTTTGGCTAAACGTCTGCAAAGCGTTATCATGCTTCTCGTTGGACCGCACCAGACATGTGGAATAAAAGGGCGTTCGATATGTACAGATGTGCATGTAGCCCGCAGTGTTCTCGAATGCTGTGATGCTATATCAGGACGAGTTGCAATGTTACAACTCGATCTCGCTAAGGCTTTTGACCGTGTCACACACGATGTTCTTTTTTCTGTGTTTCAGCATGCCAATGTTGGCAAAGTGTTATCGTAAGGTTTAAAGATGGCTTATAAGGATTGTACTGTGCGCATTATAGTTAACAAGAACCTCACCCAGAATATTGACGTCCGGTCATCTATAAAACAAGGATGTGCGTTGTCATCACTGCTCTTCGCTCTTTACCTTGAACCTTTCTGCCTTAGTCTAATTAATAACGAAAAGGTACATGGTTTCAGGCTTCAGACGCATCACGTGAAAATCCTTGCCTACGCTGATGGCGTAGGTGTTTTTTGCACTGACCGCAAAAGCATAGAAGCCATTAGCGTCACCAAAGATTTTTGTAAACAGACAGGCTGCGCGATAAACAGGGAGAAAAGTATCGGTTTCTGGCACGGAACATGGGACGTTAAACCAGAAAAATTTGCGAGCCTTACGTGGGCAAGAAGTCCGTCTACGTATTTAGGCGTTCCTCTTGAGCATTATAACCAAACAGAAGATTACTGGGATCACCTGACGCCAAGGGTGAAGGAGAAAGTTGGAGGATGGCAAGGCCGTGAATTATCGATGTTTGCTCGGGCCAGTGCGTGCAATGTGTTTTTGATTGCCAAAGTGTGGTATGTTCTGCAATTTTTATCAATGTCACGCGTCCATGTGCAAAAACTGCACCGAATATTAGCGGTGTTCATTTGGAGCTCCAGTTGGGAGAGAGTTAGCCGAACTAATCTATTTCGCTCAGTGAAAGACGGAGGCCTGGGCCTTTCGCATCTGTTCATCCGGCAGATTGTGTCGCGTTTTATGTTCATGCGGGACCAGAGAGACCCGTTTTTGAGAGAAATGATGCAAATGCGCTTGAAAAATGTATTGCCTGAATTTTTTGTGTCTAGTGCGACTACATTTGATTGTGACGTAAAAGGTTACTTCAGAGAAGTAGTGACGACATTTAGGATACTTAAAACACGCTTCTCTTTCGAGTACCTAAGCCTTGTACCGAGAAAGAAGCTGTATAAAGATTTAATTGATGTGATGATACCAGTCCCATTATACAGATCCCTAAACAATGGAGGCCCAGGGCAGGATGTTTTAAAGAGAGTTAGAAGAATGACTGTTAGAGGAGCTGTTAAAACGTTCTTTTTCAAATTACACACAAACACACTCCCGGTAAAAACATGGCTAGGTGAGAAAGGAATATTTGTACCTTGGACGACCAACTGCCTCTTGTGTAAGAAACCCGAAACCATCGAGCACACGTTTATTGATTGTTGGGATCCAGTATTTTTTTTTTGATGTGTTGCAACGAACCCTGAAGAAAGAGTTACCGATAACACCATATGGAATTCGATACCTTTCAGTACAGAATGAAAATAACGTTCCTTATGACATGATTATGATACTGGGCCTTCATAGCCTTTGGGTCACAAGAATGGCAGTTAGGCACGCAGACCCCAAAATAAAGTCAACCAGGGAAAACTTTATAGAGAACGTAACCTACATGCGCGAGGTATACAGCTCTCTAGCCGAGCCTCCAGATTGGCTTTCGGTACTTGATGACTTGGCAAAAATGAAGAAATTTTAGTCTACCACACTGGTCAAGCGGACCAAAGTGCTTTTTATCTATGTACTTACTTTCTGTTTGAATAAAAGTTCTTAAAAAAAAACCATCGGTGTGCCGTGATCGTATAGTGGTTAGTACCTTGCGTTGTGGCCGCAATAACCCAGGTTCGAATCCTGGTCACGGCAGTATTTTTTTTCTTTTATTTATATCCAGGTAAACGAAAGCACCTCTCGGCACTCGTCACGCAGCTTGCAGTAGTAACACAACCGGTTTCGCAGTGAGAACAAGATGTGCTATTTCTTCCGCCTCCCGTCCTTCGGTGTGCCGTGATCGTATAGTGGTTAGTACCTTGCGTTGTGGCCGCAATAACCCAGGTTCCCATCCTGGTCACGGCAGTATTTTTTTCTTTTATTTATATCCAGGTAAACGAAAGCGCCTCTCGGCACTCTTTTTTCTTTCTTTATTGCCGGTTTGCAACACATTTACAGACATCAAGAAAAACAATGTAAAGAAATTTAAAAGCGCCTGCCACACTTAGGCTGACGCTAGGTATTTAAAAGCACTTGATAGATGCCAGTTCATCTAACACTGAAATCCATTCATTGTCCTCGTTTCTTGCCTTGTACACCTCTCGCATTAGGAGCATGCTCTCTATAAAGTTTTCCCTTGCAGATTGGATTCTAATATGCTCATGGCGTAACCCCATTCGAGTCTTCCATAGACTATGAAGACACAATAACATGAACATATCATGAGGCACTCCATTATCATTAGATGTAGGGAGAAATCGGATTCCGTACGGCGTCACCGGTAGTTCCTTCTTTAATGTACGTTTAAGAACGTCCCACAAGAACACTGCATCGGAGCAGTCCAGAAAAATGTGTTCTATTCTTTCTGGTTTTCTGCATCTTAAACAGTTTACTGACCATGCTAGAAACAGGCCTCTCTCTTCGAGCCATGGCTTAACCGGTAACGTTTCACTGTGAAGTTGAAAGAAAAAGGACTTGGCTGATGAGCGTACGGGCATCCGATTTACCCTTTTTAAGACATTTGCTCCACTTTCTATACAAAATTTGGTCCTATAAATTGGCAAAGGCAGACATATCTCAACAACATCTTTGTATAGCTTTTTGCGTTTAAGACTACTCAAATACTCTAAAGAAAAACGCGCGCACAAAAATTGGTAAGCCCATACAACTTCACGCAGAAAGCCCTTGATAATATTTGTTCTCGCTAGTTGAGTTGACACAATATAATTTGGTAAAACGTCACTCAGACGTTCTTGAAACACAGTTAATAGAAAAACATTTTTTGATCGCGCAAAAACAGAAATCTCGAAACCACTTGCCTCAAGAACAAGTGAGCTAGGCGAAGGCCACCTCGCTTAACTGAGGTGAACAAATTGGTACGGCTCGTACGCTCCCACACAGATCCCCAGATAAAGACGGCAAATTCCCGGTGCATTTTTTGTATGCTCGTTCTAGATGCGCAGAGGGCCTGTAGCACGAACCAAATCTTAGCGACCTACGACAACGTTTCCCATCAAGCCATCCTAGACGCACTTTTGACATTGGAACTAGGAGGGCGAGTATTTCGATGGATCCAAAGCTACTTGACACAAAGGTCCTTGTTTGTACGCACAGAAGATGGTCCGACTACTGACCACTACACATGCCGTGGCGTTCCTCAAGGCGGTGTTCTAAGCCCTATTCTCTTTAACCTCACACTTCTTGGGCTGGCCGATTCCCTACCGGAAACAGTGAGTGTCTCCATCTACGCCGACGACATCTGCATCTGGGCATCAGCGGTGACTCGCCCGCAGGTTCGTGCAAGGTTGCAGAAGGCAGCAACACAGGCAACTGACTATCTTTGCACACAAGGCCTAACCATCTCGACAGAAAAATGTGCGTTAGTCGCTTTTACGCGAAAAGCGATGTCTGGTTATCCAGTGTGCATCAATGGCCAGCGTATCTCCTACAAGAGAAATCATCGGTTTTTGGGTGTCTTTGTTGACCGAGACCTCTCCTGGAGCCCTCAGGTTGCCCACTTGAAGAAGAAGCTCACATCTATGGTTCACGTTTTCAAATTCATCGCCGGTAAAGCGTGGGGATCATCAGTGAGCTCTATGCTACAGTTGTACCGAGCACTTTTTATCGGCTTCCTACGCTATAGCTCTCCCGTGCTTGCTAAAACATGCAAATCAAATCTTCGAGCCCTTCAGAGCGTGCAAGCACAGGCATTACGTGTTTGCCTCGGCCTTCCGCGGAGCGCCTCAACAGCAGGAACAGTTATCACGGCTCAAGACCATCCGATCACAACTTACATGACCATCGACACGCTTAGGGCCCATATTCGCCACGTTTCATGGATGCAATCAAGCTGTCTTGCCTCCCTGCCAGAACGACGAACACGGGCGTCATTCTCCAACGTGGTCAGCATTCATAGTGCCTCCCTACCATCGGGGTTCACACCCTCGACACGTTCACCGTCAGCGTTGTGGTGTTTAAAACAACCTGAAGTGCGCCTTTACGTTCCAGGAATAAGAAAGAATACGGACCTGCCCACTTTGGCCTTGAAGCAAGCAGCTCTCGATTGCTTGCACTCTTTCTACTCTGACCGAATCCACATATATACGGATGGCTCTTCCACTCAGACCAGCTCCACCGGCGCAGTGGTTATACCATCACGATCAATGAGCATCACATACAAGACTTCTCACGTGACATCATCGACCGCTTCGGAGCTTGTTGCCCTCCGAGGTGCCATTGATTATATTAACAACCAACCGGCTAATCGGTGGGTAATATTATGTGATTCAAAGGCGGCCCTACAATGTCTTTTGTCAGCTCTCCGTCGCGGGTCCTGCGAACAACTCGTCTCGGAGATACGAGAAATGCACCACCATACGATCGCAAAAGGACACGACGTCGTGTTTCAGTGGCTGCCGAGTCATTGCGGTATCACCGGCAACGACATCGCCGACGAAGCTGCTAGGAAAGCACACGAAGGAGCAAATATTGTTTATGTACCTTTATTGAGGACTGACGCAGCCCAACACCTAAGCAAGCTGGCGCAAACTATGACATTGGAGAAGTGGCATACAACGGAATTCGCCCAACATTGGTTGCATTCTCTCGACCCATCTATGCAGCTGCGGCTGTTGCCTGGACTTCCTCGAAATGAGGAAACAATGCTGTGCCGCTTACGCTTGGGTGTTGCATTCACCAATGCTTACACGTGTTTGATTGGAATGGCTGATAGCGCCGAGTGTAATGCCTGCGGTGTCGATGAGACTATAGAACACCTACTATGCTACTGTCCATCTCTTCAAAACGAAAGACATGACCTCTGCAACGTTCTCAATAGGCTAGATAGAAGACCGTTCACTTTGAGCAAGATCTTGGGACCATGGCCTCGAATATCACAGCTGCAAAAGGCCACAAAAGCGCTGCTGCGATTTTTAAAAACTACAGGACTGAGTGACCGTCTATGACCCGGACTGATTGATAATCAGTGATAGAACAGAGATCTGTTGCTATGTCGGCGATATCAACAGTGGACTTTCTATTCTTCTCTTAATCTCTCTCTCCCCTTTTTCCTTCCCCCAGTGTAGGGTAGCCAACCGGGCTCAGTCCTGGTTAACCTCCCTGCCTTTCATTAAATCATTTTCTCTCTCTTAGCGACAAGAAAGAGGTTGCATACTGTTGCTCTCGTGAACATGGAAAGGTCCCTTCCACCAAACTTTTTTGTTTTTTCCTTCACTTCTGTGCATCGCTCTTTCCAGTAGCCTTTGGTGTCCCTGAAATGCTGTAGCGGTACACCGAGGTACATACCTCATTGGCGAAGACGTCCAATGTACACTTTCTATATCAGAGGGAATGTCTTCCCAAGCCCCGTGCAATAGTCCTACTGATTTTCCCCAATTAATAACACTCCCTGACATTTTACAGAAATTTCTTGCCACGTCGACCGCTTTAGTGACGCTGTCTTTATCGCTACAAAACACTGCTACATCATCTGCGTATGCTAGTAGCTTTATTTCACTAGAACCTACCCTATAACCTACGATATCGCTACACGAAAGCACCTCTAACAGAAAGGCTCCAAGTATAATGCAAAAAGCAACGGCGACAAACAACATCCCTGTCTCACAGATGATTTGAGTTGTATACTTTCTGTTATTTTCTTATTAATTATAATCTTAGAAACTATTCGATCATAGCACATTTTAACACCTTCTGTTAACACAGATCCAACATTCACATGTTCAAGTACAAGAAAAAGGATTTCATGCGCCACCCTATCGAAGGCCTTTTCCAAATCTAACTGTAGTATTACGACCTTCTCTGAAAAGGCATTCCAACACTCGAGGACCGTTCGTGCCACGTGAATGTTAGTCATAATAGACCGTCCTTTTATTCCACACGTCTGATGTGGTCCTACTAACTTCTGTATGACCGACTGCAGTCGCCTCCCGAGAACTTTTGTGTATAATTTGTAGTCCGTATTTGTAAGGCTAATGGGCGATATGCCCGCACCGAAAGTAAAGTTTGAGGGTCGTCGCTCTTCGGTATTAATACTACATTACTCTCATGGAAGGACGGTGGTAGTACTTGCT
The DNA here is from genome assembly GCF_013339745.2 of Dermacentor silvarum. NCBI lineage: Eukaryota > Metazoa > Arthropoda > Arachnida > Ixodida > Ixodidae > Dermacentor > Dermacentor silvarum. The sequence continues at coordinate 27,516,853 of NC_051155.1, forward strand.
TCTCATATGCCTCATTAATTAACTCATGTAAAATTATTGCCATATCCTTTTTAAAAGCCTTATAATAAGCTGCACCTAATCCGTCAGGGCCTGGTGATTTATCTACCGCTAACTCATTTATGGCGTGTTCTATTTCAGCGACAGTAATTGGCTGCTCGAGATTCAGCCTTACATCGTCATCCATCTTTGGAAGAAGCTTCAAAAAGTGATTTTCGAATCCTTCCGCAAGCTCTCGTTCAGTGCCTAACAACTCGCTGTAATGCTCATGAAAAGCCCGCTGAATGTATTAGTTCTCTCGAACAATTTCGTTTCGATATGTGATGGCTCTTATCTCGTTTCGTGAAGCCTAGCACTTTTCGTCCAAAAGCGCTCATTTTGTCGGATTTTCGCCGCACCATAATCTTTCTGCGCGCGCAAGTATAACCGCACCTCGATACTTTTCTTGATCAACGCTTTCTAACTGAACTTTTACTTCTTTTATTCCCTTCGCAAAGATACCTGGGCAAGAACTTTCCATAGTTAGGTAGAAGTCAAGTTGGCATTGTAACTTTTTCTTTTCTTTTTTCCTTCCGGCGTAATGTGCATGATCTTTCCATTGCCATTAACTTCGTTTCCTGCTTGAAACATTCCCATGCTTCCGCAATACATTTACAGTCCTTCTCTAAAAGGTTCTGAATGTTATAGTTAACTTTCTTAACGAAAAGTTCGTCATCTAGCAGTTTGGAATTTAACTTCCACAACGCCCAGTTAAATTTTGGTTTTCTAGGTTCCAACGCCAACATAACTAAACAGTGGTCACTGAAACACACAGATTTTACCTCATAGCTGCTACCAGGCGCGTAGCCAGGGGGGGGGGGGGGGGGCTGATGGGGCTTCAGCCCTCCTCCCCCCCGAAATTTTTTCGTGCTGTCATGCACCGCCGACCAAAACAACCACCGGCGCCGGAAATTATTGTGGATTTTGTCTACAATGTCTTTTTGACACTAGAAAGGACATTTCGGCGCGCAAATTGCGAACTCGGGCTGGATTTCGTGCAAACGCCCATGCAACTAGAGTCACATAACGTAAGGAGCCCCAGCCGAGCACAAAGTTTCAAGGGATTTTCGATAGCGAGCGGGCGCGTCGCGTCATCTCGCAGCGGCACCGGAATCTACGGAGCGCATGGATTTCAATTCCGAAACTTCATGAGTATAAAGTTCTCATACACTTTTGACGCGAAAGTGCAAAGGCGTGCTTCTGATTTTTAATTCTGCAACTTTCTGGGTTTAATGTTTTTATAAACTTGGACCAACATGCACGCACTCGAACGCGCGTGTCTAAGCCGTTCCAGAAATGGAAGCACGTGCTCGCAATCTTCCACGCAGAGGAAAATATTAAATATTACCGCGACTGTCAGCTGGCATCTCATAATTTTCTCCAAACATTTTCAGAAAGCGCGTCCAATGTGATCGATAAGCTGGACTAGGGCGGGCAAAGTAAAATAAGAGAAAACAGAAGAAACTCAACGGCCTATTTAATTTGAGACAGTTCTTTTTTGCGGGCGGCAAGGTCTTGCTCTCCGTGGCGATAGGGACACTGGTCCTATGGATTTAAGTAAAGCCCCCGCTGAAATTACTGGTATTTCCAGAACGCTTCTTCGCATGCAAGCTGATTGTGGAGATACACATCTGAAGAACCATTTCGAAAGTTGCCCCAGTAATGCCTCGTATTTAAACCAGATGTACCAATCCAAATTATAGAAATTTGTGGTGAAATTACCAAAGAAAGCCTAGATGCAAAAGTGAACGCTGCAGGCTGCTTCTCCGTACTTGCTGACGAAACGACGGATATTGCTGGAATCGAACAGCTTACTGTTTGTGCAAGGTACGTAAACAAGGATGTCAACGATATCGAATGAAGAAAGGAAGGAAAATAAGAGGTGAAAGGCAAAGAGGTTAATCAGGTTAAGTGTCCGATTGGCTACTCTGCACAGGGGGATGGGGTAAGGGCAGAAAATATTAGAAAACAAAAGAAGATTAAAAAGAAAACTAAAAGAAACGTATCAGTCCGCACATTCCCCGTACAAAAATGACTGTTGATTTTCTATTGACGTATTGTTGGGGTATTGTTGAATCAACAGTCTTTCAACAAAGTCTCTAAAGTCTTTGAGTTCGCTCAACAGTTGCACAATGATATTACCATTGAGAGCTTCTCAATAAATAATTTATTGAGTAATTTGTGTTGATTTTCGTAGTTGTTTTTTTGTTGTGTAGCAGTTGAGTTTATCGTATACTAATTAGGACTCGCATATGAAGGCGACATTTCAAAACTTTATTAAGAAGCAATCTTTGCGTCATTCTTGTCACTTTGCGGTAGGTAGGTTCTAGTTTGGGCTCGCTTTCGTAAAAAGAAAACAGTGTGTGACCGACTTTGGCACCGAACGTTGACCTTCGAGCGCAGCAGCCCGGTGCTCTAACCTTTAGGCCACGAGCGCACGCGTACGTCTCTCGTTCCGGAACAAGTCAGCGCTTTGATTGGTCGGCGCGCGCGCCCCATGTAACTTCCTCGTCTTCTTGCGACAGCTCGCGCTTTGAGGCGCCATGTTAGACTGTACTATGTCCGGGACCAGCCCGCTTTCGTAGCCGTTTACGCTACGTAAAAACTGCGACGTTGAACCATCTTCATGATCGCCCACGAGTGACTTGCTCGCGGCGTAGAAATGGCATCGTCGTTTTAACATACAACATATGGCATAGCCATAAGTGCGATCCAAAATGCGCACGTTTTAGGGAGCAAAAGAATGTGAAATTCACTTGCAAACACGTTGACTGCGTGCATGGGGAGTTCCCAAAAGTAGACACGGCGGCAGCGCGGATGGTGGCGATAAGGCAGGCGCCGACAAGCGACGACGCTACCTTTGAGCATCGGACGCGCTGTGCGAGCCGTAGGATGCAGGCGCGCACAGGCTGTAAACATACACTTCAGAGGTCTTAGAATTTCCTGTGCCACACCCTGTGTCTCGAAAGCATAATACATTTTTTTATCCAACGGCCGTGGTACTAGATCTCAAACAACGAACGCGCTTTGAGAGCACAGCGCGTTGAAAGAGTTTCGGATTCAGCAACAACCGCAACATTACGCAGCTAATCGCTGTCTCAGCGGCTGCTCCCGACCACGGAGAAAGAATAACAGGAGGCGCAACTCGGCTCCTTCTCGCGTCGTCATAATGTCACGCTGGAGCGCGGCGGCGGACGTCGTGACAGCGCCCCCTACCAAACGCCGGACACCTGACGTATGATCACGTGACGGTTTGTGATGCAGCGGATGCGGGAAGCGCGGGGCTCGGTCGCTCGGTCTTGTCGTCTGCTCGCGCGCGGATGCTTGATGCCTGTGCGCCGCCCTTGCATTAGGTAGCAACAGCTCGAGTACGCTAGCTGAACACGATGCCCGTCGCTAAACGAGACGGCAGCTATTACAACGTTTTCTCGCTAAGCTGGCCGGAGCGCCATGAGACGGGGACCGACCAGTACCGCCCCAAGGAGCAGCGATGACTTTTTCGGCTGGTCAGGGAAGACTGCGCTTCCAAGGTCAGCGTAGTATTTACGCCTGCCGAGCGTTCCGCTGGGGAAATGTTTTTAGCAGACGTTGTCGTTTCTCGTCAGCTCTCGATCCTCGCTTTCTATTGCTCTCGCCCATTCTTGCAGGCGTTCGTCATTTGGAGCTTTGAAAGTTCGAGTGTTTTCCGCGCATTACTTATATCCGCTGTTACAGTTTTGGGACGAAGCATCGGTGCCCCATTTCTGATAATCATGAACCGCATACACAACGAACACTTACATAGTAGAGGAGCAACGGAGGAACTGCAGAACTTAGAAGCGATGATTCTGACTGCGCGAAGCGAGCCGCAGACTCTGCTCTGCTCTGCTGTTCCGTTTTTCCACGTCTTCCCAAACCTGCCGCAGGAATATAATTAAATTTAGTTTCCCCGCAAGGTAGCTATGTATCGCATACTCTGATCGGTGCTTTTTATACTGCATGATGATAAAGATAAACAAATTCTCGTTTTTTGTTACGCCGAAAAATTTGAAAACGCATCAAGTGCAGTTTTCTATACGCGCATGAGTATAGTTGCAAATCGTCTGCTCTTTCCATACGCGCCTGGCTATGATCGCAGATCGTCTGGTCCTTCAAGTGCTCTAGTTTCCTGCTCTTATTGCCGCATAAAAAGCATGTGACCTTAAATTTAAATCTTGAAAAAAATATTTATACCATGACAGTCTATAGGTATTTTATTGCTTGAGTGCAAACCGCGCTGGCGGAAATGTTTTTGCGGCATCAGACAGCTCAGCTCAAACGGCCAGTAGCAGACGACGCCGGGCGCCGTCGGAGAGCAATTTTTTTTTCTTCCGTAACGTGTCCGTGACCGCGGCCGCGGCCGCGCGCACCGCTCCGACTCCGACCGCGAGGGAAGTAGTTCATTCCGTCGCCGCAAGGGGCGCTGCGCCAACGTTCACCACCAGCGCGTCTCCTCCTCTCCCAGCGTGACATTATCACGACCAGTGCTCCCGCTGGCGCCGGCCCAGAGTTTCGCCTCCTGTTATTCTTTCTCCGTGCTCCCGACACTCGCCTTGCAGAAGCATGCGATAAAATTCTTGCCATGGAAGCCTCCCAAGCCTGCAGCTCTCCTATGTTCAGTGAAACAAACGAAGGCCAAAGAGAAATGAAAGAAATCAAACAACAGTTACGCGCCCACGTTATACCTTACTTTTTACCGCGTCATCTGCAAAAATGCTGCAAACTACTTAAACAAGTTCTTGTTCATAAAAATAAAGATATTAGTACTAACTTTTACCCATAGGTGACGCAATAAACGCCTAACCAGTGTTTGAGCATGAGTGTTTTGGTGTGTGCGTGCGTGCGTGACTTTATTGTGAGCAGTCTTTTGCAACGGTATCCAGTGTGCCGTTAGTTTCGTAGTCGCAATTTTGTTAATCATATTATTTATTTCTTACGCTACAAATTAAGTTTTCCTTCAAAATTTCTTATGTTTTCTATGAAAAAAATTATCAATCATTATTTATGGATTTTAGTGGTTATTTTTAGTAGGATCGATTTTATTAACTTAATACGATACTGAGGCTGTGACCGCTTTTCGACTCTGTCACTCGTCTGAACTTGTGCGGTGGTTCGTGCCGCGCGCGCTTTGTTGGAAGCATTTTTCTTTTGTTTTTGGACATTATGACGCAAGTTTTAGTGAAATCGCTCTATGATGATAAGTGGGATGTTTATCCGTTGAAGACGTTTGCTGACGCAGCTACTGATCTTCGGGTGATGTTCGAGCCTGGCAGTTTTGATGAGTTGCGCGGCAGAATTCATGATGGAAGGAAGGCGAACAAAGCCGCAGCCTGACTTCTGCACACAGGTAAGTGATTTCGTTTTCTTGAGCACATAGCTGCGTGTTTTTTTTTTTTTCACTTGGACGATCGTCAGATGTTAAGCACACCGTTCACTTTCTGCAGGCAAACCGCATGCCCTGGAGCGAAAGCGCGCGAAGCTAGCGCTTGCTGCCGCCGCTGCTTCGATTGAAATGTTCGTAATATTAACTGCGCCTCTATTTGCGTTGTGGCTAATGTCGCGGTGTGCTGCAAAATATATTTCGCCTTTTCGGTATGTGCGAGAACAGCCTACCGATAAGCCCTGCATCGGCGCGATGATTACACGGATACAGATCTTAAATGAATAGAGGCGTGGTGGCGACGTCGGCAAAGCCGCCGACGGGCTTGCCTTATCACACATCGCCACCCCAACCGCGATAAGCATATTGTTATATTATCAAACGTGACGTGTTGCCGTTTAAGGCGTACTGCACGCTTTTAATAGGCGATAACTCAAGCGTACCGCCGTTCTCCGATATCTCTTTGAGCTGGGCCGACTCGAATGTGCGTTGCTTGCAGAAACGAAACGAACGCCAGACGGCTCATCGGCGCCTCAAGCTTAAAGCCCCTATATTTATAAAAGTAGCGCCATTCTTAGATCTTGCCGCCACCGCGCTCACCCCGGCGCTTCCTCCTCGCCCTCTCTTAGCCGCCTCCTGTCGCCCCAGCCTCCTCCGCTCCCCCATTGGCCAATCCGTGTCACGTGGAAGTTCGCGTCGTGCTTTTGTATATTTCTTTCTTTCCAGCGCGCTCCGACAGCCATTCTCGGGCCTGTGCGACGAAAGTGCTGTACGCACAAACGGATCAAACGTGTTAGGGACAAGAACTTCGTTGTGATGGCATGCTGCTGCGCCTTAAGTTGCCGCAACCGACAAGGCGAGGGCAAAAGGCTTTTTTTTGTTTACCATCCGGCGTGCGCAAACGCTTGCTGCAACTTGATATTTGCGCCGTCTCGCATCGTCGCGTTGCTACTTCCAAAACGGCATTATTAAGACCAGTTACTGACTGACGAAGCAAAATCGCGCCTCAAAAACGTCTCCGCAGGGCGCGATCGAAGTTTTCCTCGGATTTCCTCTGGTAGCGCGTTAGCTGTTGTCTGCCACGGCAGGCCCGACGCAGGCGGCGCCACTGTCGATATCGCGCCTCGATCGTGCTGGTCGCGCCGAGCGCGATAGTGGAACGGAGGAGGAGGGAAGTGGATGGCGCTACTTTTATAAATATAGGGGCTTTACTCAAGCTAAGCGCCGCACTCGAGCACCGTTAGCGCGGCGAGGAATGGCACGTTCATGAAGATAGCTCACTGCACAGACGCAAGCGTGCAATGCGCACAGGAGGCGTACGCAACGCGCGGCACACAAATCGCGCGGAATGTTCTTAGCCACGCAGCAGCGGATACTAATTCAAAGAAGCGGTGCCGGTTCTCACTAGCACGCTCGCGCGCGCATTGCTCTCGGCGAATTTTTAGGTCTGCCCTGCTGCTCCCGAAGATTCGGACTGCTGCTTGGTATCGGCTGTGTACTATAGCATGGTCTTTCGTGTTGTGAGAGAGCCGGCAATATATTTCACCGGTGTGAAACAAACATCGCTGTGCGTATCTTTGGTAACATTTACTGTAACGATCCATTTCATCATTTTCGCGACGGCCCTCTTGAAAGAGACGCAAATTTTTAATTGCTCGTGTAGTGCGTACTAATATTTAGTGCGTGGTTATGTATATTGTGTGACAGATTTTTAATTTGCATTATCTAATTCTGTCTACATTCCCTTCTCTACAGGTTACACATGCACCAAATGCCCAGGTGCTAACGTGTCGTTCGTGAAGAACAGCTTGGCGTCGTTTCTCGCAAGAGACATCCATTGATCTGCGGCTGATTCACCAGGAAGCTCGCATCTCTGTTGCCACTCTGCGTCAAGTGGGATTTTTAACTATTTTTTTATTCTGCCCTTTGGTGTACGCTGTGACGCTGTGAAGACTTACTTTCATGGACGCTGTGAAGGCTTACTTTCGATGTGTTCTGCCTTTTAGTTGTAAAGAATTGGCTACCTTGTGAGTGGAGGTAGTTCCCTTTCTTGTGAGAATGTTTATCAGCCTAACCAAGTGGTACATGCGTACTTGAAACAGCAGCACAGACGAGGATAATGAAATAAGTAGGAACACATACAAGCGCCGACTCAACTAGAAGTTTATTCTTGAAGACAGGTTGTAAACACATTGGAACTTGACAAAGATAAGAAACCATGTATGCGTGGCCTTTGTGATTAAACAAAATTGTGTTTTCTGTTGTAAGGGGTAGAACGAACAATTGTTTCATCACAAAGACCAGAACACAAGAGAAATTATGGAAGCCTTATTTATTGATTGCAAAGAAGACAAATGCATAAGCTATCTGTTGCTCTTAATGGGAAAGAGTTGGGATTTTTAAAAGAGCTCTCCTCGTTTGGTGGTATCACTTATAGGACATCTTTCACTGTTTTTTTTACCTGCATATTTATACTACAAAACACGTCTTTCGTTCCTTTTTTTTTGTTGCACCGGGCTGTCTGCCACGCATGCATGGCTATTTCTTTGTCAAGTTGGCCAGTGTGCTTAATATCTTTGTCGTCACGAACAAACTTCTAGTTGAGTAAGCATTATTGTGTGTTCCTACCTTATTTCGCCGTTCTCATCTTTGTTTGAGCTGTTTGTAAAGTATGTACACACACGAAATTACCAAAGTATCCGTAAAATTGAGATACATGAAGTTATTTGCACTACTCATTTCTGCAAGAATGGTATAGCTTCTCATCTCGTTTGTTCTTAACGTTGTTGTACAGTTTTTGTAAGATATAGCTTGGAAAGACGTTTTCTGTCAGATTAAATATGCATGTATGTCACTTTCGATATTTTTTTTTCAACATGGGTAGTGCAGCTCCTTCCGTCTTTCAGTTACTGCTTTGTCACAACTTTTATATATTTTATGCAGCGAAATGCTGGTGGAATTGTATATATTTATGTGCGCAAGTGTGGTAAATTGTGTTTTGTATGTGCATTTATTTGCGTTTTTTACTAGCTCTCCAATCTGGCTGTACAGTTATTGAAACCTTTTCTCATGCTTTATAATGAGTCGTTCTAGGCTCTTTGATGCAGGTGACCATTTATTTCACTGTTGGGAATTGCGTTACTGTGTGTCACTCCAGTTGTCTGTGTATTTTATGTCACTTCATTATATCATTGAAACTATTAGCCTTGCATTAGCTTTTTATTGACCGAGGTACCAGTTGCTGTGTAGGGTGAAAAAGGCCTAAAGAAATGATTTCATTAGCTTTGTTCAAGTCCAGTAAAAAATTCACTGATGAGCTCACTAAATTAGAAAATGCCACCAGGAAACTCTTCCGCACCCAAAAGTAACACAAGAAATTAAATAATGTTCACACTCGAGAGGGAAACAGCGCGAAAAAACTCGACAAGAAGGGAGACACACAACAGCGCTTCTTGTCCCTTCTTGTGTGCTTGTGTTTTTTTGCGCTGTTTCCCTCTCAAGTATGCACCGACTAGCCCAAGCCTCTACTGTCTTGAAATACTGTGCAGTTCTTGACTTATGCCAGGGAGGTAAGCTGCTTTTACAGCACAAATGTTTTAGAAGTTTACCTCTGAAAAACACGATTCAGGTGTTTTGTATATATATATATACATGAAGTCATTTGTTTCCAGTTTACTTGTTATTTTGCCTACTCATAGGCAGCCGTAAACCCTTCTGCAAAGTGTTTACTGGGTGTGTGAATCATTTTACTGTAAGGTATCCAGTGGTCTTCATTTTTGTATTTATGCATGCAAGCCAAGAGTTCATGTGTTCAAAGTTAGTTACAAGGGTATGCTTAAGGTCTGCCTTTGAGTCACTTGACTGTTGTTTTTACAAAATATACTTTTTTTCTGCTGTAATTGTGAAATATAATTCTTTCTGCTGTAATGAACTTCAAGTTGAGTGAGCATTCGTGTGTATTCTTATCTTAATTCAGTGTTCGCATCTCTGTTTGAGCTGCTGTTTGTCAAGTCTGTACATACACCAAATTGCCAAAGTGCTCGTAAAATTGTGACACATGAGGCTATTTGCATTGTTTATTCCTGCAAGAAGGCTTATAGGTTTCTATCTTCTGTTTGTTTTTAACATTGCTGTACATCTTTTTAGGTCAAGTTCAAGGAGTCCCTTAGGTAGCTAATAAGAGTGATAACTTTGTACAATTTATCAATTTCATCCATCATCATTGTAGTTTTAAACCCACTAAGTTCTACTTTTCAGTTCTCATGACTCTGCTTTGTGCTGTGCTGTACAGGCACAGGAAGCTTTTTTTATGCTGTAAGTGCAGGTGGTGTTGTATATCTTCCAGAAAAAATTGTGCGAGTTTAACTAGGCATGTGTACACTTTTGCAACATTTTTTGAGCATGTGTGCTATAGTTCTGCTCCCTTACACTTAATAGCACTGTAGGCACTAGCGTATGTCTTCAGGTTTCATACAGTTGTACCTTATATACTGTAATAATGTGTCATGTGCACGCTATATTACATATTAGGGTACATGAAATATGTCAGTCGCTCCTTTGCTTCCGTTCGGATTAGGGAAAGTTATGTGAAGAGGCACCAGGGCATGCAAGTGCAAATAGCAAAGCAATTTCAAAATTAAGTGCACTAAAATGCCACAAGCCCAACAAAATATCAATGATATTTCAGTGGCAATTTTCGAAATATCAATGCCATCTCAACAGGCGCACAATGTACTTTTCAATGCTGTGTCAATAATCACTCAACAAATGGTTAACAGAACAATCACAACAGCATTTCAAGACTGCATCAATGGAAACCCAACAGAAATTCAACAGAACTTACACAATGATATGTCTAAGCACAATGTGCTTTCAATACTAACTCAACAACTATTCAACATTGACTTGCCCAATTGTGTTTCAATAAAATTTCAGTGGCCAATATTCAAGAGCCCTCAACACTTTGCTCAATGATATCCCAACAAACTCCCAATGAATGCTCAATACGATACTCAACATTGACCAATGATATTTCAATGCATTCTCAACAAAAATTTTTGTAAGAGATATAGTTTTTCACTAAGTCCTGTTTCTTTTAAAAGCGTAATAGCGCTTTTAAAGCAGTTCGTTCAGACGTCGGCTGGGACCAGGGACCAAGAATTGTGGCTTCCGTAAGAGGACGGCTGTCTACCTTGTCGAGCGTGGTGCTGAGGAAACGATATCGAAGTGTTTTTAGGTTTCAGCACAGGAATAGATGCCCTCTCTCATGGAGACTGCAGGTTATATGCACATGTGTACAAACTAGAGCACTGCACGGGCTCGGGCTTACCCGAAAGCCCGGGCCCGGCCCGTGGGCCGGGCCGGGCCGGGTAGAGCAGTTTTTTCACGGGCTCGGGCCGGGCTCAGGCACGGCGTGTGCTTTTTGACCCGGGCCCGGGCCGGGCTTTCTCGTGGTGTGCATGTAACGTGCAGCGAGTTATTTTCGGACGTCTGAACTCTGACAAACATGTCTTTTTCGGTATCGGGCCGGGTTCCAGCCTGAGAAAAAGGGGTGGCGGGCCGGGCCAGGCGGGTAACGTAGATTATTTCCGGGCCCGGGCCGGGCCCGGGTCTCGCCATGAAAGTTTTGTTCGGGCTCGGGCGTGCAGCCCAACGTAAAAACGGGCCCGGGCCGGGTCCGGGCTGAAAAAATCGGCCCGTGCAGTGCTCTAGCACAAACTGCTGCATATTCTAGTCGCCCTTCCAGTGCCACTGCCAGCGCAGAGAGATTTTCAAACATGAGATTACTAAAAAGAACACTTGCGCTTTACAATGAGGAACGCATGGTTATGCTGGCGCTTCTATACGCCGACAGAGACGTCGCCATCAACGTGTCGGAAGTTACTGAACGCTTCACTAAACCTCCCCGCCGAGTAAAGTTTATCGTTTAGATAGCGAAGCACCAAGAATCAATGCCTGTAAAAATATGTGTTCCTTCACGTTCCTATATAAGCTCGTAATTATGAAAACGTATGACTGTTCATTAGCTTTTAAAACCACAGAAATTTTCACCGTTTGTTGTAACAGTTAGCATGATAATCAAAATTATCCTGGGAATACAAAAATTACGGGGACATCAATAACCAATTTTGACAAACCTTGCTCATTGAAAGCCCGGAACACGCGGCGTTTCCCAAAAACGCACTCGGATGTTGGGTAAATCAACTTGCCGCATCATCTGTGGCTTTCGTTTGTCCTTTTTTTTCCTTTTTAGCTACATGGGTTTACTTCTTTTTTTAAACGAAGCAATAGCCTTCTTTGACTTGGGGTGCAGAATAATTGTTGCCGCTGCGCAGGCAGTTAAAATACACGTTTTTCATATTGATTTCTGCATTCTTTTTCTCTTATTCTAGCCACATGGTGCTGTCGCGATCGCAGCATGGCCCAAATGCATATCACAATTTCTGAGATCATAGTTTTGTTCTTGTCTGGATCAGAATCAGAATTTGATTATTAAAGGTTGGGGTCGTCTGTCTTTATACTCGTATGCGTGAAGTTTACTGTCTGTGACTGCGCAACATGTTTATTTGTCTTGTTTGACGCATTATATACAATGACGTTTCCTTAGATACGTAGATTTATTGCAGACTTATACGTATATTTAAATATCTTGTTGCGAGGTTTTGTGTATACAAGCAGTGAACTTGGTTTCACGCGACACTTTCTTGCCATTTGTATATTCCATTCTATCTTCGCATTTCTAATCTATATATTGCGGAACTTCTGCTTTTTATATGTACTCGTTGTTGCAACTATAATTTCGGTGCAATTACAATATACGTGCGGTAACATCTGCTGCTGCGCAATCCGTTGCAACGAAGGACAGCGTCATTGAGGTTTTTCCCTGACCGTTGCATTTGTACAAAAATGTAAACGAGGTTGTTAAATGACAAAAATTCATCAAAATATTTGTCAACTTGTTCATTTTATGGCCTTTACGTTTTTCATACCAGCTGAATGCACTGCTTTGCTGGTTTCGAACTGATATAGTTCTAAAGTTCACGTGATATTTTCTTTGCTTATTAGATAGACCAGAAACAAAAACAAACGCGGAAGCACTGATATCAGCTATTACTGCCACAATTTTTGGGACATACGAAGCTATTCTTTTACGAAACAAACACATAATTTACTTGTCTTGACTGTGCGTAGCGTTAAATAACTCGTTTTCAGCACCTAATATACAATGGCATTGGCAATGGCAATGCACTTATTATTGATGTATTTGATGCCTCGACAACTTTTATAAGGAGGAGGCCGCGTTGCAACTTGAGCCCCCCCCCCCCCCCGAAAAAAATTTCTGGCTACGCCACTGGCTGCTACACATTGTAACCAAGTCAGCTGTCATCTATATCCTATCCAATCGTGCGTGGCTGGCTCCTTGAAAAAGCATGAACTTAGGAGTCGCGACATATCCAATGACAAAACCCACATCTACCAAATTGCCTTCGCTTATACTCGTGGCTAAAAATTGCGCGCTTGCGTCTTGAACCGCAGGGCTTAGCACTCGGTCCTCAGCATAGCAAACACAGTTGAAGTCTCCCATCAATAAAATCTTGCTTTGACAATTCAATTGACTTTTAAGGCCTTCAAAGAATACCTTGCGCTCACATACTTTGTTAGGTGCGTAAACACATATCGCTCGCAACTTCACCGCTCCATTTACAAAGTCGCACACTATTTGACGGCCATTAACATCACACACAACATTTTCAATAACTATGTTCAGTGCACTCCGAATAAAAAGGGCGCACCCACCAGCTTTACCACCAGAATGTGATACACACACACAATACCGTGGCCGAAACGCATCTACCATACGGTCCGTTCCTTCTTCACTTTCGACTTTAGTTTCCTGCACGGCGATAATGTCAAGATCAGTTTCCATAAACAGTCTGCTTAGCTGGTACTGTTTTCGTTTAGACCCAAGGCCCCTTACATTAATACTACCTACTCGTATCGTGATATCTGAGGGATTCATTATGCTATGAAGAAAAAACAGACCGACGACACTCTTTGCACACTACTAGCTGCACACTCATGTTTGCTGGTACTGCGCAGCGAAAACCATCCTCTGGACTGCCGACATTGGATGCCATATCTATGAATTTCCATCGTGCAAATTGTGCCTTGTTGCAGTGGCCCGTTGCCACACCGCCCCAAGCAAGCCCCGCCACCCCACCCCTCCCCCCCACCCACTCCGGCAAAAAAGAAAAGTAACACTGGTACACACATTATGACACTATGTCGGCGCCGGTGCCGACGGTTTCCTGACGGGTGGCAAGTTCGGTGCCGGCTTCAGCGTCGATCGACGGACATTGGTGGTCTTCAAGGGTGGCTCGCTTTGAGCCACCTGGCTCTGAGCCCCTGGTTCGCCGTCATTGCTTTCCTCAAGGGTCCTTTTCGCTGCCGCACCGCTGATGTCAATAAGGGTTTCCTTGTCTGTTGGCGTCCTCACTTTCTCTTTAATTCAGTCCTTTGTGGCGACCTTAGTCGCTGCGTCCCTGGCTGGCGTTTCCGCGGCTGGCTCTGCTCCTTGCACTTTACCTTCCTTTCCGGCTTTGACGATTTCGGTACACTCGTCAGGCGTACCCAAGCCTTTCACCTTTGTGTTTTGCGTACCGCTGAAACCACCAGCCGCTTCCTCAGCATCAGCGGCATCCATGACGTGTTCTTCAATGACCTCGTCGATCTTCGCAGGGCCTGCGATGTTCGCATACGTCCGCACACACTGGCTCTCATCGTGCCCAAAGCGCCGGCAAAGGGCACAACGGCGTACGCGGCACTCCCGCCTTATATGTCCTGTGCGGTTGCACCTCAGGCATAACGGAGCCCTTCCAGGGGCCACGAGAAGTGCCATCATACCGGCCACTCGAATTTCATGTGGCAGATTGTCGATGGTCACGCCCGGCTTGAGCTTCAAAGTTACGGTGCGCGTTGTCGACCCTTTGTCCGTGATGCCTTGCACCCGCCAGCGTTGTCTCGCCACGTCAGTAGCTTTTCCTTAAGGGGCGAGAGCCGCACGGACGTCTTCGTCCGGGACATGGTGAAAGAGCCAGAACACCTTCACGCGTACCTCCTGACTTGCAGGGTCCAGCACTAGGCATCTTCTTTCTTTCACCATAATTTCGCCGAACGCCAACATTTTCTTCGTCGCCTCCGAGCTCCTGAAGGCAACCGCCCAAACGTGATTCATCTGGAACGCCCCCAAGCTAACAACCTCGGGCAGCAGTCCCAGACGAGCCAGCGTGTCCCTGAAATCTTCGGCGCGTAAAGGCCTAGCGGTCACATCCCCGTGAAGGAAAACAGTATTCAAAACGCAGGATCCTGTTGGCAATTGCGGCAAAACAACTTCGTATTCCTTGTCTTCATCGGCAATAATCCTGTTTCCGCGGCTCGACTGAGCCGCAAACACCGCTCCACCGGAGCAAGACATTCCGCGTCCGTACCGAACGGTAGCCGCAAGTAGAATCGCCTCTCGGCACTCGTCACGCAGCTTGCAGTAGTAACGCAACCGGTTTCGCAGTGAGAACAAGATGTGCTATTTCTTCCCGCCTCCCGTCCTTCGGTGTGCCGTGATCGTATAGTGGTTAGTACCTTGCGTTGTGGCCGCAATAACCCAGGTTCGAATCCTGGTCACGGCAGTATTTTTTTCTTTTATTTATATCCAGGTAAACGAAAGCGCCTCTCGGCACTCGTCACGCAGCTTGCAGTAGTAACACAACCGGTTTCGCAGTGAGAACAAGATGTGCTATTCATTTTGCTTCCGGCCACCGAGCGTGACGGATCGTCGAATCATGGCCTCTTCAGGGGCAGCGACAGCGGTCACTTTTGGCCGCGGAAACAGGCGCAACGATGAAGATATCGAATATCCGTTTATTCTGCCTCAACTGCCCCAAGGACGATTGCCGATTAATACCGTGTTTTTGCACGGTGATGTGCGTGCGAGACCTTACAAGGTCGAAGATTTCAGGGACGCCCTGCTGCCGACAGGTTTGCTGCCTGAGGTGCTATGCATAGGGGCGTACCAGATTAACCACGTCTGGGCAGTGACCCTCAAGGATGCGACCGCCACAAAACGACTGTTGGCCCTCAAGGAACTACAAGTAAAGGGACGACGGTGCGTCATCGTTGACCCGCCGGACCAGCAGGTGAAGCTTCGGCTTCACTGGCTGCTGTACGGCGTCGCCGACGAGGACGTCCGCACGGCGTTCGCAGCTTTCGGCAAGGTCGAGGAAGTGAGCCGGGAGAGGTGGCGTGTCCAAGGCATGGGAGAAAAGACGTCAACCTCAAGGACCGTGCTGCTGAAGCTGAAAAGTGGCGTCAAGGTGGAGGACCTCCCTCACCAGGTCCGCGTCGGCGGTGAGTTGGCCCTGGTGGTTGTTCCCGGTCGCCCCATGCAGTGCTTGCGCTGCCAAGGCACGGGACACGTCCGCCGGGAGTGCAAAGTCCCTCGCTGTTCACGGTGCAGACGATTCGGCCACGTCGACGCGGACTGTGTGAAATCCTACGCCGCCGTGACAGGCCCAGCTGCGAATGACGTTGCGGCAGAGCACGTCATGGACGTTGTGGAGGCGGAGGACGCTGCCAAAGGAGCTGGAGACCTGGTGCCGTCACCGACAAGCAATGGTACGCCGAACGAGGGTGCAGACGGCAAGTTGGCCGAGGCTGCTGAGAAGCCGAGTTTGCCGGAACAGCTCCCGACTGCAGAGGTCCAGGCGACCGGAGGCGTTGGTGAAGACGCGGCCGATGACGACGAAACAGCAATGCAGCAGGACAAGGCCGTCTTCGACGGCGACCCGACAACGACCCTTGGTGCCCCAGTCAAGCGCTCCCACGAGGAGACCAAGGACAGGGACGAGAGTGCAACCAACAGCAGTGAGGGACCGCCGACCAAGACGCCGCTGGGAAGGCGGATGGGCTTCAAGCCAAAACCGACCGTTCCTCCTGAGAGAACACCTGGTGACAAAGCACCGGTCACTAACGCCGCCGGGAAGACGGAGGGTCCCGGAGGCGACTAGCCGAGGGCTAGTCGTAAACGGTAAGCACCATGCTCCGGGCCTACATTTTCTCTAGTTCAATATGGCTCTGTTTCCGTCCCTTAGTATTGCCACATTAAACGTGAGAGGGTTGGCGGCTAGTCGTAGGCAAAGTCAGTTCCTACGGTTAGTCACTGACCATGACATAGACGTACTAGCCGTCCAGGAAACTAAGGTAGACGGGGAGGAGGAGACCGGGAGCATGGTGCGACGTTTCACGACTAGGTATTTTGCGGTGGTCAGTCATGCGATTGGCACGTCCGGGGGCTGCCTTCTTTTTGTAAAGAAGCTGCCAGGAATACAGATTCAATAAGTATTTTCTTGTGAGTCTGGAAGGATTGCTTTTTGTGATGTTTTCACGAGTGATGTCGAGTTTCGCATCATATGCGTATACGCACCGAACTCTGTGGATGAGCGTGTCTTATTCTTTTCGAACCTTGAACAGTATGTCCGGTGTGATAAGCGCGTAATCCTGTTAGGAGACTTCAATTGTGTGCTGAGCGCTAAAGACAGAGTCAACAATGCCGGTATGCGTGACAAAAGCAGTGATGGGTTGTCCAATAAAATAAGCGAAAATGAACTTGACGATGTCTTTGAGTGTCTCGAAGCTGGTCATGAAGTGACGTTTACGCGTTTTCAGGGTAGTAGCCATGCGCGATTAGATCGCATGTACATTTCGTTGGATGCAATCCCAAAATACCATGGCTATTGCGTTGTACCTGTGTCGTTCTCGGACCACTGTCTGGTTAAATGTGAAGTCGGCATAGAGAAAAGGAGACATGCTTTCAATTGGGACCTCTGGAAAATGAATGCAATGCTACTAATCGATGAGCCATTTCTTGCCGCAGTACGCGATATGGTTAATAAAATACACGAAGCAACATCGGAAACAATAGCGGAAAAGTGGGAATGCTTTAAACAAAACGTTAAAATGAAAGCCTTGGACCGATCGAGCTGCCTAAAATATGAGAGGGAAGTGAAAGAAAAGGGTTTTAGAACACTACTCAGACAGCTTATTACGCTTGAGTGCAGACAGCCTGGGGCGTACAAAGACGACGTGCGAAACATCAAGCAAAAGCTTGAACAGTTTGATAAAGAGCGTTATCAAGGTGCCATTGTGCGAGCACGTGCCGATGCACTAGCGGCAGGGGAGACGCCCACAAAAAGGGCGCTTGGACTAGAAAAGGCGCACGGACGACGCAACAATGTTGATAAGATTTTAATGAACGGCAGTGTTGTTGAAGACAACGAAAGCATAGGCCGCGCTTTCACTGAGTACTACCAGTCGCTCTTTGCATTCCAGGCTGCCAATTTAGATGGGTTTAAAGCTGCTTTTCTCCATCGTATGCCGCGATTGGATGATGACACCAAAGAAGGACTAGAAGGCAGAATAACCCAGAGGGAAGTCGAGAAAGCAATCGACGATTTGAACCTGGGCAAGTCACCCGGACCTGATGGTCTCAGCGCTGGGTGGTATAAGACGTTTAAAAGCGAACTGGCTCCTTTGCTAGCTGCGGTATTTAATGACGCATATGAGCAGAAATCCTTGCCACCTTCCTTTGGAAAAGCGCACACTATACTAATACCTAAGACCGATCAAATAGATAAACTAAAGCACGTCACATCCTACAGGCCCATATCATTAACTAACATCGATTACAAAATATTTATGAAGGTTATAGCCACCAGACTCCAAAGTGTCATCAAGGAAATAGTCGCTGACCACCAAACTTGCGGCATCAAGGGGCGATCTATTTTTGCGAACATCCATAGGATGCGGTGTGTTCTCGAGTGCTGTGACGTCACCTATAGCGGCGTTGCAGTTCTTCAGCTCGACCTCGAGAAAGCGTTTGACTGTGTCGCGCATGCTATTTTGTTTGCAATCTTAGATCATGTTAATGTTGGTTCCATCACCACTGAGGGAGTGGCCTTGGCGTATCAGAACTGCACAACGCGGTTAATTGTTAATAAGTCACTGGGGGCCCCCATTAACATCATGCGTTCAGTGCGCCAAGGCTGCCCCCTCAGTCCGCTTCTGTTCGCTATATATATTGAAGCAATGTGTCTGGCAATCACTGAAAATGTCAGAATACGTGGTTTTAGGCTGGCAGCGGCCGAAGTTAAAGTACTCGCGTATGCAGACGACATCGCAGTGTGTTGCACAGACAAACCTAGTATAACCGAAGCAATAACTGTAGTGAAGCACTTCTGTGACGTCACGGGCAGCAGAGTAAATTGGGGCAAATCCCTTGGACTATGGCACGGGGAGTGGCCGTCTGCACCGGACCACTTCGCGAACGTGAACTGGATGAAAACTCCTGCACGGTATCTAGGTGTTCCCCTCGACAGCTACAACAGCAGCGAGGAATACTGGAGGAGTCAAACCAAAGAAATGAAAGATAAAGTAGACAGATGGCAAGGAACTAACCTGTCTATTTTTACAAGAGCGACAGTTTGCAATATTTTCTGTATCTCTAAGTTGTATTATGTCATGCAAGTGCTCCATTGTTCCCGGGCAAACGTGCAAAGGCTGCACAGAGTGTTTGCGGTTTTCATCTGGGGTTCGACATGGGAAAGGTGCAGCCGAACAAACTTGTTCAGAAGAGTGAAAGACGGGGGTGTGGGTTTAATTCATCTCTTTGTTAGACAGCTGGTAAACAGATTTTTGTTTTTTTCGCGATACGCGAGACCCTTTTCTGCGCACTGTTTGCCAGCTCAGGTTGAGCGACGCATTGTCTGAACATGTTGTCAGTACAGAAAGCATGACCGGAACACTTCGTGGGTATCTCAAGGAAGTGGTAGAAAGTGTACGCTTCCTCACTGTGCGTTTTTCAAATGATTACCTTTGTGAAGTGAAAAGGAAAACACTGTATAGAGACCTTGCTGATGTACTTTTCCCAGTACCATTATATAGAGCCATATACAGTGGAGGGCCAGGACAGGATGTGCTTAAACGGGTGAAACGCATGGAGGTGTCACCCGGGGTAAAAACATTTTTCTTTAACCTTCATACAGGAACGCTCCCCGTCAAGACTTATATGAAAGAACGGGGTTGTACTGTACCATGGGCATCGCACTGCTTGATATGCAAGCAGCCCGAAACCATAGACCATGTTTTTTTGCACTGTTGGGAGGGGGTTTACTTCTGGGACGTGTTACAGCGAACACTAAAGAAAGAATTGCCAGTGGACCCCCATGGGATCAGGTATCTGTCAATTAAGGACGATGACGGGGTACCTTATGACTTTATTATGCTGATTGCACTCCACTGTTTATGGCGGGCTCGTATGGCAGGGTACCACTGTGACCCCGACGCGAGGCCCGCGAGGATTTATTTCAAAGAATGTGTATCTCGCTTTATTGAAGAACAGAAAATGAAAGTGTATGTACCGGATTGGCTGTCAAGGGTGGTTCCTCTGGCAGCCATGAAGGAATTTTAACGTGACAACGTCGGTCCTATACGGACGGACGACTTACTTGTTTTTTTTTTGTTTTTGTTTTTTTTTTTCAGTACAACAGCGTGCATTTGTGTTATTGGAGTGTGTGGTAATTTGTATGTACTGTCTTATGTCGAAGACCGACAATAAATAAAAAAAAAACAAGATGTGCTATTTCTTCGGCCTACCGTCCTTCGGTGTGCCGTGATCGTATAGTGGTTAGTACCTTGCGTTGTGGCCGCAATAACCCAGGTTCGAATCCTGGTCACGGCAGTATTTTTTTCCTTTATTTAAATGCAGGTAAACGAAAGCACCTCTCGGCACTCATCACGCAGGTTGCTGTAGTAACGCA
Organism: Dermacentor silvarum; assembly: GCF_013339745.2. Taxonomy (NCBI): domain Eukaryota; kingdom Metazoa; phylum Arthropoda; class Arachnida; order Ixodida; family Ixodidae; genus Dermacentor; species Dermacentor silvarum. Next base: position 27,537,154 of record NC_051155.1, read on the forward strand.
ATCGGTTTCGCAGTGAGAAAAAGATGTGCTATTTCTTCCGCCTCCCGTCTTTCGGTGTGCCATGATCGTATTGTGGTTAGTACCTTGCGTTGTGGCCGCAATAACCCAGGTTCGAATCCTGGTCACGGCAGTATTTTTTTTCCTTTATTTAAATGCAGGTAAACGAAAGCACCTCTCGGCACTCATCACGCAGGTTGCTGTAGTAACGCAATCGGTTTCGCAGTGAGAACAAGATGTGCTATTTCTTCCGCCTCCCGTATTTCGGTGTGCCATGATCGTATAGTGGTTAGTACCTTGCGTTGTGGCCGCAATAACCCAGGTTCGAATCCTGGTCACGGCAGTATTTTTTTCTTTTATTTAAATGCAGGTAAACGAAAGCGCATCTCGGCACTCGTCACGCAGCTTGCAGTAGTAACACAAACGGTTTCGCAGTGAGAACAAGATGTGCTATTTCTTCCGCCTCCCGTCCTTCGGTCTGCCGTGATCGTATAGTGGTTAGTACCTTGCGTTGTGGCCGCAATAACCCAGGTTCGAATCCTGGTCACAGCAATATTCTTTTTCTAATTTATATGCAGGTAAACGAAAGCGCCTCTCGGCACTCGTCATGCAGCTTGCAGTCGTAATGCAAACGGTTTCGCAGTGAGAACAAGATGTGGTATTTCTTCCGCCTCCCGTCCTTCGGTTTGCCATAGAGAAACGTACTACGTAAAGAGTGGCCACAAGGGCCGTTTCGCGGCCGTGCAATTGAGGGTCTGACCATTAGCCAGATGGCGTACCCTTACAAAAAAATTGTTCAAAAGTTGAAAAGTCATTGGTCAATGTCAACAAATAGCTTTGAAAGCACATTGACGCTTTGTTGAAACATTATTGAGGAAATTGTTGACAGGTGTTGAAAATTGGCCCGCGACATTTTATTGAAACATCATTGGGTTGTTTCAATTTGAGAAGTCATTGATGTATTGCTGAAACCATGTTGAATTCCAATATTGAAAGCCCGTTGAAGAACTGTTGTAGATGTGTTGAATGTCAATATTGAAAACCTGTTGAGACATTGGTGAAATATGTTGAATGCCAATATTGAAACCACATTGACATAATGTTGGAACTGTGTTGAATGTCAATATTGAAACCCCATTGAAATATTATTGGAGCAGTAATGAACAATATTGAAACCCCATTGACATATTATTGAAGCATTGTTGAACATCAATATTGAAACCCCATTGAAGTATTATTGGATGAGCGTTAAATGTCAATATTGCTTGATGGAGGCAAAAGGTGCCACGCATCAGAAACAGGACACAAGAGGAAGAACACAAACACACATGTTAAGCACCAAATGCCAAATGTGTGTTGTCTGTGTTCTTCCTCTTGTGTCCTGTTTCTGATGCATGCCTTTTGCCTCCATTACGTTATACCAACAAGCCCAACATGCAATATTAGTCAATAGTGCAACATCATTTAAATATTATTGGTGCAGTGTTGAATGTCACTATTGAAATCACTTTAGAGCCCACTGAAATATGCTGTTTGGTGAGTAGTGTTGAAAAGTGCACTAGACTTTTCTTTAAATACCATTGAGCTACGTTGAGTCTCATAGCATTACCATTGATACCATATTGATGTGGTCCTTGCATACTAGAGGACAGGGGCAAACTTAAATGCAGGCACTTCTGTATTGCAGACCTGGGTCACCCAGGAACCAAAACAAAACTTTTAGATATAGCCTGTAATAAAACATATTATAGAGCTGCTAGCAGAACCATTATGCCAGTTTTTGAATTGGCTTAACACACAAAATCAATACTCCTGCACGAAGTCAACAGCTCAACATTGATGTGGACAAAAAGCATTTTTTCTAGATGAATTGTTTATTGAAGCTAAACATTTGTTAACTGTACAGCCATGTCTGCCTTGAGATCAAAAAATTCCTAACGCAATCTAGTAACTGCCAGCAGCCTGATACAATAACGAAATTGAATACTGAGGGATGTAAAGTTTGCGTGGCCCTAAAGTAAAGCATTTCTCAAAATTGAAATAAATAGCAAATAAATAATATACAAGCATTACAGTAAATAACATTTAAAATGTACTTGCTTTCTCTATTTGGTAGCCAGTAACTTAATAATCATGGCACAATTTGAATGAGCCCACTGAGAGTCTTAATGGTGTTTGCCCAGTTTACTAAACATTATGTACCTCTGAAACGACATGGTAATTACCATAAGTTGTGCCATGGTAGCAGTTTATTGTGCTGCATTGCTCGTTGCTCGATCCAGTTGCGTTTATTGCCATGATTACTAGGTTCCTGGGCAGGTCATTACATTTACCTACCAAGCGATTTATTCACTTTGACTACTTAAGATTTTTATCTGATAGACAGTGACCATTAGATACCTGCTGGAAGACTTAAATGGAACTGGCATGAGGAAAAATTTTTTTTTATTTTTGAGTGCCGCAAAACAAGTTAGAATGAAAAAGTTTGCAAGAAATCAGATTTCATGCGTACATGAAAGAAAGCACATCGCTGCCTTGCCCGAGAACTGTTGTTGCACTCTGAATTTAAGCAAACTTTTACCTCTTAATTCTTACTGTTTTGAAATAGCAAAATAAACCATCACTACAAACATGTGTTAATATGTAGTTTTTCTTAAACAGAACCACTCTGACAATAACACAGATTCCACTTTCCGGTGTATTTATGAAACCTAATTTTCTGTAAATTTTCTCCCTGTGCCTGCTTTATCAAACAAACTTGAAATGGTGTGCCGTCATGGAACAGTCTTGGCATGAAATGACCCGAGATACCTATGAAATAAAATAGTCAAGAAACGCTATCTTTTGTAGAAATATATTAAAAATGTATGTAAAAATGAACTAAAATACAAAGCGCAACACTTGTGCAATTAATTATAATCACAACACAGTACTTGTGTCTGAACCATCCAACCTGGCCTTTTCCGGTGACTAGAAACATCATAATAATAAAAAAATGTTGAGGGCTGCAAGTGCACAACACTTAACTGTCCACAGACTTGAGCTCTTCTGGACACTTCAGGTCCCTTGCGAGAAGTGAGGCCAGAGTGTTCTTAATGTAGGCCATGTTTGTCCCAGGAAACTTGTGACAGGTAAAGTCTGTAAAAAAAGAATAACAGCATGAGGTTTAAGATGAATGTTCCACATGCAAAAGTGCGACATACAGTACACCCTGTTATAATGAAACTGTTTCATTTGTTTTGTTTATTCAAAGCTTTCAGGAGTTCAATTCTAGAGAATGACCAGCTTTGAAAGTGGAGTGGCGCCGGAGGACTCCACTTAGTACAATATGCAGAAGGCAAACAGGAAAAGCCCACTGTGGCAGAATAACTTCATGAGTATCCTTGGTGTGAAAAATGTGAACGTTGCTTGCTTAGGAACAAAATGGTGGAAAAAATACTTCATACTGTTGGTGAAAAAACTTAAAGGTAGACTAGGTAGACTACTGGCAAATAAAATTAGTTCCCTCAACAATCATAATCAAAATGTGCAGTACTTTATTGCACTTTTCCTTGCAGGAGTTGCTCCAAATACGGTTATGCGGCCAGAATTGAGAATTGTATATCTGAATTTCTATTAAGAGCTCATATGCAACTGGAGTGCACTTCTCGCATTATGATGGCCATTCTTATGCCTCTCTACTTAAAAGAAAATACTGCTTATAACGAGGATTTACTGCAGTTGCACGCCAACCTGGTTACACTAACACAAATAAATGCGAAAAAGAAATACGAAGAAATGCTCAGTCTTACAAGAGGAATATGCAAGTAGATTGACTCTGCTAATCCTTTGAGGGTCAGTGCCATGCATGTAGAGTGGCGGAAACAAATCGTATGGTCACGACCATAAATATGAGGCAGCGAAAGAACATATAAATAAGCATACCTTTTAAGAATGAAGTGTGCCCAAGCATCACATTACAGATTCTGTAACCTTCTGCGACTTCTACAAAAATCCTGATTGTGCTGTTGCCCCTTGGCTTCTTCCAAAACTGATCTTTCTCTTTACTCTATGGTGCCATCACTGCAGTAGTTTGGGAGTATTCACCTAGTTTAATGTTTTGTGAGTGTCATTCCATTTAAAAAATGTGATTATGCTAGTTTGCCCTGCACGCTACAATAAACATGGAGTAAAACAGCGGACACTAAGAAAGCTTTGTCACTTTGTGACCTAAAAAATTATTTACCCATTTTTTTCTCGATAGGTCACTCTGAAGAACAATCCAGACTAAAAATATAACGCTTAAATTGGCGGACGTATTTCCAGAAAATATGTGATCCTCAAAGGGTTAAACATGAACACCTACGAAGCTCATTCAATCTTTGATAAATCTAAACCCATAGTACTTGAGCACTGGTTTATAATAACGCTGAAAACAGGCAAGTGCGTCCTTGAAGTAAGAAAGCATTAGACATTTCCAACAATTTCAGAGTGGGAGCTGTGGACATGCCTCATGTTCTGTAAGAAGCTTTATATAGTAGCTGCCAAGGGCCTATTGATTACTGATCATTTTATGGGAACGTGAGGCAAAGTCAAATAAATATCTGTTTTTTCCACATCCTAGAATACAATGCGATAAATTGGATCTTAATAGGTTGAGTGCCTAGAATGAATGGACATTGCTAAACATAGCAATGTTGACAACGAAGTTGGCAACTGTTCCAATTGTTGCTTTGATCGAAACAACCAAACAATTATGCCCCATAACTTAACCTCCCTCTGCTGAAAGGCTACTGTCTGCCACCACATGGACCTCCTTCAAGACAGGAGCAACTTTAATTCAATGTGGTTTGTTGAAATAGGTGAAACCACTATGTTTTGCGTTACAGAATCTGGAGGGCCGTTTTGATTGCTGAAATTTGGTGAAGTGCTGTCCCTCGAGTTGAGCAGTAACTGCACTTGAGCATAGCTTCTCCACAATTCCTATATTATAGCAGCACTTTCAGGCTACTTAAGCACACCCGCTATACCACCAGATTGGTAGCATGCTTCACAGATTGGTACTACAGATTGGTAGTTGCTTCATTGCAATGACAGTCAAGTAGTGCAATTAATGAGCAAATACACTTAACTTTGTCAGTTGGAGCCACCAATCACTTCTGGCAGTTAAGGCTGCTTTTAAAATTTAGCACTTTAGTATGGAGGCATTAGAGACTTGAGATCAAATGAACATTCATTCCAAATAGTAGGCTATTGTAGCACGTAGTTGCAGACACAGGCTACTTGAAAGTCATTTGTTGTGCTAATAGCAAGCTGGTAATTCCAAGTACAAAATGTGAATGCAAAAATGCAATGGGAAAAAGGATGTACGGTACTTGCCTTTAACAGCGTTGACCCTGATAAGGCCAAGAGCCTCTTTTTGCCTAATGGTGGTGTTGTTTCCGAGAAGTGAGTGGCCCATGAGGTTCTTCTCTCTAAACACATGGTGAATCAAGGCCCTTGCAAACTTGCCTGGTCCACCATGGCAAGCTGTGCCAGAATCATCTGAATGAGCACTTCTCCAACCTATGTGAAACGACACGTTTAGGTAAATATTAGTGAGGTAGTTTAAGGATTTTAAGCACATTTACAGAACAGCCACACTCCAAATAAATCACAGAAATACTGCCTGCTCCAGACCTAAAATTTGAACTAATGTCACTAATAAAAACAACTAAAACTAATGTCATAGCTTGTTATGCTGTTAGGATGTCATGTGCTTCAGAAAAACAAGGATTCACCCAGTACAAAATAAAATAGTAAGTAAACCAAAGCATCGTAAACTTTAATGCAAGTAGCCATTTTTAAGATACTTCACATACTTTCGGGTGTCTGTCTCTAACTATTTTCCAGCGAATTTGTGTCACTTAGTGGTCAATGGCCTAATGGGTAGGGCTGCTATGTTGAGGGAAGTGGGTTAATAACCATCTGATGGACCTGCTTCGATCTCTGGGTATGTGACTCGGAGTACGTGCCACTCTTCAATGAACCTCTTTCACGCTATCTTGGCCAACTGCTGCTTGCGTTGGCAAGCAGCAGTAGCAGCTCAAACAGGAAGATAACTCTCGACGTTAATGCGATTACCACTACACATCAGATTCGCTTGCTGTGTCCCAGACTTACTCAGCTGAATGTGTACATAAGACAAAGGCAGGGTGTGCCAACTGCCCACCCCTCATTAAATAAATGAATCGACTCGCAAATCAAAGGCTATGCAAAATCGCAAAGGAGACACTTAATGCTACCATTTTTACTAAATCTGAAGGAGAATACCTCCCGGCAATACATTCTCCTGGCAACAGTGAATTTGATCATGGTGACGCTAGACGATGAATGGCCAAAGAATTCACCTTTCGCATTCCGGCTGTGGCGTCTCCAGGCTCATTTTGATTCTGAAAACAGATGTCAGTATTAAAATGTGAGGCCACGATAACTCAAAAGCAGCAATCAAAACATCTACATGGACGATTAGGCCGACATAAATGGATGGATATAAATGACCCATTGAAAACATAAAAGCATGGCTGCTCTTGCCACTGGCAGTGTGAGGTAGGCAAATAATTTATTTTTAATTTCTCTCCTAAATTTTAAAATTATTTTTGCTTATCTACTGAACTGTTGCGGCCACATCTTAAAGGTAGGTCGTTCATATAAAACCAGTATTGCATTTTTTTACTCCCCGTCTAACTGCTGCTACTGCAGTTTGCTTACTCTCTAAGTATTCCACAGAACTGCTCCACCAACAAACGATTGTTCCGAAGCTTATGTCACAGCGTCATTTATTTCACAAGGATACGCTCCCCTTTCACTCTCTCTCCTTTTTAGTGTGTGAATTCAAAGCAAAAATAACTTACTGATATAGCTGTCTACTTCTATCTCATAAAACGCCTTGCTACTTTTTGACATTTGTCGATAACGCCTACATGCCACTGGAAGCACAGTGGGACGACACGGCAAATATGCCCAAGCATCTCGTTCCTTTACTGATTTTCGAACTTAGTTAGATCAATCAGTTACTGAAGGGTCAAAGGCTGAAACTTCACAAGATGACATTATTTTGAATGTTTCATCCTACTAAAGCAGAACATAGAATCCCACAGAATCTGCCTTTTCCGTGAATATAGAGCGCCTAGGCGAAGGCGTTAGCCAGAAGTACTCGATGGCGTCGAAGGGAGATAATGGTTAAAAAAAAAGTTCACCGCGCGCGTACAGGCGGAAAACAAACCACACATAACCTGATGATTTCACAGCATTCGCTGGCATCAGCCCTTTTTTATCTCACCTATCACATAGAATCACATACACGCCCTTGCAATTCTTTATTATTATCGCGCCACAGCGCGTGTCTACCGCACGGCGTGTCAGCGGACTCTGGGCACTCGATCCTGAAGCGAACAGCGCAGCAGAATACATTCGAACGGCAAAACACCTCGCGCATATTTTCGCCGATCCCGACACGCCATGTAGTAGATGCACGTCAATGGACGGCGTTGCGCGAACGAAATATACTTGATTACAGTACAGTTCGGATTATTTCACGTCGCATTGTTTCCGCCAAAACGGCAAAGCACGAGCGCTCATTAATAAGGCTAATTTCAATCGGTGCTGGAACACCGTACCAAAAATCGTGGCGCGCCCAACATGCCCTGTTTTAGCTGGCTCCACATAGCTGCTTTACGTCGCCGCAAGCGCGCTGTGAAGTTAAATCAGGACAAAACTTTACGCTCAATATCACAAATCTAGTGCTGCACAACCAATTCTCGCAACGGAAGGATAGTACTAGTAATGAAAACGAGCACAGAGGCGCGTGGAAGACACGCACGGGCTCTGTACGCACTTTTGCTGAAAGCGTCGCAATGAACGAGCAAGCGGAATTCGAAACACTCACTCACCTTCGATGTGGCTGAGTCGGAGGCGATCATGGTGATCTTCGAGGCAACGTGTAGCCCATAAAGAGCGAGCAACAAGTTGGAATATACCAAAGATGTCACAGCGAGGCAAAGGGCACAGAAAACTCAGCAAACTCATCACGCAACCCTCACACATACGCCGCAGCGGCACACACATACTTCCGGAATGCACCAAAGAGTCAACAGCGCAAGCGCGCATTCACACAAAAACGCGCATACAAATCCACGCTTTCATAGACGTGAATTGCAATATTTTTTAACAAATCTTGTAATTTAATAGTATTTCTTAAGAATTTCTGTGGTTTGCTAGAGTATGAAAGTTTTCTGCTTAGGTTCCTTGAGGAACTATTTTCTTTATCGCGGTAACGCAGTGCGCCGGCCGGTCACGTACGGAGCGCGCGGGAAATAGTGCAAAATTCAAACGTCGCAAATGTCGCGCCCTGTGTGCGCGCACAGTTTTCATCGTTTGTATTAAAAAGAAATATTTATTTTAACACGTGAAGCAACCGGCGCGATATTAACTACGGACCAGCAACGTACAAAATTGTTGCTGTTCGTGCTTGTTAGTTTTACATCATGACAAACGGTAGACAGCATGCCGTACCATTGATTAAACATTTGTACCTGTGCTTTTGCGCTACGATTTGCCACCGGCAAAGTATAACAGCGTAGATTGTGCGTGGTGGCCAAGCAGTTTCCCAGCACACTGGCCAGCACCCCGTCTCTACGTGTTACAGCATAGACCTAGGCTTCCATGTAAAATATGGACACCATGTCGCAGAGGTCACCCAAACTTGTTTCATTTTATTGTGCGCTAAAGGCTAACAACTAAACGAAACGCACTCTTTAAAAAATGTCACAGTTCTGCCCTAAGGGCGAAGCAATGAATGCGATAGCAACACAGCAATGTCATACGAAGTAAGGTGAGCGGCTTTGGTAGCAATATGAATTGTAGTAAACATGAGCTGATTAAGTAAGCAGGTGTGCTGCGGCGTAAGTAGACCGACATGAAGAGAGACTCGATGACCACGAGAAGGTGCGTGTGAAACGGTGGTGTTGATGAGAAGCGCTTCCCGTGGGCAGCGCGTGCGAAGGGACACACCTGTAGCGCTGCACTGCCGATCCGGACAGCATTGCATGTGTAGCGTGCGTTGGAAAATGTGGCCCGACTATTACTAACTGAATGAACAAGCCTGGTGTGAGCGCGCACAAACAAACATGAATATATCACACTGAATGACTGCAGACAAGGACCGTCAAAACTCTGGCAGCAAGCTCATACGCCGCAGCGGCGAAAGTACGTGCGGTCTATCGCTTCAACGGAAACTGAGCGGCGAATGCACGGCGCATAAAGGTCAGAGCCGTGTGGAGATAAGAGACGGTGCGAGCGAGCGACGAGCGCGGTTGTTGGCAGAGTGGAAGTGCGCCCCCCCTCCCTCCGGCGCTGGCTTCCCGCTTCCTTGCTTGCGCGTGGGAGATTGAGTGCGTTTGCTCTCCGTGATAGCGCGCGTCCCCGCACGCTTCCGCTCGGGCATACGGCACGCGGCGAAGATTTTATCTATAGGGAACCTCACGGCGACGGCGACGACGACGGCGACGCCGACGGCAGAAATCCGGTTGAAGTGTCCATATAATTGCTATCGCAATAAAAACATATTTATTTATTATGCATACATACTACTTTTCCCACCATCTTGCCCATATTTAACATGGAGGCAATACCGTTTTCTGACACAGACAGGGCACTGGCCACTTACAATAGAAGCCGATGGGAATCCAGCAGGTGCCCAATCATCGGTCATTGGTCACTGCTTGTTGGGGACGTTTGTCCTGTGCTCCAATTTTGTCTTCTCTCTCTCTCTCTCTCTCTCTCTATATATATATATATATATATATATATATATATATACATAGAGGGTGGTCATTTTTAGCTCTTACGGAATTGTTAGAAATCGCCTGTGGCAGGTAGCATAACTCTTATCATTGAGCTAGGTTAATCGTTGAGGCAGACATCAGTAGCACGAGCAATCAAAACATAGATTGAACTAATTAACAAGAAATCACTAATTAACTTCTTATTTTATTACTTAACGACACATATTGCGATTTACGAATTTGAGCCGGTGAGCTTGTCAGGCGTATCCACTGGGAATTAATTTCCCGAATGACACCGGTTTGAAGATAGGCGCCATCAAACTCGCCGTAAAAATGCACTGTTGTTCCACTTACTTTGTTACCAAAATGCTGTTTTATACATTGAAGCACAAAAGTAACTAAAACGCCCATGTATTTCGCGCCACACTTTGGGCAATAATATCTCGAAACTGGTGTTATCCTGGAAATTCATTTTAGGTGGATGCGTCTTGCAAACTCACCGGCTACAATTCATATATTGCAATATGTGTCGTAAAATAATTAGCTAAGAAGTTCATTAGTAAATTTTTGTTAATTATTAGAATATTAGTTGCAATTTCTTGTGTTACTAACGTCCGTTTCTTCGATAACCAAGCTAAGCGATAAGAATTATGCTACCTGCTACAAGCGATTTTTAAAAATTTTCGTAAAGCCTATAATTTTGAACACCCAGTATATACAGGGTGTCCCAACTTTCTTGCACCGACACTTAAATATATGCAAATGCCACGTAGCTGGACAGAACCAATGTAATGTTGTTTGCCGTCGCTTACAGATACTCATTTTTTGCATTCGATAAATAATTAGATAATCATTATAATTATTAATCAATTAATTATAAATAATTAGCTTCTCAGATATTATATTTAGATTAAAAGTGTCAATCAGAAAATTATAGAGCAACAGGAAAAATTCCCGATACAGCGTTCTATTCCCCAATACGTGGTACATAAAAGTGTTTTTCCGAGCGTGAAAGAAACCCGCCGATACACGCATAGTGCCTCGAGCGGCTAGTTGTGCGGCAATTTTGCGTGTATTCGCGGGCTTCTTTCACGCTCGAAAAAAAAAAAGAAAAAGAAAAAAGTCACTTTTATGTTGCACGTATTGAGCAATAGAAAGCTGTATCGGGAGTTTTTAGTGGCAGGAGCGTCGAGTGCCATTTGTTCTTTGGACAATACTTCCGGTTCACCTCCTGAGATGACCAGGAGGTGAAAATAAATCGAAAAAATAGTACAGTACTAAATTCACGAACTTCATTATAGATATGATATCAGAGCATAAGTTTAGGTATAAGTTGAGTTACTGAAGTGTCTGGAATAATTATAATTAATTAGCTGAGACGACCGGGGACGCAATCCAAGTAAATCAGGAAAATAGCAAAAAATGGTTCAGTTCAGAATTCATGACTTTCATTATAGATATGATATCAAAGCATAAGTGTTGTTGCAAGCTGACTTGCTGAAGTGTCTGGGATAATCATAACTAATTAGCTGAGACGAGATTAAAAATAAATCAGGAAAAAAATAAAACAAAGTAGTACAGTGCAAAATCCATCGGTTTCTTTATAGACATGTTATCAAAGCATAAGCTTAGTCCAAGTTGAGTTACTGAAGTGTCTGGAATAATTATAATTGAGCTGAAATCACTTATTACTGCTTACCAAAGCATAGAACACCAACGCCGGGATGCGAGTGCCAAAAAGAAACACCTAAGTGAAAGTTTAAGGTTGCCTACTCTTTTAAGCATGAAATGCTTTTAGCTCCCGATGTCGGCGATCTTCAAGTGACCTTGAGCCAAAAGCCAAAGCTGTTATCCGGGCACTCAAAACGAGTACATGCAGGCAAGTTGAAAATGAAATTTAGTCACCCGTAGGCACGAGTACAACTGTGGTATGGACCTAGAGTGCAATATAACGTACCGTAGATGCACTAGATTGTACTACATATAAACAAAACATTTGAGCAAACAAAATAGTAAATGGTGTCTGCTTGACACTGGCTTTGCCCGCACATCAAAAACCACTATGACAAGTTGCGAGAACAAAACGAGATCATCCGAGCAACCAGTCAAACTTGAAAAAATGCGGTCTATGGCACCAACCCTTTACTACACATGCAAGTTACTCTCCAAACAAATTACAAAAAAATATTGCTTGCGAGTTCTTCCGAATGTTTCTTGACAATATCACTCAAGCTGTAACTTCTATTACGCTGAAGTTTTATTTGTCATTTCCAATAGCGACGTTCCAAAGGCAGGGGCAGATACAGGGGCAGATAAAGTCGGCCGATCCTGGAGGCAATGCAGAAAGGGTCCAAGATCAATGGCACCCATTTCATGTGGGCCGATCCTGGAGGCAGGGCAGAAAGGGTCCAAGCTCAATGGCACATATCCCCTGTGGGCACGGGGGACCTGTAACGCTTCCTTGAACTGCCCTTGTCATACGTGGGACCCAAAGAGACAAAATCAACAGCCCTTCCTCTGTCGAGAAAATGGAGTACAAAAATGACTATTGATATGTTGTTGGCAAATTGTTGAGGAATTGTTGACAAAATATCCTTTCACTAATGCCTCAATAGTTATTGAACATACTCAACAATACCTCAACAATAAAGTTGTTGAGCGCTTCACAACAGTAAAGTCATTGACAAATTTTTGTTGACATATTTTTTAATAATGTTGAGTATTATTGAGAATTGTTGAGCAATATTGACATGGAATATATATCTGAAAGCAAAGCTTGTCGCCGTAAGCATCTTACGTAAGCAAAGGCATATCTTACGTAAGCAAAGCTTGTCGTCCGATTCTAGTAAGCGAAGCTTGTCGTCCGATTCTAGCATGCTGATTCTAGCTTGACGGCTTCCGAAGCCCAGGCGAAACGTCAGTGAAGAGCCGCCGACCCTGAATTTAGGGCAAACGAAGCGGAACGCCTGCGGCAGCATCGTCTTGCCACAAGCTCTCCCAGTTACGACTCGAGAGATAGGCATTTGGTTCAAGTTATGTGACACTCTCTATATTTAGTGGTGATTAAGTGAACAATAAAACAATATATATGTGTAAAACACATACACGTCTACGTGTGTGTGTTTTAGATTTAGATTCAATCTCAATATTGCTCAACAATTCCCAATAGTACTCAACATTATTCAACAATATGTCAACAACAATTAGTCAATGACTTTACTGTTGTGAAGCGCTCAACAACTTTATTGTTGAGGTATTGTTGTGTACATTCAATAACTATTGAGGCATTATTGAAAGGATATTGCGTCAACAATTCCTCAACAATATGCCAACAACATTTCAATAGTAATTTTTATAAGGGATAACGACAAGCGCCTCCACTTCGCTTCAAAGATAGACAGGTTATCATGCCTCCAGCGGGCTGCATCGACGCGTCATATATTTCTCTATGACGTCCCCTCTGTGGTGTCCCGTCTCCATAGAAACGTTGATGCTGCGCCGGCTGCTCCGGTCATGTGCCGCTGGATACGCCCACCTCGCCGCGCTTTCAACACGCCGGTTCGCTGCTGCGGTAAGTTGCATCCTTTTGTCTGCACTAAGAATTTGCAGTTGTTTGCGTTCAACATTGTTAAAGAAATGTTTATTGAAGCTGATGGCGTGTATTTTTGCGTGCGTAGCATACAATATATGCTTCGGCGCCCACCGAGGCTGGTTCGTAAGCGTGGGCTGTACATAACGCGTTGCTGTCATTGCTAAACCATTCTTGTTGTTCTGCCTGCTCTTTACCTGCAATTTTAAGGATATGTACTGAAATTAGTTGTGTCTAATAGGATCTTGGTAGTACGCTTGTAAACAAGGAAAAATAGAGCATTTTGTACTGTGCCACTACTGCTTCCTGTTGTGCGTAATTCAGAAGAACGGCAAGAAAGTGAGAACAAGAACAACAACAAAATCTCTGACCGCATGATTTTATGCTGTTCGCATGAACAAATTCCGTTTTGCATGGTACATCGACAACCTTGGTTGTTTTTCTTTAGTAAAAAGATTGCGAGCTGCTAGTTTATACGCCTATTTATGCCAAAAACACAACACCGGAGCTTCACTAAAGACAACGTAGTTGAACACTTAAACAGCTAGGTAAATCATATTGAAAAGCGCTGCTGTCAAAACCGAAACTAAAACAGAGCCAAACCAGGCGTCCCGAATCTCGGAAGACATAATTGACGGTCTGACCAGCCGCTGGTCGCGCTGGTAGCAGTGCAGTAGCTGGGCAGCAAGGCCCTACGGGAGTGTCCGCTCTTTACGTAGTATGTTTCTCTATGGGTTTGCCGTGATCGTCATTCTGCTTTCGGCAGCCGAGCTGAGTGGTCAGCAGAGTCATGGGCTCCAATGGAGCGGCGACAGCGGCCCTAGTTGGACGCGGAAACAGGGTGAACTGCGAAGACGACACAGGCTATCAGATTATTTTGCCTCCCCTGCCAAAAGGACGCGTGGTGCTGAACACCGTGTTTTTGCATGGTGACGTGCGAGCTAGACCATACAGAGCTGGGGATTTTCGGGACGCTCTCGGCCCAACAGGACAGCTGCCGGAGGTGCTTGCCCTTGGGGCCTACCAGATCAACCACGTCTGGGCGGTGACCATGAACAACGCCGACGCCACGAAACGGCTGCTGGACGTCAAGGAGCTCAAGGTAAAGGGGCGGCGCTGCATCGTGGTTGACCCCCAAGACCAGCAGGTACGGCTGCGTCTTCATTGGCTAATACATGGTGTGGCTGATGAAGATGTAAGAACGGAGCTGGCGGCCTTTGGAAAGGTCGTGCAGGTCACCCGAGAGCGATGGCGGGTACAAGGAATCAGCGACAAGGGGACGACTACCCGGTCCGTGTTGCTCAAGCTCAAGAGCGGCGTGAAGCTGGAAGACCTCCCACACCAAATCAGGGTCGCTGGTGAACTGGCCCTTGTTGTCGTGCCTGGCCGCCCAATGCAGTGCTTACGCTGCCATGGCTCTGGTCATGTACGTCGGGAGTGCAAGGTCCCTCGGTGCTCGCAATGCCGCAGGTTTGGTCACTCGGAAGACCAGTGCATACGCACGTACGCTTCTGCGACCGGGCCGGCCGAGGGTGACGACGCCGCGCAGTTGGTGATGGATGTGGCCGAGGCCGAGGAAGCGGCAAAAGGAGAGGAGACCAGGCAATCCCAAGTGCGGCAGACGATTCGCTTGCACCGGCTGTCGAGGTGGTGGCACCAGTGCATAACAAGGCTACCGAGAGAGGGGCAGAAGATACAGCGGGCAAGACTAAGGAAGAAAGCACAAGCAACTCAGTGGATGCCTGTGTGTCAATGCAGACAGTGGAAGACCCGTCGGAAAACAACGACGCAACGGGCAGCAACGTAGGAGCCTCTGTCAAACGTCCTCTTGAACAGCTTGCAGGCAGCAACGCAGCGAACCAAGGAAGTAGCGAGGACGGGCCGCCTTCGAAGACATCTGTGGGCAGGCGCAGCAGCTACAAGCCACGTCCCAACATTAATACAGCGGAAAAAAAGGCTGAGAACAAGCCACCACCGCTCTCCAGTGGCACCGGTCCACCGGGTGGACCTGGGGGCGTCTAGCGGAGCGCTAGACGCTAAAGGTAAGCACCATGCTTTGGGCCCAATCTCATTTCACTAGACAGCATGGCTACCAACCCGACGCTTAGATTGGCGACGCTAAACGTTCGAGGTCTGGCCGCCAAGCGAAAACAGAGCCAAGTGTTCAGCCAAGTGTTCAGTGAGCCACGCCATAGGGGCGTCGGCGGGTTGCGTATTGTTTGTTAAGAAATTATGGGGTCTCGCGGTGCAAGGTATTTTTTCATGTTCATCCGGCCGGTTAGTTTCGTGCGATTTTGTATTGAGTGGGCTTGAATGGCGTGTGGTGTGTATTTATGCGCCAAATGTGCCTGAAGATCGGTCGCATTTTTTTTTTCAAAGTTAAAGGAGCACATGACTTCTGATAAGCATATGGTACTGTTAGGTGATTTTAATTGTGTTCTCAATGCCAGAGATAGGTCAAATCGAGGCCTAAAGAGCGATAAAGGTCGGGACATTTTGGCCGAGATAATTACTGAATGGGAATTGGAGGACGTGGCTGACTACATGATTGGGACGCGAGATGTGCGTTTCACGCACTTTCAGGGAAACAGCCATTTGCGTTTAGACCGCATTTACGTGTCGCTTCCAGTAATACCGATGTGCAACAGTTACAATGTCTGTCTTATTTCCTTCACTGATCATTGTCTAGTTAAATGTGACATAGGAAGAAAGACAAAAGGTTGCAGCTTCTCTTGGGAACTGTGGAAAATGAATTCGAAACTAACCACTGATGAAAGTTTCGTAGCAGAAGTGTTGGAGTGCATCGCAGAATCTCTTCTGAACGCAGAGGGTAAATTTGCAGAACTATGGGAAGAGTTTAAACAACGGATTAAAATAAAAGCCATCGATCGTACCGTCACACTAAATTATGAAGCAAAAAAGAAAGAAAAAGAACTAAAAACAAGAGCCGGGAGCATTCAAAAGTGATATACGGAATATCAAACAGCAACTTGAACTGCATGACGAGGAACGTTATCGCGGCGCGATTGTTCGTGCTAGAGCCGAGTCCTTTGCTGTGGGGGAGACACCCACAAAAAGGGCGCTTGGACTGGAAAAGGCGCACGCGCACGGCGCAATCAGATTGACGTGATCGAAGCGGGCGGTCACGAAGTTACAGGTACCGATAGCATAGCACATGTGTTCTTTCAGCACTATGAGAATCTATTTGCACATAGGCAGGTAGACCTGGAACGCTTTAAAACTAATTTTTTTTTTGCACATATGCCTAAGCTGAGTGATGAAACGAAAGCTGCATTAGAAGCGCCAATAACTGTTTTTGAAATGGAACGCGCGATTGATAATTTGAATCCCAGCAAGTCGCCTGGCCCTGATGGGCTTTGCGCTGCGTGGTACAAGCGGTTTAAAAAGGAATTGTCAGAAGTACTCGCAGCAGTTTCTAACGAAGCGTACGATGGTAAGGTATTACCAACGTCGTTCAGTGAATCCCACACGGTGCTGATTCCGAAATCAGAGGATGAGGACAAGCTGAAGCAAGTAACATCATACAGACCAATAGCACTCACAAATGTGAACTACAAGGTTGTAATGAAAGTTCTAGCTGCTAGACTTCAGACAGTTATTAAAGACATAGTCACCAAACATGCGGAATTAAGGATCGCACTATAGCTACGAATGTTCACAAGATGCCGTCCGACCGTTCTAGAGTGTTGCGATTCCCTGGAAGCTTGTGTGGCCGTACTCCAGTTGGACCAGGAGAAGGCATTTGATTGTGTAGTGCATGTTATTTTGTTTACCATATTAGAACACATTAATGTCGGGTCCATCATCATGGACGGTGTAGCTCTGGCGTATCGGAATTGCTCTACCAGACTATATATTAACAAGGCATTGGGGGCCCCCATCAAAATCCAGCGTTCCGTGCACCAGGGCTGCCCCATAAGTCCACTTCTTTTCTGCATATATATTGAAACTTTATGTTTGTCAGTACTTGAAAATAATTCTATTACCGGTTTTCGTTTACAATCGTCAGAGGTGAAATTGCTCGCATATGCAGATGATGTTGCAGTGTGTTGTATCGATTATGAAAGCATCGAAAAGTCGATTAGAGCTGTCAAAGTTTTCAGCGACGTTACAGGAAGTCGGGTAAACTGGGGAAAGTGCCTGGGATTTTGGTACGGAGTGTGGGCCGTCGACCCCGGACATTTTTGCCAACGTCGTGTGGCAGAGGACGCCTGTGAAGTACCTCGGTGTGCCACTTCAGTCCTACAAAAATAATGACTACTGGCAGCAACAAGCAGACCTTTTACGTGAAAAGGCGAATGCTTGGAGGGCTAATTATCTCTCCATGTTTGCGAGGGCTACCGTGTGTAACATGTTTTTTGTGGCTAAATTATGGTATGTGATGCAAGTTATGTACTGTTCTAGGGTAAATGTGCAGAAATTGCATAGGGTTTTTGCGATCTTTGTGTGGGGATCTACCTGGGAAAGGTGCAGTCGCACAAATTTGTTTCGGAGAGTAAAGTGTGGGGGGCTTGGACTGGCACATCTCTTTCTCAAACAGTTAGTGAACCGGTTTTTCTTTTTTCGCGAGGTAAGCGACCCATTCCTGCAAACGGTGTGCCAGGCAAGATTAGGGCGACTGTTACCCGACTATATTATAAGCACCCATGTCATGTCGGGTACGGTGCAGGGTTACTTTCGGGAAGTAGTATCAAGTGTGCGATTTCTATGCGTTCAGTTTTCTAATGATTTTTTAGTATTCTGTTACAAAGAGAAATTGTATAAAGACATATGTGACACAGTGTTGCCAATTCCCTTGTACAGAGCCATATAGCAGTGCAGGCCAGGGTCAGAATGTCCTGAAAAGAGTTAAAAGAATGTAAGTAGCGCCAAGTGTTAAATCTTTCTTTTTCAAACTGCATACCGGGACGCTTCCAGTAAGAAGTTTCCTTGAGGAGCGTGGGTTTTATATGCCATGTGGTTCACACTGTTTTATTTGCAAACAACCAGAAACAATCGATCACGTTTTTCTTCACTGTTGGGAGGTTTTTTTTTGGGGGGGGGGGATGTGTTGCAGCGGACAATGAAAAAAGAATTCCCGCTAGATACGCACGGCATCAGGTACCTTGCAATAGACAACGAAGAAGGAGTACCATTTGATCTGATTATGTTGACTGGCCTGCACAGTATATGGCGCTCACTAATGGCGGGATTCTACTGTGAACCACATAGAAGACCGGCAAGGCTGTACTTTCGAGAGAGCATGGCTCATTTAATAGAAGTAGAAAAAACAAAAGAATGTGTTTCCCCCTGGATTGCCAGCGTGGAATCCTTGGCGACACTAAAAGAATTTTAAATGACATCGGCAGGGTCACCACGTGACGGACGGCATTATGTGCATTACAATAACTACCTTTATGGTAACCTTGTTTTGACGTCTCATTTGTGTTGTTGAAAAACCGGCAATAAAGAAAAAAAAGGTTTGCCGTGATCGTATAGTGGTTAGTACTTTGCGTTGTGGCCGCAATAACCCAGGTTCGAATCCTGGTCGCGGCAATGTTCTTTTTTTTCTTTTATTTATATGCAGGTAAACGAAAGCGCCTCTCGGCACTCGTCATGCAGCTTGCAGTAGTAACGCAAACGGTTTCGCAGTGAGAACAAGATGAGGTATTTATTCCGCCTCCCGTCCTTCGGTGTGCCGTGATCATTCTGCTTCCGGCTTCCGAGCTATACGGATCGCGGGATCATGGGCTCCAGTGGAGCGGCAAATGCGGCTGTCAGCCGCGGCATCAGACTTTTGACTGAGGAAGATAAGGGCTACCAGATTATTTTGCCATGACTACCAACATGACGCATAGTATTAAATATGCTGTTTTGCATGGCGACGCTCGTGTTCGCCCGTTCCGAGTAGAAGATTTTCGGGATGCGCTTCAAGCGCTTGGTATGCTCTCGGGCGTCGTCGCCCTTGGAGCGTACCAAATGAACCCTGTGTGGGCGGTGACGATGAACACAGCCGAGGCTTCCGAAAAGCTGGCGGCGCTGTAGGAGCTGCAGGTCAAGTGCCGTCGCTGCCTGGTCATCGACCCGAAGGAACAACAGGTGAAGCTTCGTCTCCACTGGCTTCTGCATGGGGTGGAAGACGAGGACGTGATGACAGCGTTGGCCTCCTTCGGCAAAGTGACCGAAATGACCCGCGAGCGCTGGCGAGTGGATGGTGTCTCCGACAATGGCTCGACGACTCGAGCAGTGCAAGTGCAGCTGAAGACTGGGTTGAAGGTCGACGACTTGCCCCACCAGATCCGCATCGCCGGGGAACTCGCGCTTGTGGTCGCTCCGGGTCGCCCTATGCAGGGTCTCCGCTGCAAGGGTTCTGGCCACGTTAGACGAGAATGTAAGGTTCCCCGTTGCTCCCGGTGCAGGCTTTTCGGGCACGTCGACGCGGACTGTGTACGCTCTTACGCAATAGCCACGGGTTCGGCGGAGAGGGAGCCGCTGACTTCAGACCACATGATGGACGTTCGAGGCGGAGGACGGGACCAAGGGAGCCGGAAGCGGCAACGCGGCGGCAGAAGCGAGCGGGATGACCACCCCGACGAAAGGAGGACGGGATGATGTCCCTCCGACCAGGAGCCAGCAGCAACTGACGGGAGCGTGACGGAGACCCCGGCAGAAAACGAGAGCTCCCAGCAGGCTACTGACGCTATGCTGGCAACGGAAGACAGCACGACCCCCACCAACGCCCGCGTCGAAGGCGTCTCGGCATCGGTCAAGAGGACCCTGCAGCAGGACGAGAAAGTCGATGGAGAGGCCGGCGGTGACTCTGAGGCTCCGCCCGCTAACATGTCCGGAATTGCGCTCGGACCATCAAGCCTAAGCCGAACCTGGAGGCCGACCGTAGGCCCGCCGCGAAGCCGACCCCAGACGAACTCGACCGATGGCCACCGGATGGCCACGGAGGCGTCTAGCGGACTGCTAGACGTTATGGTGAGCACCATGCTCCGGGCCTTCTCCCCTCCTTTTTGTATCAGTAATGGCTTCCAACCCGCCGCTTAGCCTCGGCACGCTAAACGTTCGAGGTCTCGCCGCCAAACGGAAACAGTCAGGTGTACCGACTACTAGTGTACCAAGACCTCGACGTCTTAGCCGTGCAAGAAACCAAGGTAGACGGCGAGCAGCAGACCGGGAGCATGGTGCAAAGGTTCACCATATACACCCAGCCACGCCTTAGGGACGTCGGCTGGGTGTGTATGGTTCGTGAAGAAGCTCCCAGGGCTTGTCATAGAAGGTTACTTTTCATGCACTTCTGGCCGACTTATTGTTTGTGACTTCAGCTATTGCGATATCCACTGGCGCGTGTAGTGTGTTTATGCCCCTAATACAGTGGAAGAAAGGGCAAATTTCTTTCTTAACCTACAGCATCACCTCTCGGTGCACAAAATGATGGCCTTAGTTGGGGAGGTCAATTGCGCATTCAGTGCCCAGGATAGGTCTACGCGACGCGTAGGTCATGACAAAAGCAGCGATATTCTGGCACAGATTCTACGCGAATACGAATTAGAGGACATCGCTGAGTGTTTTCGATGGGACCGAGACGTGAGGTATACTCACTTCCAGGGCACAAGCGATTGGACCGTATGTATTTGTCAGATGACTTAGTCGAAAAATTCCAGTATTATGCAGTGACTGCACTATCCTTTTCTGACCACTGCCTGGTAAAATGCAGGGTGGGCCACAAGAAAGAACGAAACAAATTTGTGTGGCAAGTGTGAAAAATGAATGCGGAGCTGCTATGGGATGACACTGTTAACGAAAAGGTAGTGGCTGCTGTGAACACTTTTGGAAATGATATTTCGATCAAGTTAGGCGAGGAATGGGAGTTGCTGAAGCAAACTATTAAAATGAAGGCAATTGAAAGGAGTAGCGTACTGCAATATGAAAAGAAGGCAAGAGAAAAAGCTTTAAAATCAATGCTCGATAAATATGCGAAGCTCGAATGCATGCAACCGGGCGCTTATCAAGAAGATATGCGTGCCGTTCAGAAGAAAATTGAGGCGTTTGACGAAGAGCGCTAACAGGGTGCGCTCGTGCGCGGGAGAGCAGAAAGGCTGGCATGCGGCGAAATGCCTACGAAAAGAGTTGTGGGGTTAGAAAAAAAGCAGTCCAGACGCAAGCAGATTGAGGCCATCAAAAGCGACGGGGTTGAAGTAACCCATAACTATAACCTAGGGTGTACTTTCTTTGAGCATTTTCAAAGGCTTTTTGCATTCAGGCCCATCAATATGCAAGGTTTCAATCGCTTATTTTTGAAGCGAATGCCGCAATTGTCGAGTGTAGTAAGAGAGACGTTAGAACAGCCATTAACAGAAAACGAAGTGATGAAAGCTATCGATGACCTAAACCCTGGAAAGTCACCAGGTCCAGATGGTCTCTGTGCAGCTTAGTACAAAACATTCAAAGACCACCTAGTTCCTAGCCTAACCGCAGTTTTCATTGAAGCATACGAACTGAAAATGCTTCCATCATCGTTTGACCAGTCCCATGCAGTACTAATACCGAAAACAGAAGAGACCGAACAGTTCAAGCAACTTTCCTCCTACAGACCCATAGCGCTGACTAACTGCGACTACAAAATTTTTATGAAGGTACTGGCACGTTGGGTGTAGTCAGCTATTAAGGAAGTAGTCGGCCCACACCAGACGTGTGGCATCCGCGGTAGAACAATTTTGACTAACATTCATAAGATGAAGTGTGTGCTTGAGTGTTGTGACGCCATGTACGATGCAGTGGCGATTCTCCAGCTGGACTTGGAGAAAGCGTTCAATAGCGTTTCGCATGAGGTCTTGCTTACCATCCTGAAACATGTCAATTTTGGCCGCATGATCACTGAGGGGGTGACCATGGCGTACCGGAGCTGCTATACGAGACTTATAATTAATCAGACGTTGGGGGCCCCCATTAATGCAAAGCGCTCCGTTCGCCAAGGTTGTCCACTCAGCTCACTCTTGTTTTGTGTTTATATAGAAGCGCTATGTTAGGCTATAATCCAAAATGACTACATTAAGGGATTCCGTCTGCAAGCAGCAGATGCGATGTTACTGGCATATGCAGACGATGCGGCTGTATGCTGTAAAAATACGCAGAGTGTATTGAATACCGTTAGTATCGTAAGAAAGTTTGGTGACGTCACTAACAGCTTTGTGAACTGGCAAAAATGCTTGGGCTTTTGGCATGAAAGGTGGGCGTCTACCCCAGACCACTTTTCGAACGTAAGATGGGTCACGACGCCGGTAAAAAGTACCTTGGCGCACCCCTTGATGCCTACAAGCACAGTAGCGAATACTGGAAGGAGCGGACAAAGAAAATTAAAAAAAAAACAGCGGACAAATGGAACGCAGGCCACTTATCAATATTTGCGGGAGCTACAGCATGCAACATGTTTCTCGTGACAAAGGTCTGGTACGTAATGCAGGTCCTACAGTGTTCTCGGATTAATGTGCAGAAACTGCACCGCGTGTTCGCTGTTTTCGTGTGGGCATCAAGCTGGGAGCGATGCAGCCGAGATAATCAATTCCGGCGTGTTAAGGATGGCGGTCTTGGGTTGGCGCACCTCTTCTTGCGTCAACTCGTGAACAAGTTCTTTTTCTTTCGCGATACGACGGACCCTTTTCTGCGCACCGTTATCCAAATGAGACTATCACGAGCACTTCCCGAGTTTGTCGTTGGTACTGAAACCACGACAGTTCCAGTTCATGGTTTCTTCCGGGAAATAGTCGATAGTCCTTCCTTTTTCAGTGTTCGTTTTTCAAATGCATATTTGTGGACTGTAAAACGGAAAAAGTTATATCGAGATTTGTGTGATAGTGTTTCGCTTGTACCCATGTACAGAGCCGTGTACAGCGGAGGCCCAGGCCTAGACGTTTTGAAAAGTGTGAGAAAGATGCCAGTGCAACCAGCCACCAAATCCTTCTTTAAAGTGCATACCGGAAATTTACACGTTAAAACATTTCTGGAACAACGTAAGTTCTACCTGCCATGGGGAACCAACTGCCTTATTTGTAGAAAAACGGAAAACATAGATCATGTCTTCATCGACTGTTGGGAAGGGGGTCTCTTTCTGGGACGTGTTGCAAAGGACCTTAAAAAAGGAGTTACCGATAGATCCCCAGGGAATCAGGTTTTTGTCAGTAGATAACGACGAAGTATTCCCGTATGACCTGATCATGCTCACGGGCCTCCACTGTCTATGGCGCTCGAGAATGGCAGGGTACCACTGCGACCCTGATGCCCGACCGGCGCGTGTATACTTCTGTGAATGTATGCAGTGGTACGTAGAAGTGCAGAAATCACAACAACCTGTTCCCGAGTGGCTGTCCAGGGTTGAACCCCTGACAGCACTCAATGAATTTTAATAGACGTCATGCCGCTGTAGCGGACTGCAATAACTGTATATATTGCTGTTTTTGTATACTTTTCACTGAATTTTGGTTTGTTCTATGTCGAGGACTGGCAAAAAGAAAAAAAAAGGGTGTGCCGTGATCGTATAGTGGTTAGTACCTTGCGTTGTGGCCGCAATAAGCCAGGTTCGAATCCTGGTCACGGCAATATTTTTTTAAAATTTAAATGCAGGTAAACGAAAGTGCCTCTTGGCACTCGTCAAGCAGCTTGCAGTAGTAACGCAACCGGCTTCGCAGAGAGAACAAGATGTGGTATTTCTTCCGCCTCCCGTCCTTTGGTGTGCCGTGACATTCCACTTCCGGCCACCGCCGTGAAAGGTGGAGGAATGTTTCGCTCCTCTGGGGCGGTATCAGCGGCTATGTCTAGCCGCGGTAACAGGAATGCTGCCAGTGCCAACCAGGATTACGAAATTATTTTGCCTGCTCTTCCAACTGGTCGTATTGTTTTAAACACTATATTTTTCATACGGATTTTCGTGGAAGACCCTACCGAGTAGAAGACATCCGAGATGCTCTTGGGCATTTGGAAATGCTCCCTGACCTTGAAGCGTTAGGGGCATACCAAATGAACCACGTGTGGGCGGTCACGCTCAAGAATACGGAGGCAAAGAAGAGACTGCTTTCTACGACCGATGTTTTGGTGAAGGACCGCCGTTGCATCGTTGTGGACCCGAACGACCAGGATGTTCGACTAAAGCTCCATTGGGTGCTTCATTATGTAGACGACGAAGACATACGGACTGCGTTTGTACCCTACGGTAATGTCACCAAAGTGGCAAGAGAGCAATGGCGAACGGAAGGTTTATCGGACAAAGGCTCTACAACGCGTATATTCCGCCTTCAACTTAAGGCAGGCTATACCAAGGAAGACATTCCATATCAACTACGAGTAGCAGGAGACCTGACGTTGGTAGTAGTGGCCGGAAGAGCTCCACTCTGCCTACGGTGTAAAGGGACTGGTCATATACGAAGCGAATGTCTTGTCCCTCGGTGCGCCCTGTGCAGACGCTTTGGCCACCCTGAGGAAGACTGCGTGAGGACTTACGCGAAGGTCACAGGGCGCTCTGCGTGGGACGAAAATGCAGAGCTACAAATGGATGAATTAGAAGCCGAGCAAGTGGCCGCCAGCATGACCGGAGAAACCGAGCCGGAGGAAACGCCCCCTTCGCTGCAGTCGCCCAATGCAGACAGGAAACAGGATAACGACAAACAGGTTGTAAAACCTGTACCGTCTCCTGTCACGACAACCAGTGCTTCCAGCAGTTCAGTGGAAAAAAATATCATGAACCAGCCGACAGCCTTTGGAAAAATCAGAAGATGTTGACATGATGGATTCGAAGATTGGCGCAGGGAAGAGAACACGTGAGGAAACAGCCGCAGGGAATGGGGCCTCAAACGAGCCCAGTGCTGGCGAGCCACCCACTAAAGCGTCCCAAGGGCGCCGCACGAGCTTCAAGCCGAAACGCAACGTACCACTGGACCGTCACACTCCGGGGGGCTCGTAGCCCCCTGTTTCAGTGAAGCCTGGTTCAGCCCCCTGGTTCAGGCGCTACACATGCTAAAAGTGAGCGAGGACAAGCTGAGGGGCTTGAACCCCAGGCACTCATGGTGTGTTCGCCCGTGGAAACCGCACAAACACCAGTTACCAGTGAAATTTTCAGTGTCCAATAGAACGAGGTGAGCGCCGTGCGACCTGTTTGATCACTCTTATAAATGGCAGTAAGACTTAACGAGCCCCTTAGCATAGGCACGCTAAATGTGCGAGGCCTTTCTTCAAGGCGTCGACATTATCAAGTGAGCCGTCTTTTACTGGAGAATGACCTCGACATCGTAGCGATTCAAGAAACGAAAGGAGAAAGCCAGGCTCAGACAGACCGCATGGTAGAACCATTTACTCGACACTATTACGTATGTGTTTGTCATGCAGTGGGGTCATCCGACGGATGTGCCTTGTTATTACGTAACTCCCTGGGAATCGTAGTAGAGACTGTGACTGTGTGTAAAACTAAACGGTTAGTTGTGTGCGATTTTTTGTTCTCTGCTTTGAAATGGCGAGCGATTTGTTTGTACGCGCCCAACAAAGAAACCGAGCGCTACGATTTTTTTTTTGAAAGCATTGCATCCTTTTTAATAGTGAAAGGATTATTCTATTCCTGTGCGATTTTAACTGTGTGTGTGTGCTGCTGCTGATAGAGCACGGAACGAACCAGTACGCGACAACAGTGTCATGAAATTAAGCACGATAGTTCATGATGACTGTCTCGAAGATATCGGTCATATTGTAGCTGGCGGAAGACGACCACCGTTCACTCATTTCCAACGCGCAAGCCATGCACGTTTGGACAGAGTATACGTATCTGCAAATATAGTGCCGTTATTCCAAGATTGCAACGTCAAACATGTTTCATTCAGTGATCACAGCTTGGGTATGCTTTCCTTAGGAGCAAAGCGCAAAGGGCCGTCGTTCAGTTGGACACTTTGGAAGTTTAATGACAAGATTCTGGACAACGATAACTTTGTGAACAAGGCAAAAGAAAGTATAGAAAGACTTCTGTCTAAAATGGGTAGCTTTATCGCTGAGTGGAGCTGTTCAAACAAGAGATTAAGATCAATGCAATCGAAGGAGCGAAAGAAACAACGCAGCGAAAGAAACAAGTAAAATGTGCTGCATAGTCAATTAGACTATTTGCTGAACACAGAAAGCCTGCAATCAGCGCCATTGAATAATGAAATTAAAGGAGTATAAGACAAACTGGAAGCTATAGATGTCAAGAGGTATAAAGGAGTCATTGTTCGCGCTCGTAGCGAAAGACTGTGGTTGGGAGAAAGGCCGACCAAACGCTCGCTAGCGGACGAAGAGTTATGCCGTTAAAAATGAAATAAACGAAATGCAGTATGAGGGTGCAATAACAAATGACAAACGTATAATTGAACTTGCTTTTGTAGAGTACTTTAAAATCGTTTAGGTCATAAAATGAATGTTGCAACTGGCTTTGAAAATGAGTACCTTCACTTAATGCCAATATTAGACGATGACGGAAAGACGCGTCTTGAAGCAGATATTACCGCGCGTGAAATTGAAAAGCAATTGATGAATTAACTGTAGGGAAATCTCCAGGCCCGGATGGTTTAAGCAGTTCTTTTTACAAGGCTTTTAAAGAGAATCTGGCAAAAGCCCTGCATTGTGTAATAACCGAAGCATATAAAGATAATGTGGTGCCCCCATCTTTCAAGTGCTCTCGCATTGTATTAATTCCGAAAACAGATGACCCGGTTAAGCTTTTATCGCTATCGTCCTATTGACCGATAAGTTTGAGCAATGTTGATTACAAAATATATATGAAAGTACTCGCAAAATAATTGCAAACCATGATCACAGTTTTGGTAGGACCTCACCAAACTTGTGGAATCAGGGGAGGCTCAATATTTACTAACATTTATGGTGCCAGAGGTATACTTGAATACTGCGATGATTTTTCAGAACGGGTGGCAATGTTACAACTTGAACTAGATAAAGCTTTCGATCGCGTATCACATGAAATTCTATTTAGTCTTTTGGAGTATATTATTGTTGGGTCTGTGACTACGACTGGTGTGAAAATGTGTTACACTAACAGTTCAACTAGCATAATTGTGAACAAAACTGTTAGCGAAAGCTTCGACGTTCAGTGTAGTATCAGGCAAGGGTGCCCATTATCATCGTTATTGTTCGCATTTTTTCTCGAACCTTTCTGCTTAAAGATTCTTAATACTGATAAAATATACGGCTTCAGATTGCTCACAAGAGAAGTGAAAGTACTGTGTTATGCTGACGACATAGTAGTCTTCTGTGACGACAGGGAAAGCGTTAAGGAAAGCGTTAAAGAAGCAGTTATTTTGCTCGCTCACGGGCAGTGTGATCAATTGGTAAAAAATATTTGGGCTCCTGGAACGGACCATGGGACAACACTCCAGATTACTTCGCTAACATAAAATGGACTGTGACACCCGTCAAATATCTCGGGGTGCCCTTAGAAAACTATCGCGATACCACGCAATACTGGAACGAAGAAACCAAACGTGTTAAGGAACAAACTGATAAATGGTGTGGGCGGAATTTCTCCGTTCTCGCGCGCGCTACAGTTTGCAACGTGTTTTTAGTCGCAAAAGTGTGGTACTTTCTGCAAGTGCTATGTATTTCTCGTGCCATGCAGCGTGCTCAACTTCCACAGTCTTCGCAGTGTCCGTGTGGCATTCATTATGGGAAAGAACTAGTTGAACTAATTTATTTCGATCAGTCCGTAGCGGAGGACTAAGTTTAGTACATTTATTTCTCAAGCAAGTTGTATGAAGGTTTATTTGGTTTCGTTGGCTTCGGGTGCTTATAGTGCGTACTTTTGCGTGCTTTTCCGTTCTTTACACGCACTGCGAGCTGGTAAATACTACGAGGTGGCCCTCACGGGTAGACATAACCTTCGGATGTCGTCCCAATTTTCTGGTTGTACAAGCTACTCGCGATATACGAAAACGCCATAGTTGTAGCGCGGTATGCTTTTACGGACGGAACAGTTTAAAGAATAGGCAACTACGCACAAATGCGACGGTAAAATGGTGACGCTATACGTGCGACCATTTAGTTGCAGTCGCTTGGTTTGGGCTTTCATGCGCATTTTCCCCAATGAATTCTCTTTGCAAGGTTCTGTTACTTCCGCTGCTAAACGCGACTGCTTATCAAGCTCGCAAAACGAACATGCAAACCATTTTGTCGTGGTGCAACGCCAAGAGAAGACTCGGAGACGTTTTTCAGGAACAACGAGACAACCAGTTCAAGCAAAACAGATGATGATGATGATGACGTCCTCAGCACATGGCTTGTACCCCCTTCGGGGGATTGGCCAAGAATTGAGCACCTGAACTTTTAGATATGCATTCTGAAACTAATCAGAGACACGTCTTCTTTGTCGTCGGCAAAATCCCACCGACCCACTAGACGGCGTCCGTTAATGCCCCCCATCGTCGTTGTCGTCATTTGTCCCTCCCTAGAAGAGCATCGTCCCGATGCTAGACCAGAAATGTCACTTGCGGAAGTGAGGGTCTCGCGCAGAGTCATTCGCTCACATACGGCTTCATGCTTACAACATGCACGAATTCAGGATGGTGCGGGCGACGCCGCGTACAGTTGGGACAATTCGGCACGACCTCGTATGTTACGCCACTGAGTCGCCGCAATACTCGATATGGGCCGAAGTATCGCCTTACCAGCTTCTCGGAGAATCATCGTTTCCGTATGGGTGTCCAAACCAACACTCTGCCGCCGACTTCATAGGTTACGGTTCTATGGTGAGCATCATATATAGCGGCCTGCGTCGTAGTCTTGCTGCTGGCAGATCCGCAAGCGCGCGAGCTGCCGAGCCTCATCGGCGCGTTGCGTAAACATACCGGCGTCCGTATCAGTGTCGTCAAATTCGTGTGGATGCATTGCATCCAACATCGTTCGTACATCCCGGCCATGAACAAGGCTGAATGGAGTCATGCGCGTCGTCTCTTGTCGCCGTGTTGTATGCAAACGTGACATATGCGAGGATGTCATCCCAATTTTTATGATCGACATCCACGTACATTGAAAGCATGTCTTCAATTGTTTTGTTTAGGCGCTTTGTCAGTCCGTTGGTTTGTGGATGGTAGGCAGTTGACTTCCGATGAGCCGTTCCACTTAGCAGCAAGACGTGATCTAAAAGTGCAGCCGTGAATGCGGTTCCTCGGTCCGTGATTACGACGCTGGGTGCGCCGTGGCGCAACACAACATTCTCAATGAAAAAGCGCGCCACCTCGGCTGCTGTGCCTCTCTGGATGGCCTTTGTTTCAGCGTACCGCGTCAGTTAGTCGGTTGCGACGAGAACAAAGCGATTCCCTGAAGTAGAAGTTGGAAGTGGGCCCAAAATATCTATACCAGTTTGATCGAATGGTGTTCGAGGAACCTGGACAGGTTGTAGGAGGCCGGCTGGTTTAGTCGGAGGCGACTTGCGCCGCTGGCAGTCAAAACAAGTGCGAACGTCATGTTTCACGGCGGTGGTAAGTCTGGGCCAGTAGGAGCTTTGCCGCACTCTGCCCAATGTTCTCGTGTAGCCTAAGTGACCAGAAGTCACCTCGTTGTGACAGGCTTGAAGTACTTCCGCTCGAAGAGCTGCAGGAATGACGAGCAGATAGGGTGACCCGGCTGGTCGAAGAAAAGTTTCTTTTTTAAAGGACTTTGGCCCGTAAACAAAATGAAGACAATCCTGTTGCAAAACTCTAGGTGCTTTCGCAGATCTTTCTTCTAAGTAATTGAGAAGTGCAAGCAACTCAGGGTCGTCCCGTTGATGTTGAGCGATGGCAGATGTGCCCAGAATACAAAGAAATGCTGTATCTTCTTCGAGTGGAGAAGCTGACTGTATCGGCGACCGAGACAGGCAGTCAGCATCCGTATGTCGGTTCCCTGACTTGTACGTGACCGTCATGTCAAACTCTTGCAGCCTCAGGCTCCAACGCGCCAATGGTCCAGACAGACCTTTAAGGTTGGTCAACCAACACAGTGAATGGTGGTCGCTGAGAAATTTGAAAGGGCGGCCATACAAATATGGGCGAAATTTCATAACCGCCCATACTACGGTGAGGTATTCTTTCTCAGTTGTGGAATAACTTGCATCGGTGCGTGGGAGCGTTCTGCTTGCATAGGCAATCACTCTTTCCGTGTTCTCTTGCCATTGCACAAGAACAGCTCCCAATCCAACATTGTTGGCATCCTTATGGAGCAATGTAGGCGCGGTCTCATCAAAGTGGGCAAGCACTGGAGGTGTCTGGAGACGTTACCGCAAGACGTTAAATACACCTTGCTCTTCGTCGCCCCATACAGAGTCTGCGGCGTCTCTCGTGAGGTGAATTAACGGCGACGCAATGTGAGCAAAGTCTGCAAAAACAGCGGGTAATAGGCGCAGAGGCCGAGGAACCGCCGGACAGCCTTTTTATCGGATGGTACGGGAAACTGTGCGACGGTGGTACTTTTTTCAGGATCCGGGCGGACACCGGCGTGGCTGACGACGAGACCAAGAAACTGTAATTCCGCAAAGCCAAAGTGGAACTTCTCCGGCTTCAGGGTGAGGCCGGCAGATTGTATGGACTGCAGAACCGCTTCAAGCCGTTCGAGGTGTTCAAACGTTGCGGAGAAGACGATGACGTCGTAGAGGTACACTAAGCAGGTTTTCCACTTAAGACCTGAAAGCACAGTATCCATGAGGCGTTGGAACGTAGCAGGGGCAGAGCACAAGCCGAAAGGCAAAACCTTAAATTCGTATAGGCCGTCTGGCATCACAAAAGCAGTTTTTTCACGGTCTCTGGGGTCTACCTCGATTTGCCAATAGCCGCTTTTTAAGTCCATTGAAGAGGAGTAACGGGCATGTCGAAGCCTGTCGAGGGAATCGTCGATACGGGGAAGCGGGTACACGTCTTTCTTCGTCACCTGATTTAGTTTTCGGTAGTCCACACAGAAACGCAAGCTGCCGTCTTTTTTCTTGACTAGAACTACAGGGGATGCCCACGGACTCGTTGATGGTTAGATCACGTCGTCTTCAAGCATTTTTGTCACCTGCTGTTGTATGGCTTCACGTTCTCTGGGAGCCACAGGATAAGGATTTTGGTGAATCGGTCTCGCCGTATCCCCTGTAATTATTCGGGGCCTTGTTAGAGGCGTCCGACCGACTCTTGTCGTTGACGAAAAGCAGTCGTTGAACTTGGCCAATAGCGTAAGGAGTCGTTCTCGTTCATGCTGGGGCAAAACAGTGCTGACTGTTTACAGAGTATTGCGGGTGTTTACGGGTGTGGTTGTAACGGGTGGCGGACATCGGACAGGGGCGGCGTAACTCATGGGACGCTGGTGGTCTGGACGATCGGCTGCCGGTAACGCCTGCCTGATTTCGTCACGTACCACTTCGGCGATTGACGCAACGGGGCTATCCAGTGTCGGTGCCAGAATCTTGTGAATTTCTTCTCTGACGAGCTCTCTGATCAAGACCCAGCTCAAGTACAGGAGCTGGGTCTTGTGTAGGCGCTTCGAGTAGTGAACAGCAGCCTCGAACTTCTACAACACCGTCAAAATAAGCCACAGCCGTGCCTTTTAGAAGGTGCCGTCTCTCTGTGCTAAAATTTGTTAGCAATAGGTTCGTGCGCTCGTTCGTGACATTTACAATTCCTCGTGCGACCGAGATACCGTGAGTAAGCAACACAATGGTTATTTGGTCGGCAACTCCTTCGCAATGAAACGGTACGTCACAGGCCGCCGAAGCAAGGATACATGACCGAGGTGGGATTGCGACGTCGTCTTCTGCTAGACGAAAGGAGTTGTGTTGCGGCGATAAGCAATGGACTAAACCAGGGCTAGCATAAATCGTCACCATGCGGTCTGGGATGTTAATTACGGCGCCATATTCCCCTTAGGAAATCTATTCCAATAATCAAATCTTTACAGCACGTAGGAAGAATGATGAAAGCGGCCACGAAAGAAGATCTCCAATGTTAGTTCTTGCCGTACAACTTCCAGTAGGCATGAGTAAATGGCCGTCTGCCGTCCATATGTGAGGTCCCGTCCATGGCGTCCTTACTTTCTTCAGGCGGAGGGCGAGTTCCTCACTTATTATAGAGAAGTCAGCACCAGTGTCGACCAACGCTGTCACTGGCTGCCCATCCACGAAAACATCAAGGTCGGCGCTCACAATTTCTTCGGGGTCGGTTATCGGCTTCACAGCATTCTGCAGCGGGCCTGCAACCTTACCCCCAGAGGTCGCCGCCTTCAGTTCCCCCGGCGGGGGCTGGGCGACCTTCGTCCTTGAAGGTCAGCAAAAGTACGTGATGCAGGCATCTGGCGTGTAGGGGCTGGAGTGCGCGACCGTCGGCAGAAATCGGCCCGATCATTGGGCACGGATTCGTCATGCGGGTGCGCTATCGGAGGTCCCTGAAAAGCAGCGTCGTTGCGGCGTAGCATGGAGTCGCAATTTGCACGTCGACCATCAGACTACGGACGAAGAGGTCGAAATTATGTGTCACGATGCCAGCAATGGCGCGAAATATGGCCAGCACCCCCGCAGTTAAAACAGAGAGGGCGGTTATCGGCGGTGCGCCACGCGTCGGATCTCCGAAATTGGGGCCGTCTCGTAGGGTCGTTTTGCGGCGTGGACCAAGGCGCGGCGAATGACGGCTGGCAGTATGACTGCATCAGCAGCATCCCGGGTGTGCGCCTTAAAGCCTCCTCTTGCGGTGGCGACCAAGGAGCGGCTGTCGAAGGCTGGTGGTACGGGGGTGTGGTTGTAACGGGTGGCGGACATCGGACAGGGGCGGCGTAATTCATAGGGACGCTGGTGGTCTGGACGATCGGCTGCCGGTAACGCCTGCCTGATTTCGTCACGTACCACTTCGGCGATTGACGCAACGGGGCTATCCAGTGTCGGTGCCAGAATCTTGTGAATTTCTTCTCTGACGAGCTCTCTGATCAATTCACGCAAGGGGCTCTAATACTCTGGAGTCAATGCGGCGGAATTCATTGCGGTGCTGGTGGACAGTCGATCGTACTGCCTGCATCGTTGATGAAGGGCCTGCTCAATAGCCGTTGCCTCTTTCATAAAATCAGTGACAGTGACTGGTGGATTCCGCACATGCCCCGCGAACAACTGCTCTTTTACACCTCGCATGAGGTAACGCAACTTCCTATCCTCGCTCATGTTCGGGTCGGCTCTACAAAAGAGACGGGCCATGTCTACGGCGAACATTGTGGCCGACTCATTGGGTTGTTGCACCCGTAGCTCCACCAACTGCTGGGCGTGGTCGCGTCGGTCGGCACTTGCAAAAGTATCGGTGATTTTCTGCCGAAAGTCATTCCATGTCGTTAGGCTAGCTTCGCGGTTCTCGTACCAAGTACGGCCACTGTCGTCAAGGGCGAAATAGACGTAGGAGAGCTTTTGCTGTTCGGTCCATTGGTTGATGTGTGCGACGCGCTCGTACTTGTCAAGCCAGTCTTCAATGTCTTCAAATGCTGCACCGCGATAGTGATCGGGAACCAGCGGATGAAGAACGGTTACCTGTTGTTTACTGGGAGACCGGCTGCATTGGGGTGCTGGCGGTGGGCTGGTTTCGGCCATTGCCAGATGTGCGGAGCTCCGGGAAAGAGGTGGTTGAAGACGGGAGAACTCCGGGGCAATGCCTAGCAGTCGACGACTGAAGCGATGCACGGGTGTCGCAACTGGTGCCAATGCGTCCGGGCTAGATGAACGACTCCCAGAAGGAGTGCGAGAATCAGGCGTGGTCAGTACCCCGCACCTCCACCAGTGTCGCGGTACAACGCCAAGAGAAGACTCGGAGACGTTCTTCATGAACAACGAGACAACCAGTTCAAGCAAAACAGATGATGATGATGATAATCCACAGTACAAATGCCACATACCCACCGTGGGGGATCGGCCAAGAATTGGGCGGTTTGGAGAAAATGAATAAAAAAAGAAAAAGATAAAAAGAAAGAAAAAAGGAAGATGAATTCTGCTCAGTGTTCTAATTACTTATTATAATTGACTATTTTAGGAAGGCAGTCGATTCGAATCAATGATAAAGTTTCGCATTGCAGTGCACAAATTCTGGTGGCTGTACCCCAATGTGGAAGCTCCAAACGAAAGCAAGACGGGAGCGTTCATGCTGAGGCCAAGTTTGTTTAAAGGGTCCTCAAGCACCCTTTTCCTTACTGAGGAGAATCGTCGGCAAGCAAGGAGAAAGGGATCAATAGTTTCTGGTTTACCGCACTGTATACACAAAGGAGATGCCGCCAAACCAGCCCTGTGTGTATAGAAATGTGGTGTCGGGATGCGGCAATGTATCCTGGTTAGTGTAATCTCTAATTTTCGTGTTGGGCAGAATTTACGATTCCAAGGGAATAGTAGATGGTGGTAGTCAGAATGCGAAGCCATACTAGAATTATATATCTCATTCATCATTGTTAATCTCCTAAACCTAGCGGCAGTGATATAGACGGTTGGGCGAACGGCACGTACTAAAGGACCCCTCAGGGAAGCCTTTGCTAATGAATCTGCACACTCATTCAAGGGCACACCTTTGTGCCGGGGCACCCAAATTAAGCGAAGCAAACGCAAATGAGACGGAGCTAAAAGATGTAACTCTTGCAAACTTTTTGAGTCACTACGCCTTGTAAGCGATGAACATAGAGAGAGTGAGTCGGTGATAATAGCAACTGATGAAAAAGAGGGGCTCAACTTCGGTAATGCTGAAACCGCACCTAAGAATTCTGCTGTGTAGAAGGAGTAAAATCTGGAAGTCTAATCGAATAGGACCAATCTAGCGAATGATAAAAACGTTTCAGTGGCTTAGCTCGGCTATGCCAGGATATACGTAGCGTTAGCAAAGGTTCAGCTGATTATTCTTAGCTTTCCTGGTTGTCTAGATTGTCAAGGATTAGCTTGATTGTCATGCTTACTGCTGCTCATATGACACGCACGCGGTATACGTATTATGTGGCACATGTATATAGCCTTCTTCTGTTCATTCCTCCTACGCTCAACCGCTAATTGCCAGGCAACTACTTCGGGATCAGATGAGTCAAGCTTCTCCGTTCTTCTGCGCTGTTGAGCAGCATTTGCGCTCTCCTTCTCCATGGCTATACCACACTGGCAAACGCCAGTCAGAAGCGCAGCGGCTCCAGCGCAGTGTCAGACGGCGACTGCACAGCGAGCGCGCGCCGGCGCCAGTGCGTCTACCACGGCTACGACGTCACTCCTCTGGAATGCGCAGACCGGCGGCGGCGGAGTGCGCGAGAGGTGCCGGCTGCGGTGGCTCCGGTGCGCAAGCCGTGTGACATCACTGATCCTTGCGCATGCGCAGTACGGCTCATGATGTGCCGCGCGAAACGGGCTTGGCTAGGCCAGTGTAGCTAACGCTACAAAAATTCCTACACCTGCCTTTTCGTTGTTATCTGATGCATCTGTAGCTGTTATAGCATTGGTCTGAATATGACACAAGGGATCATTCAGCATGGCATTGAGAATTCGTGAAGATAAGTTTTGCATTATTTGGGTAGATGTTATCAAAAATTATTTCTAGAGAGAGGGTAGTAGACTTTGCAGGAGTTATCTTGTAGAGCTTAACATTCAATGGGTCGAGTATTGCCTGCGCAAAAACCACCTGTGGCGTGAGAAAACGGGGCCAGTGGACATTAAAAAATAAAGTGGGCTGACTTACAAACACTGTCTGGAGTCTTCTGAAAGGTGATTCGTGCAGTCGCCGAAAGGTTTGTACTGTTAGTAGTCTGAATCTAGCCATTAACGATGGCACTCGCGCTTCCAGGTAAAGCACAGCGTTCGATACGAATTTGGGGAGGCCAAGGCAGAGTCGGAGCGGATCCCGTTCTATTAAAATAAAGGGACGAATTTTGTACGGGGCACTTTCAGAGAACAGAACACACCCAAATTCTAATACTGGCTGACATACATGCTCTATATCAATAGTAGTGTGTCTCTTCGCATGCCAGACCTATTGTTGCTCAGCCGTCGTAATATTCCGAGAGCACGGCCCCCTTTTTTAGCAATATACTCAATATGCTGTAGCCAATTGAGTTTGTCATAAATCACCCCAAGGTACTTGGTTTGTTCAACTTGGGGGATGAATTTGTTCTGATAACAGAGAGTTACATACACTGGACTACTTAGCGGAAACACCATCACCGCACTCTTGTTAACGTTCAGAGATAGGCGAATTCCTTCGAGCAATTTTTCAAGTGTGTTGAGATAAGCCTGCAATTTTCCGTAAAGAGACTGAATGTCGTCTGCAGAAGCAAAAAATGCAATATCATCTGCGTAAACATATGTGTTTACATCAGCCTGACAATGTATACCACATTGTAATATATTGAAAAATAGGGGAGACAAAACGGCCCCTTGAGGTACGCCCCTGGTCTGTGTAAACCTTCTAGAGGCGATACCATTCCTAACACAGAAAAATTATCTCCCCTTCAAGAACTCGGCTGTCCATCTTATAAAGTAATGTGGGAGATCTAGTGCATTCATACTATCCAATAATATTGCATGCTCGACGCTAGCTTTGGCGATATCTAGCGTGACCAGTGCAGCACATCGCCCTGTGGCGTCGTGCAATATGAATTCGACTTTCTATGTCTGCGTGCGCACACCAGATGGACATGGTATAAAACCAATTTGGAAAGGGCTGAGCAGTTCTCTGGTGTTCACGAACTTCATGATTCGGACATTTATTGTTCTTTCGATTAGCTTAACAAGGTTTGACGTTAATGAAATAGGCCGAACGTTCTCCAGTGTATATCCACTACCTTGATTTTTGAGTAATAATACTTTGGCGAGTTTCCATTGCAATGGTATCCAAGCCTTCTCAATAGAATGATTAACCAGAGCCAATGAGACATCATGATACTCCTTATAGAAAATTTTTATCATTGCGGTGGTAACCCCATCCGGACCTGGGGCAGCAGCGGGCAAACTTACAACCACTGAGGCCAATTCCGGTAATGATACCTCTTCGAAATTGTCCACAGAGCCAAGCAATAAAGGCTGACAAGGGAGACAAGATGAAAAGCGGCTCTCAAGCCCTTTGCCAATTTTTTCCAAGTACTCAGTAATTTCATTCGGTGTAAGAACAGGTGAGTCTGCATTGATTGATGGTTGAATCATCTTCGGTGATCTTAGAAAGCGGAACAATGCCCCCCTGTTGCGTGTTTGGGACAAGAAATCAAAATGTCTGATGTTATACTCTTCTTTCGCTTTAGAAACTGTACGTTTAAAGGTGGCCGCTATGTATTTGTAATCATTCCAGTTTTTTGGACACTGGTTGTGCAGAAGCTTTTTCCACGCAGCTTTCCTCCGCCTAAATTCTCTAGCACAGTCGTCATTCCACCATTTACTAGGGCTATTGCTTTTACTTGAACAACTTACAAATTTAGATCGTTTTTAGAATCCTCCAATACCAAACATAAACTATGAGCCTTTTGATTACAACTCACATGTCCCATTGAATTAAACGCTGTTTTCAAACAAGCATTAAAACGAGTATATTTTTAAAACTTATGAAGCTCCGGAGGTTTGAGGGCCTACCACTTCAAAAACAACAGGCAGGTGGTCACTATTTGTAGCGCAGTCAATCGTTGACCATGATGATACAACAGCATTTGTTCCAGAGAACGTCCGGTCTAAAACAGAGCGAGACTGTCCTCGGAGAAACGTAACGGCTCCAGTGTTCATGCAGGAAAGCCCATTATCTACTGCCCATTCCCACAGTCCTTTAACACACTGATCCGTTTTGTATCCCCATGATACATGGCGTGAATTGAAATCACCAGCTAAGATTATATCTTTTCCGCAATTTGATATAATTGAATCTAAGAAACTATTATTCTGGACCCCAACAGGAAAGTAAGAATTTACGACTGTGAAAGGTCTACATCCGGGCAAATTTATTTCTACCGCAAGTATTTCGCTGTCTGGGGCCATTAACGTGAATGCTAACTTTGTTATGTGGCAAAATTTAGTTGAAATAAATATTACAATGCCTCCGCCTCTAGTAGGACGGTCCAAACGAAAACATCGATAATTTCGCAATGCAACATTTTTTTCCTGTATACAACCAAGTTTCTTGTAAAAGTATGATATCCCGACAAAACTGATGTGTGAGATGAAGTAAATCTGTTGAAGCAGCAAGTATGGAACGACAATTCTACTGAAGCACTCTCATCAGCCCTCGGGCGGCGAGAGCACCGCAGTGGATATTGCTCTCTCCAAAATAGTCTGTTAACTCGGCGCCATTAGGGCTTTTCTTAGGTTTAGAATGGGGGCGAGAATTTGAGCCAACATTAATGGGGGACCCGCGACGTTTGGGGGCCCGTGACTCCACATCCATACTCGATACATCATCCGACTCCAAGTTAATGGGACCAGCCACATTTGATTCCTTGTCCGTACTGACGATTGGCAGATTGGACATGTTGAGCCCAGGTACAACATTAGGAAGAGGTACAAAAGTTGCCTGCAGCAGTTGCGTTAATTGTGCGGACACAATTTCCGATATACAGTCAGACACACTTTCAACGAGGCGTTCCATGACCTTAGCCAATGACTTTTCTACCGCGGTGGCAATCACTTCTGAAATGGTTGAGTCCATGGCAGCAGGTTGCCGCGCCACAACACCAGCGTAACCATGTGATCTTTCCATTACACCTACAGTAGCCTCTCTGCGGCGGCAACGCCTTTTATCCATTACTTCAAGAATTTGAATTTCTTGTGATCGAGAAGGCCAGTCAGAATTATTAGCCTGATGAGCACCTCCACATAGGTAACACTTCTCCGTTTGAGTTGCGCCCTCATTGCCCGGATGTCCCTCACCACAGACGCAGCAACGAGGACTAGACTTGCAGCCACCCGCACTGTGTCCACAACGCCAACAACTACGGCATTGTAACGGGCGCGATGCTAGAGGATCTACACGAAAAATTAGTGGCCAGATTTTTAATTCTGAAGGACATGATATACCCGCAAACGTGGCAATCACAGATTCTGTCGGTACACGTACGTTATCAGTCACGCGGTTGCACCGATAAATGGCAATAACACCTGCCGCAGAGAGCTCTTCTAGTGTTTCTGACGGACTCATTCGGGAGTTCACACCACGCACTATTCCCTTCGTGCATGCCAGATGAGGTGGAACGAAAGCGTTCACCTTAATGGAGCCAAACGAGGAACATTTTAGTAGATCTGCTACATATGCCTCATCTGGCGATCTGCAGACGATGCCTCCTCGTCCAAATTGTCGAACGTCTGTGATATACAGTTAGTGATGTCACAGATTTAAGATCCGCCTGAATTCCTTGTGGGTTATTGATTCGAATGGAGCCGCCATTCAAAGGTACCAGCGCCACCGCAATGCTGCTCACTCCACTACAAAAAAGGCTTCTAGGGGCATTTGATGAGGAGAGACAGAAGCTGACCAGGGGCAGCGCCCCTGGCCAGGCGAGCTATTCGTCATGAGGACGGGCTGACTGTCTCAACCAAAACAGTACAACCTTCTGTACCTTATTGCCAAAAATCAAGCTTAAACCGCCCAACACTTAGTCGAGCAACCTACAGCGCTTACGTGACCACCAGATGCTTGCTTGTCTTCTTCCCACTGAGAGGACGGGAAACGAGGGACGCGCTCCGAAGCGTCCGAGAGAAACCCGTCAAGCTGATGCCCGCACCAACTTCGGCACTTCGGCGGGACTTGCTAACGTCATTTATTGATGATGATGATGATGACCTTATCATTATTGGCGCATAACCACTCACGGGGATCGGCCAAGAGTCGGGCAGATTTTATATACGTGCTGAGTGAATAAATTTAGCAAATGTTTAAGTTTGGTAAATATACTAAAGCGAATAAACTCTAATACGATTCAGTGAACAATAAATATATAAAAAGTAGGCATACTAGTACAAGAGGCAATAAGCTAATGATAAAAGAATAATATAATTAACAATGGAACCGGTTCGATTCAACAATGAATTTTTCTATGGCGACGCATACATTCCAGCGTGAGTGTCCAAACACAGAAGTTCCGAAAGACAGCAGTTCCGGAGTGTTCAATGGCAGGCCGAGCTGTCGCATTGCAATTTGCAATCTTCTTTTTCTTAGAGAGGAGAAACGCCGGCAGTCCAGTAAGTAATGGTCGATCGTTTCAAATGCGTTACAGAAATGACGCAAAGGGGAAATGGCCAGAC
The DNA here is from genome assembly GCF_013339745.2 of Dermacentor silvarum. Classification (NCBI taxonomy): domain Eukaryota; kingdom Metazoa; phylum Arthropoda; class Arachnida; order Ixodida; family Ixodidae; genus Dermacentor; species Dermacentor silvarum. Next base: position 27,577,775 of record NC_051155.1, read on the forward strand.
CAGATCGGTGCATGTAGAAATTTAGGCGGGGGACTCGACACCGCAGTCTTGTTAATGCCACTTCTGTTTGTGTGGATTTGCAAAATTTCCTGCTCCAAGGGAATTGTAAGTGGTGCAGTTCGGTGGATGATGCATCTGATTTTGATGCCATAAAGGTGTATCTTCTAAACCTGGCAGACGTTATGAAACCAGTGGTTGGAAGAAGGGAACACACAGGGCCTGTAATGGAAGCCTTTGCCAGGCTATCTGCCGCTTCATTCATAAATATGCCTTTGTGACCAGGTACCCATACTAATCGCAAATTCCGCAAATGACTTGGAATCAATGAGTGCAAATTTTTTACTATATGCGACACTCCAGGAGCAGTAAGTGAGGTGCACAAGGATAGAGAGTCGGTTAATACTACCGCTGTTGCTGTGGGAGGCTGTAGCTTACGCAAAGCTAAGACAAAAGCTAGAAATGCCGCTAGGGATATTGGAGTGTAGTCGGGGAGCCGAACAGAAAAAGACCAATCTAATGCAGGTGAAAAAATTCCAACTACGGCCTTTTCCTCCCTCTGCGAAGCATCTGTAGCTATAATTACGTTTGTTTGGAGCTTGTCCAAGTGATCTTGGAGTAAGTCGTTAAGAATATGCCAGGGAAGTTGCTTCGCATGGTTGGGGTATATGTTATCATAAGTAATAACCAATGAACTTTGGATACTGCTTACCGTGATTATATCATTTAAACGTACATTTAACGGACTTAATAACGATTCTGTTTTATTCACCTGTGGCGTCTGATACCGAGGCCACGAGGCTCTAAAATATAAAGCTGGTTGACTAATAAATATCGACTGGGATCTTCTTATTGGAGATTTATAGAGCCTTATCAATGTTTGAACAGTGAGTATTTTAAAGCTAATTTCTAGGGAAGGAAGTCGTGATTCCTTGTAGAGCACGGCGTTTGCTACAAACTTTGGCAGCGCCAGACATAAGCGAAGTACTTCCCTTTCCAGCAAAAGTAGTGGACGTAGTTTATAAGCAGGGGAGCCAGAGAATAACACACAGCCGAACTCTAGTATTGGTCGGATATACATTCGGTGAATCATTATAAGTGTGTCTTTGCGCATGCCCCATCGATTATTGCTAATCCTTTTCAATATCCCCATTGCACGGGAAGCTTTTGAAGTTATATTTTCAATATGTTGACACCAGTTAAGGTTTCCATCATAAATAATTCCTAGGTATCTGACTTTTTCCACTTGCGGAATAGTGGAATGGCGGTACGAAAGGGATATCGTAAATGGGTCTTGTACCGGAAAGACAAGAACAGCGCTCTTATTTACATTAGGAGACAAGTGGATACTATCCAGCCAAGCTTCCAACTCGCATAAGTATTCCTGTAAGTACTCGTACAGTGACTGAATATCATTTTCCGAAGCAAAAAACGCTATATCAGCGTAAATGTACGCGCATATATTATGATAAGGAATGGAGCTTAGCAAGATATTAAACAAAAGCGGCGATAACACTGAGCCTTGTGGAACCCCGCGTTTTTTCTGAATTTTCCTGATGCAATTACACTTTGCGCACATTAAAACTCCCTGTCCTGCAAGAACTCAGCAGTCCACGTTACCAAGTAATCAGGTAATCTAATTTGCTGCACCCTTTTGGTTAAAATAGGGTATTCCACACTATCGTATGCTTTTGAAATGCCTAATGTAACTAGAGCTGCACATTGGTTGTGGTAGCAAGCCAATTGAATTCTGCTTTCTAAGTCGACGTGTGCGCAGCAGATTGACATCCCTGGCCTAAATCCAATTTGACAGGGGATCAATAATTCTTTTGTTGTCACAAATCCAATCATGCGGGTGTAAATAACCTTTCTATTAATTTTCCAAAATTTGATGTTAGAGAGATCGGCTGAATATTGTCTAGTACATACCCTTTGTTTTGGTCTTTAAGCAGTGGAATCACCTTCGCGATTCTCCACGCAGGAGGGATCCCAGCATATTGTATTAAGTGACTTACAATATCTAATAGATCGTTAGGAGCGATGTCAAATAGAAGTTTAAGCATCTTAGTAGTGAGTCCATCCGGACCTGGGGCTGCAACTGGTAAACATGAAACAGCCTCCGACAATTCTGACAAAGAAATTTATTCCAAATCTTCAAATGTGCCCAGTCTTTGAGGAGAGGAGGGATAACAGGTCGAGAATCGGATCTCCAAACCTCTCGCAAATACCTTTAGAGATTCTACTTTATCACTCTTGGTTAAAACTATTGACTCCAAATTCAAGGGAGGCGGAATAAATTTTGTGATCTTAAAAACCGAAACAGTGCACGCTTATTATTTGACTTTGAAAGAAATTCAAAATGTCGGAGATTGTAATCATCTTTTGCCTTAGATACCGTTCTTTTAAACGTCCCAGCCATAAATTTATAGTTAACTATTATTATTATTATTATTATTATTATTATTATTATTATTATTATTATTATTATTATTATTATTACTTACTGGGCGCCATGCTGTGTAGTCCCGTAGCATGGCGCCCAGTAAGGACGCATGCTTGCTCTGCTCGTGCCCTTTTTTCGGAAAACAGCAGTTCTTTCGCTGTAAAAAGTGTGAAAAACGTGTGCATGCGAAATGTGTGACCTGGCCAGACGACGAACTGGATCTTTTGAAGTCGGGATCGCGCTCCTTTTGCGGCAATTTGTGTGAGTTAAATCAGCAGGGTGTTAAGCCTAGCGACAACGACCCGACGGCGTGCTCCCCGCAGCTTTCCCTTTCCCAAACTGGTTCCACCTTCTCCTCTTGTGCCCCACCGGGTGACCTTGACGGTGGCATGGCAGGTCTGCGTCGCCTCCTCCTCGATGTGCTGGAGGAAATCTCGTTCCTGAGCGAAGAAGTTTCCCAACTGCGAGAGGAGAATGAACGCCTTCGTAAGGACAATTCCCGCGGCGTGGAGCAACAGACCCAAGTCGTCGCCTCCCTTCGAGCGGAGGTTCGTTGCCTGCTCGACGAGCTGTCGCGACGTGCAACTGCCATGCCTGTGAAGACACCTGCCGACTCCGGAAAGTCATCCACCCTTACTACTTCCTCTACTCCTGCCTCAACGCGAGCTAATGTACCTGTGTTACAACGCACTGCTGAACGACGAGCTGCTGTTTCCCCACGTGATTTCGCTTCGTCCACTGAAAAAGCACCCGAGACTACACAAAAAAACAAGAGCCCTGCCTCGGTTGGAGCGCGAAAGACTTCGACATTATCTGTAGCTCAACGGCAGCACCGACCTAAGGCTATTTTTGTGTCTAATTTGAGCTCTGAAACAACCTCTTCCGACCTGTCCAACCACTTAAAGGCCTTGAACTAAATATCCATCGTATTCTTCTTTTCATGTAGCCGTCGATGAAGAAGCCCTTAAGCGCCTGAACAATGTGGCCAATGGGTTGCTTGTTCAAGCAGTTCCGTGGAGTGCTACACGATGACATGATCCATGCTACTGAAATAACCCCTAAGGATCAAAGTGGCGTGTAATTTGGACATTTTTTACCAACACGCTCGTGGACTTCGCACCAAAGCACGTGAATTTTTTCGCAATGTAATCTCATCTTCTTTTCCTATTTTTGTTATTTCTGAAACTTGGCTGTGTGGTGACATTTCGTCTTCAGACTTCTTTCCCCCGCACTAGAACGTCTTCCGCAGTGACCGTGACTTCAGTGGATATCAACAAAAAGGTGGTGGCGTGCTGATTGCAGTTGACAATTCACTGAAACGTGTACGGCGCATCGATATAGAAAGTGTACGGGAGTGGATATGGCTACAAGTCAGCCTAGCGCGATGTGAAAAATTGTTGATTGGATCGTTCTATGTACAGCCGAATATTTCCCATGTTTTGTATGATGAGGTCATCTCTTCCATTGAAAGTGTAATATCCTCCCATAGTAAGCACAAAGTAATTCTTCTTGGTGATTTTAATACACCAGGTATTGATTGGAACACACTTAGATATTCTCATTACAATCATTACACAGAGAAGAAATGCATCCTCTTGTTGGACTTCCTGTCTTTCTGTTCCCTTCAACAGCATAACTTAATCACCAATTCCTGTGGCAACGTCTTAGATCTTTGCATCTCGAATGCTCAGGTTTTAGATGTCTCTCGTTCCGAAATTTTCCTTGTGCGTACCGATAAGTTTCATCCGCCACTAAAGATAACTGCCTCTGTGTCAGCACTGAGGCAGAGCTCCTCCAGCGGCGTAAATGAATCCCCACGCTTTGCTTTCAAGCGTGGTGATTATCTTGGTTTATATAATTCCTTGTCCACCACCGACTGGTCACTGGTTACAGACATAAGCAATTTTAATGACCAAGTAGATCAGTTTACAGAGCTTGTTCTGAGCAGTTGCGCAAATACATTCGCCAGTGCAGGCCTAGACGCTCTGTATATCCCCACTGGTTTTCGTCTGAACTCATAATTGCCCTAAAGCATAAAGATCGCGCACACCGAAAATCCAGAATTCCGTTGCCTATTGAGTACAGAGAAGAATTCCGCTTTTTTCGGGTTCTCTGTAAACGTCTCTATAAGCGGGATCAAGATTCATATATGGCATTCTTGGAAAATAGCGTCTCCGACCGGCCGGCGGAGTTTTGGAAGTATATCCGTAAGCGCTCCAATAAACATGGAGAGGGTTTTCGCTTACTTGACTCTAGAGGGGCAGAATTCCAATCAGTCGCGGATTGTTTTGCAGCCCATTTCTCTTCCTTATATAAAGATGCAGGTTTCAACGCTGGTGTCAGTCAGCAGCACACGACGGTTCCTACATCTAGTGCGGTGTTGTTTGATGAAAAGCTTGTCCACGAATGCCTTAAGCGCTTGAAGCCTTCCCTATCCTGCGGCCCTGATGGCATCCCCTCCGCAATTCTAAAAGCTTACGGCAGTATATTTGCTTCAGTATTGACATCTATATTTCATAACTCTTTGACTACTTCCCCTTTCCCTCACATGTGGAAAACTGCTCGTGTTTTGCCTGTATTTAAGTCTGGATGTAAATGAGATGTCTCGAATTATCGCCCAATTTCTCTTCTCTGTGCTACGTCCAAGATTTTTGAGCTTGCTTTTCACAACATATTGTCTTTTACTGTGAAGAACTCGCTCATTCCGAATCAGCATGGATTTCTCACCGGCCGCTCCACTATCACAAATCTCGCAAGTTTCATGACACAGATCTCCACGCCGGTACTTCAAAGGGGGCAAGTTGACACCATTTACTGTGATCTCAGCAAGGCTTTTGATGTAGTCAGCCACTCGCTGCTTCTGATCAAGCTTACGCACTTTAATGTTGACTCGTCAGTTGTGAATGTCTTGCGCACTTATCTTCTTGATAGAACGTGTTATGTTAACGTCAATGGCCAAGCGTCTTCTTCTTACATGGCAACTAGCGGCGTCCCTCAAGGGTCAGTATTAGGACCACTCCTTTTTAAAATTTTTATTTATGACGTTCTTTCTGTTATTCGGAACTCTTCTTTCCTTCTATGTGCCTATGACATCAAGATTTTAAAGAAAATTCACACTGTTAATGACCGTCGCGCCCTGCAGTCTGACCTGTTTTCCTTTTCTAAATTGTGCAAGGATAATAACCTTACCTTGAATGCTGCTAAGACCAAAGTCATGACTTTCACACGCAAAACAGCAAGTATTTCTTTTTCTTATTCTATAGATTCTGTGCCGTTGTTTAAGGTCTGCGAGATCAATGATCTTGGTGTACTTTTTGGTGCAACCTTACACTTTCCGGCTCACACTAAACGTGTTGCAATGCGGGGTATGCGCTCTCTTGGTTCTGTGTGCAGACTATCGAGGGAATTCAAGTCTCCTACACCGTTCCGCAAATTATACACAGCCATCTGTCTTCCTCAACTCGAATATGCGTCGGTCGTCTGGAATGGCTCTTCTAGATCCAACAGGTACATTATAGATCGTGTCCAGAAAAAGTTTCTAAGCATATATAATCACCGCTTTGCAAACCTGGACATTGCACCCTGTACTAGCACTGTTGGATTGTTGTCATTGCCCTCACTTCGCGACCGACGTAATCGCGCTGACCTCCTGTTTCTCTTTAAACTCCTTCACGGTAACCTCACGTGTCCCGAACTTCTCGGCTGTGTCTTGTTCCGTATCCCACGCAAGATCACCAGAGAACATAGACCTTTCCATGTTCCTGCCTGTCATCACGAACACTAAACTGTCCACAGAGTACAGAATCTTTATAACGCTTACTTTCGAGAACTTGCTATCTTTCATAACTCCTTGTCATCGTTCTTTTCCGAGCTTTGCCTTGTGTTATAATTTCATGCATTGTTCAAGTGCCCTTCTCCTCCTTTTTCTTTTGTATTTACTTTGCGCTTTCTTGTCGGTACTCTCTTCTTTTCACAATTTTTATTTTTATTCATTTATTTTTTAATGATTTTTCCCCGAGTGTTTTGTTCTTGGTTTGTAATGTATGCGTGCGCCAGCACTCAGACCTTAGGGTTAAATAAACATTATTGATTAAATAAACATTATTATTATTATTATTATTATTATTATTACTATTATTATTATTATTATTATTATTATTATTATTATTATAGTTAACGTCATTTTCTCAGATCAGAGACACGTCTTCTTCGTCGTCGGCAAAATCCCACCGACCCACTAGACGGCGTCCGTTAATGCCCCCCATCGTCGTTGTCGTCTGCCAAGAGCACACCCGTTAATATATCGTAAATAATGTTCTACAACAGCATATTTAACGCTTTGACTGGAAATAAACAGCACTGCCAATTTGTTTTAGGAGCATTATTTTAACAGTTTTTTTTCTCATTTTTCTGATGTATAATTTTTCTCCTGCACAAACACCAATAAACTTTCAATGTGTTGCAGACTTTGTATCTTTACTGCACCTGTATTAACCCTCAAATTAAAAGGTAATTGCATATTTCGCTTACTTCAGTGCATCGAGTTTCTTTTGTTTATGCTGGTCGTAACGTATCGCAGTATTCTAAGAAACTACTTCGCCATAAACATCCTTTCCTTTCTGCGCTTCACTGTCTCTACTTCCTGTAAACACGTGTAACAATGAGAAAAGAAGGCACACTCATTTTTATAAGCAGTAGATAACATATTAGACAAAATCAGATCAAACTTGTGCAGTCAAGTCAGCCGGTTGCATTTCTTCCTGTGAATTATACCATCTTTTCAAGTGTGGGTGGCTCTTGCATGTCCACAGCTCATAAAGTGTACAGACTCATCACGAGGCGTAGGCCTTGCCCATCAAGATGGAGGCAATCTTGCTAATGCGTCTGCAATTACATGTAGTACTGCATAAACTCTTACAAGCATATCCCATCATTACTCAGACGAGCTTGCTCCGAGTCATATTAACCAAAATTCTGCTTATCCGAGCTTGCTCTGACTCATATTCAACAAAATTATACTCAGCTGAGCTTACTCTGACCCACTTTCATCAAAATTCTACTTAGCCAAGCTTGCTCTGACTCATGTTCACCAAAAATCTACGTAGCCGAGCTTGCTCTGACTGATATTCACCAAATATACATACACGGCCGACCTTGCTCTGACTCATATTCACAAAGATTCTACTCAGCCGAGCTTGCATTGAGTCATATTGATCAAAATTCTACTTAGCCGAGCTTGCTCTGGCTCATATTCACCGAAATTATACTCAGCTCAGCTTGCCCTGACCACCACATAACAATATTCACCAAAGTTTACTCAACCGAGCTTGCTCTTACTCGTATTCACCAAAATTCTACTCAGCCAGGCTCACACGAACTTAGACACTTAGACTCGAAGTCTTAGTGAGCCGACGTTTGAGTGAGTTCACCGAGCTATGTATACATTACATTATGTGACCTGTGCGGTGCATAAGCAAACATTGCATAAGAGTACATGTTGCATCTGATGAAATAAGGACAGTTGTACACATTGCAGTTAGTTTTCTAGAGTTTAACTCACCATTGCCTGAAAGCTTAGCCTCATGTCGAGTGATGCAAGTGCATTGGAGCTGCATCATGTTGTTTTCCAATCCGGCTGGCTATCTTGGTCGTTACTGGGTTGAAGTTGAAATTCATTTGCATCCTCACAATGCGGGAATGCTCGGGCAAAAAGTGTAAATCAATTAACTTGAGAAGCGCCCGAGCCTCCATATACAAGGTATACAAAAATGCCTACAATATACACTAACAAGCCATTTTAACTCTTTATCATTGCAGGTCAACCTCTAGTGTTATACAGTGCAATATAATACGAACAGCTTGACAATAACTATAAATACATAAAAACACTAACAGCAGTGGAAAAAAGTACTGACATCATGGAATGAAATACTCTCGTATCTTACGTATGCTGCACATTTCCACATGAATGCTTTGGAAAATTAGTCTGTCAGTCTGTTGAACAGAACTGCAAGTGTATGACGTTGACGTAACATTTGCCGCCCATGCTGAGTACGACAAAATGGCACGTACCAATACTCTTTACTGCGGAATGGATATACAATGGTATTCGTTTTCAGCGGTGATATGCTAACAAATGCATGCTCACAGTTATATACAGATTTTTTGTATCTCATGCATAGAAAATACTCGTAAAGTTTGGGCACGGGAACATTTTTAAACTGACGAAACAGTTCACCAGTGTGTGCATTGTAATCAGCACTAGCGATATGACGTAACGCCTTCTTTTGTTGCAGATGCAATTTGCTAATGTTAGACGATGTGGTGCTTCCCCAAACCAGGAAACAATAGTTAAGATGTTATAAGAACAGTGTGTTATAAATTAACAATTTTACGGATACGGGAAGGTATGAGCGAAATTTTGCTAGAACACCAACACACCTATTTAGGCGAGACATAACTGAGCTAAAGTGAGGATCCCAGCTCATGTTTTTATTGAAAAGTATTCCGAGCGTTTTTACAGTATCAACGATCTCAATGTTGCAGTTTTCGAACTTTATCACTGGTTGTACAATAAGCGAACTTTGACGCGCATGGAACAACACAGCTTTTTTTTGGAATTTAATCATGGAATTTAATCAAACAAAGGTGGCTGGGAGTTACGAAGTAAAAGTGGTGTTTTCGGCAAAAAACAAAATAGATAGTGTGTGTTCTAAAGTTAAAAGTAAGTTTGAAAGTAAGGATGATGCTAAGAAAGCATGTAGTACAAAACATCCACGTAAGAACAAATTTGTCGATTGCTCGATGAACGTTGTTTATCAGATTCCTTTGACGTGTGGTCACGTGTACGTAGAGCAGACTTCGAGATGCGTTAACACGAGACTAAGGGAACATTTGTCTAGTCTCAAAGGTCGCCCTAGTACGCATTTGGCGATGCATTGTGAAGAACATACGTGCTCACCTTGTCTTGGAAGCACCGCCGTTTGGTTTAGGCATAGAAATCAAACCGCGAGAGAAATTGTGGAAGCTCACTGGATTGAAAAACTAAAAGAAAAATGCATCAGTCATCCTTCTGTTTCATTGTTAGATAAGGAGAATTCGCTCCTGTCATCATATCTTTAACGCATTTTCGCCTTTTGTGCTTGTTTTATGAACATTGCTGCCTTTTGTGCTGACCGCGTAGCGGCATTTCAGGACAAGCGTTACTTTATGCGCTCTTGACGTGTTCTATTGACAGGATCGCGCAGGTCTGTGGGTATTTAAGCCGGTGGTTCTTCAATAATAAAAATCAGTTGTTAGAAAGCGCTCGTCGTTGTGTCTCCTTTTCTTCGTCCCTGTTTGTTTGTGCGCAAAAATTTAAGAAAGTGAACACATTTTGTACATGTCAACACAAAGTTGAATAAATGACTGTGGTGCAATATATTAAAAAAAATGCTTGCATCACTGCAAGTACAACAATCAGAACATGATACAAACACATGCACATAAGATGCACTTAAATGCTCAATACATAAACAGACGGAATCAGTTGGTCACCACCTATAGCAAAAAAAAAGAAAGTAAATGCACAAGCCAATGCTGCAATCGCACAACGCATAATCATTCCCCTTGCCACGTACATGGCCTATAGGAGAAACACGTGTGAAACCTAACAGTTACCTCGAGGTAGCAGCTATGGATGCTTTTGCATTCACAGCTGGCCGCTCAACCACTCAAGTGTGTTCAGTGTGTACTTGTACTTAGGCGCCCTTTTTATTGTCTATATCATAAAAACGTATTGTGGTCTCCTCATAAATTTGAGAATGTTTGGATTGTGAGGCTTACAAAGGTAAATATTTTTATTCCATTCTTGTTCAAGGTGAAAGCTCATACAAAAGCTTAGAGATATTGTCAGTGCCCCTCACTTTGCCTCAGAACTTATGTAGTCTGTTATTGACATTCAAGCAGCTTTTCAACAGCAAGAAAGGGATCAGCTTTCCCTGTTTTCATCATTAGGTTAATGCAGGCAAATCAGGGAGGCATAAAGTTTTGCCAATACAATCGGTTCGAGAATACCAGATTAAATTGTACCTTGACGCATTCCTTGCACTTTCCTATTTTGGTCAAATAATCTAGTTTGAAATGGCTCCAATTAGCATGCTCTAACATTGGTCTAATATAGGTTAAGTACAGGACTAGCTTAACAGGCTGGGATGCTGGCTTTCATTACCAGGAAAGGAAATACAGAACCTGCACCAGTTAAATAGGTTTTTGGTTATCTAGGGTTTTCAGCCTCACTTTTAAGATAATGTGCTGTAGCAGGTAGAAGCACACGCATGCTATTAGCGGGCAGTTTCGACAGCTTGTTACTTTACACTTGCCCCTATGAATACAAAATTTTAGCGTTCTATTTTGTTATTAAACAAACAAACGTACTCCTAACACGGTATTTCATGTTAGCTGTATAGAGCTACGCGGCTGCGCTACGTACTGCAGCAAATTAACTTAAGCTTCTTGATACAGACACAGCACACTAACAGCGCGTGAAGCAGGACGAGAGAGTAGAGGACACCCATGCCTGTCCGAATGATATGATACTACGTACACAGGTGACTGCAGCTCATAAAAAATGTGGTGTCGGCTTTTACGCCTTTCGAAATATTCAAAGAGCACTTGTATGGATAATTACAGCACACGCGCCGCGACGGACAAACCGGGTTGGCGCTAAGAGTTCACAACACAAATTCCATTGCACGTTCAGTAATTACACACAGATCATTTGCAGCTTCCTTCAGGGGCAGACGTGAGCTTTTGGGTTGGTACTTGCTGCTAAGTTTGGTGCAAGAATATTTCTAGTAGCAGGAACCGCTCATGCGCAATTGCGAGCAATATAGACGCATCCTTTCTTCAGAAGCTGACGTTAAGCACAGGTACCGTGAGGGTCTCTGCGTTGACATGACGACTTCGCTGCAGCCGCATTCCGAATACTGCACATGCGATGACAACCGCTATATGGGCTTGTTGATATGTCCGCTTGTATGTTGTATCGCAGGAAAAACGGCACGGGAACAAAAGACACACGAGACAGCAAACAGCGCTGAATGACCAGCTGCGAACAGTTGTTTACGTCCACCATGTCTGCTCGTATTGAAGTTCATAAACTGCTGTTGCGCACTCCACTACAAAGTAAACTTTGAAGCGTTTTTAAAACACTATAGTGAACGCCATCCGCGCGTCGCTATAAATGGCCCGCGTTTGAATGGCTAGTTGATAGCGCCACTCTTGAACACCACGTTAAGCACCTGAAAGGCAAGTCTTTGTTGGGAACTCATCGCTTACGGTCTCATTGCTCTTCGCGCCGCGCTAGCAACAAACAGTGGTGACCCGGACGTGATCACGCACAGCGACATCGACACGCCTACCGTGTCTGCAGTCGAATTGATGCTGCCCCCCTTTTGGCCCGCCGACCGGCGGGCTCTGGTTCAAGTCGAGGCACAATTCACCGCCCGGCGCATCACAGCCAACCTCACGCGCTACCATCACATCGCCACTAGCTTGCCGCCAGCTACAGCCAGCGAGGTCCGCGATTTGCTTCTCGCCCCACCTGCGGAAAACACCTACCAAACTTTCAAGGAGACACTCATTCGACGCCTCGCACCATCCGAACCCGAAAGGTTACGGCAGCTCCTGAACGACACGGACCTTGGCGACCGCACGCCATCTCAACTACTGCGCCACATGCAGCGTCTTGTGGGAAGCGTTACAGGTCTCGACAGCACGCTGCTGCGCGAGATATTTCCTCAGCGTCTCCCCAGCAACGTGCGCGTGGCGCTTGCTACGGTAACTGAAAAGGATCTCGACAAGATGGCCGCCATCGCTGACACCATCATGGCAGCGGCAAACCCCTCCGCCTCCGTCGCTAACGTGCAAGTGGAGAGTGCTTCTGCCCCCTCTTCCAACAAATTCCTCGAGCTTCGCGAAGATATCGCGCGCCTCACGGAAACAGTGGCAGCTTTGCAGGCACACACCTCGCGCCCTTTGGAGCAGCGCAGTGCACAACCAAAGCAGCCGCGACTCCGCTGGTGCTAGTACCACAGGAAACATGACGATGCTGCGCGCAAATGTGTTGCGCCCTGTGACTATCCGGGAAACGCCAGGGGCCAGCATTGAGGGCGACCAATGCTGCAATGTCGACGGAAAGTCGCCTCTTAGTGTTCATCACCGAACGCAGTGGTGGCGTCCGCTTCCTTGTGGACACAGGCGCAGAGGTGAGCGTTATCCCTGCGTCTCCAGCTGACCGTCAGCGCCCGAGCTCATCTTCATTACGAGCAGCCAACAACACAACGATCGCCACTTACGGACATCGCTCGCTATCTCTCAACCTAGACCTAAAAAGAACATTTCGTTGGATTTTTATACTTGCTGATGTGAAATTGCAATCCTCGGCGCCGATTTCCTCCGTCACCTTGGTCTTTTGGCAGACGTGCGCAACCGAAGCCTCTATGATCCTGTGTCGCAAGCAACAGCAACAGAAAGCCCTCAAGACACTCCGTTAAGCCCTACCTTGGTCGGACCAACCGGAACATCTCGCTTTGTGGCAATGCTGAACGAGTTTCCCGAACTTATGCGTCAAGCAAAGGCGGACACTGCGGTTCTACATGACGCGCTCCATCATATAACTACGACTGGTCCTCCCGTCCATGCCAGACCGCGTCGCATATCCCCTGAGAAGATTGGTTTGGCACGGCAAACGTTCGATCATATGCTCGAGCTTGTATCATTCGGCCCTCGTCAAGCCCTTGGGCGTCTGCGCTTTACATGTTACCAAAACCAGCATCAGATGACTGGCGACCATGTGGTGATTACCGGTCACTCAATCGAGCAACTGTACCAGACCGCTACCCTGTGAGTGAGTGAAATAACTTTATTGAGGTCCAGAGAAGACGCAGGGGACACCCCGCGCCATCCGGCTAGTCCCACGTAGGGACCGGCAAGCCGAGCTTGAGGCCCGATCGCGGGCACTCTGAACGGCCAGGGTTTGGTAAACGACCGGTACCCTGTGCCACACATTCATGATATTAAAACGAACTTGCGCGGTGCTATAATATTTTCCAAGGTGGACCTCGTGAAGGCATACCATCAGATACCAGTGGCACCTGAGGACGTCCCGAAGACCGCGATAGCAACACCTTTCGGCCTATATGAATTGCTTCGAATGCCATTCGGACATCGCAACTTTGGACAGACATTTCAGCGGTTTATGGACGGTGTCTTACGCGGTCTAGATTTTTGCCCCGTTTGCCTGGACGATCTGCTTATCGCTAGAACCACTCCATCTGAACGCAAGGAACACCTGCGAACCGTTTTTCGACGTCTCTCTGCACATGGAATCGTCGTCAATGCAGCAAAATGCCAGCTTGGTGTGCCCGAGCTGACCTTCGTGGGCCATACCATACCGAGTGCCGGAATTCGCCCCCACCCGGAAAAAGTAAAAGCTGTGCGAGAATTCCCGAAACCTAACATGGTTGAAGAGGTCGCTTCACTGCGTCATGCCGCACAAACACATGGGAGCAGGACCACAACTCTGAGTGCATGTGGAAAGGGTCGCGGCGCTGGCGGACGCGGTAGTGTGGCGCGAAGCTTGATGATGTCGCGCAGCCCGCTTGTGTAGTCGCCAGTACCTACAGGGCTTTCATCTCCACAGCGTGGAAAAAATTCGCCAGGCAATCGCAGTGTTGTTCCATACACCAGCTCGGCGGCGCTGCAGCCAATGTCGGCTTTCAGCGTTGTGCGGATACCAAGAAGGACGAGCGGTAGTGCTTCGGTCCAACTGTGCCCTTCCGTCACCCTGAGACGTGCTCAGAGTTGTGGTCCTGCTACCATGTGTTTGTGCGGCATGACGCAGTGCAGCAACCTCTTCAACCATGCTACGTTTCGGGAATTCTCGCACAGCTTTTACCTTTTCCGGAAGTTGTCTCTACTGACCGCGTGAAACCGGCTCACATGGAGAACTTTGAAGGTCCCGCGGTGGTCGCGACTCTTGTTAGAGCAACGAAAAAATGTCGCAGTCTCGCTCGAAAGGCGAAGCATCAATTGCGATGGCAAATTAGCAGAGAGCTATTCGGAGTAGGGATAGTAATTTTATCGGCTGGATAAACTTGGACACATTCGCTTTCTAACTGAATTAACAAGCCCACGTGGTGTCAGCGCGCACAAGCAAACATCAATACATCACACTGAATGACCGCAGACAACGGCTGTCAAAACGCTGGGAGCAAGCGCAGCCGCCGCAGCGGGCGAAAGTTCGTGCGTTCTATTGCTTCAACGGAAACTGAGTGGCGAATACACAGCAGATACAAAGGTCAGAGCCGTGTGGACATAAGAGACGGTGCGGGCGACCGCCACAGGCGCGGGCAAAGTACGAGCGCAGTTGTTGGCAGAGTAGAAGGTGCGCCCCCTCCTCCCTCCCGCGATGCCTTCCTGCTTTCTTGCTTTCGCGTGGGAGATTTAGTGGCAAGTTCCCCTTACGCCCGGTTGCAAGATACGCATTTGGTGCCGTAGGACAGCATCGACCCGCCTCCCTCCCTGCCATACCCCCATGGCCTTTCGCGCGATGGTCGCGTTTGCTTTCCGCCGTGCGTTCGCTCTCCGTTATAGCGCGCGACCCCCGCGCGCTTTCACTCGCGCATACGGCGCGCGGCGACAATTTTATCGTTCTTGGAGTCTATACGGAACCTCACGGCGACGGCGACGGCAGAAATCCGGTTGAAGAGTCCATATAATTGCTATCGCAATAAAAACAACTGCGACTTCCTCCCGAACAACAGTACAGCGCATACGTAGTGGGACGCGAACCACTGATCCCGTTGTACTGGACCTGTAACGTTCGGCAGCTCACTGGGGAGGGAATGATGTAGTGAACGCCATCCGCCCGCCGCTAGTAATGGCCCGCGTTTAAATGGCTAGTTTATAGCGCCACTCTTGAACACCACGTTAAGCACCTGAAAGGCAAGTCTTTGTTTGGAACTCATCGCTCACGGTCTCATTGCTCTTCGCCCGCGCTAGCAACCAACAACGCAAAACACGCGTAATATTTTCTCCTATTAAGGGCTGGTCAATATTTTAGGGGCGAAGCTCCTTAGGGTGTGGGTCTGTCCCTCCTCTGTAGTATGTAGTAGTAGTAGTAGTAGTAGTCGTAGTAGGTAGCCACGTCTACTTTTATGAGAAAAAAAATTCCGAAAGTTGTGGCCATAGCGCGGAATCGAACCAGACCCCTCGCTTCCGAACGCGCGGCGCTAACCACTACGCCACGAAGCGCACATGGACACACGCACCACGATGACAATAAATACCCAACACTAACGAAAAACTGCGCGTTTCTAACGCGTTTGTGCTAGCGCGTTACGGCCCGTGTAAGAAGCTGGTGTAAGACGCTGTGGCCTCTCCGCCTTAACCCCGTATTCATAAACGCTCCTCGACTTGAACTTGAGTTGCCACCACCTTGGGCAGAGTGTTCGAACCGCGTTGAAGGCGGTGGCAAGTCAAGTTCAAGTCGAGGAGCGTTTATGAATACGGGGGGCGGGGGGGGGGGGGTTATACTCTCTCAGCAGTCATGTGATGGCGTCGGCAAACGCGGTGCACGTTCCGGCATGTGTAAACGGCTGCGTAAGACGCTGTGGCCTCTCCCCCTTACTAGAGAGTACTGCACGTTTCTAACGCGTTTGTGCTGGCGTCCCCTTAAGCGGGAGATGGTGCAATTATATTGAAGGGCGCTGTTATAAAATAGGAATGACGTCACATATGGCGCGTGTCATTGGTGGAAGTCAATCGTTCGATTTAGTGCGGCGAGACTGGGCGAATTACACGGAAGATTCACGGTTTACCGATGATTCCCTCCGGAGCTTCGCCCACTCATCATCATTCACCCCGTGGATATGCGATGTTTTTTTGTAACGCACAGGTGTTTCCATTACATTTGAAAAATAACATGAGTTATGTCACAAAACTTGGCAGCAAGCAAGCCTGGGCGTCACATCAGTCGCATTGTTGAAATCGCCGTCATGTGAATGAGCCCTCAAAAAATCGCATCGCGACGCGTGCGATCGCACCGATTTTTTTTCGCTCCAGTCGCAGCATGTGAAACGGCCTTCATGCGGCAAGCGGGCTCCTCTCGAGCTTCTTTGTGGACACGCTGCGCCATCTAGTGGTGCTGCCGAGCAGTCCACGCGTGGCCTCTGAGACGAGAAGCGTGGTGTGCCGCTGCATGGGAATGCCGAGTATTCTTCCCGCGCTTGTGGCACATAATCAGTGACCCAAGTTGGTAAGACATTCGCTTAAGAGCGGCACATACCTAGTGCATTCATGGCGCAGCTCACTAAAGCGTTGGTGTGAAATACATTATTTGGAAAGGTACACATACCCAATCCATTTGTGGCGTAGCCTCCTAAAGCGACGAGCTGCTGTCACTAAGAAGCCCTTGTGACGTGGGTTCGATTCCGCCCAGCATCGGATAGATTTAAAGGATATTTTTTTTTGTATTGTAGAGTGGCACATTCCCAGTATCCCAAGATGTTATGGTTGCTTTCTAACCATAATACCCCTCCTCACAGCAGCCCGATGCTCTAAGCATTCGACCACGGACACCACAATGACCCAGGTTGGCGGAAAAACGGTCAGATACAAACTTAGACACACTGGAGAGGTAGACAAATAGATAGCCCCCCCCCCCCCCCACTCCCCCAAAGTATGTCATGTACCCAAAGAATGCGAACGCACTGAAACAGTACAGCTGTAGAAAAGATTAAGAATGTGCCATTCTCAATGAGTTTTGTCTAGTTTACAGAAAGCTCACTACTGGAACATCTAATATGAGAAGCTCATATAAATAATGTCTACCGGGCTACAAATGCACCTATGCAACCACTTGAAACTTATGCCCGGTTCAAAACATTATAAAAAACAATGAAAGAAACTAGCCCGCTACATACGACATACTGACAACGAGCAAGAAAACTATCTACCTTCCCCTACGTCTTACTAGGACATTGTGCACATGCTATTGAAACTCGCAGCACAACCCGAATCAGAATGTTTCAACATGTATGCGACACGTTTTATATATTGTTACCAAGCGCTGGTTTCCACCTTGTATGCTTTGTTTGCCAGTGGCCGCATTCAAAATATTCTGTGTGAGCATTATATAACCCCTTCATCATCTTGAGCCTTCATCATCAATTTTTGAGCCATATTTTAAGCATAAATCCCACAACAAAATATAAAAAGAGTTGATTTACATAAATTGAAAGCACTGTTTTGCGGAAAGAGTGCTGAAATTTGCTGAAAGACTGTTGAAAAACGTAAGCATAAAACTTATTTCATTTTTTTTTCAGACCACAGCTCCAGCACGGACAATTCAACCTCGTCTGCGTTTGGGTATGCCAAATGTGCTGCCTTCAGTCTTTCAACCGGTCTCGCTTAATGATACCTTTTGCATGAGTAATCACAGATAACTGCTGCGACAAACGATTTGCGTTGGTAGGATTGTCTCATGCAAAGTAAAAAGAACGTGAGTTTTGCTATTCAGAAATTGTAAAAAGCTTTATGTATATGCGCCTATAGAATGTGCAGTTTGTACTGTAGTTGCGAGATACTCGGGTCTGCAATATTCTGTTGTGTATTGTATCTCTTACTGTACAACATTTGCTTATAAAATTACAAAATAAAGCAAATTTCACTGCCTGTTATTCTCCTGCCGAAACGCAGCAGCCACATGCTATGACATGCTGGCTCACGTATCACAACGGAATAAGGTGAGAAGAAGAAAGGGAACCGAGGGGCCCGATTTTTATTAATCATATCATAAGAAGCCAAAAAACAATGACACCAAGGACAACATAGGGGAACTCAACTGTACTTACTTATTGAATTAAAGGAAATGATAACTTAACAGATATTAAAGTGGATGAAAAAACAACGGTCCGCAGGTGGGGAACGAACCCACGTCTTCGCATTACGCGTGCGATGCTCTCATCATTGAGCTACCGTGGAGCCATTTGCCCATCCACTTTCTTGGGTATTTATGTTTTTATAACTAGAGCTCACCCTGGGAGTGTTAGCCAGCGCCACCACTCACAAACCTAGAGGCGGATGTGGGACAACCTTTCTGCCGTAGGCGTCACGAGCACGTGATCTTTTTAGGTGATGGCAACTGGTGAAAAACCCACATATGCTACCTGAAGGCCTCAATGTTGCCGGATTAGAGCCCTCGTTATGTAATGAACGAGAAGAAGAAAGGGAACCGATGGGCCCGATTTTTATTAATCATATCATAAGAAGCCAACAAACAATGACACCAAGGGCAACATAGGGGACATCACATGTACTTACTAATTGAATTTAAAAATGATAAATTAGCAGAATGGATGAAAAAATGAAAAAGAAGTGGATGAAAAAACAACTGTCCGGAGGTGCGGAACGAACCCACGTTTTCGCATTACGCCTGCGATGCTCTCACCATTGAGCTACCGCGGAGCCGTTTTCCCGTACACTTTCTGGGTTATTTATGTTTTTAGAACTAGAACTCACCCTGGGAGTAGGGAGTCTACAGGGACGCGCTGTTTTACCTGGGAGTTTTAGCCAGTGCCACCACTCACAAACTTAGGGGCGGGTGTGGGACATCCTTTCTGCCGTAGGCTTCACGAGCACGTGATCTTTTTAGGTGATGGCAACTGGTGAAAAACCCACATATGCTACCTGAAGGCATCAATGTTGCCGGATTCGAGTCCTCGTTATGTAATTAACGAGAAGAAGAAAGGGAACCGAGCGGCCCGATTTTTATTTGTCATATTGCCACATGCGTTAATTCGGCTTCTAGCGACGCAAACGACGCGAGCGGCGTTCCTGCCGAAGCGAGCGGCGTCGCTTGACGCGTTTCGATCTTGGACGTAAAAGGCTATAAAAAAAGTTGTCGCAGTTTCACCTGAAAGGCGAAGCATCAATTGCGATAGCAAATTTGTAGAGAGCTATACGCAGTAATGATATTAGCTTTATCAGCTGTATAAACTTGGACATGCAGCAGCACCGGCAACACGCAGAACTGTTGTCGACGCCGTCGGCGTTTTGCCCGCGTTCGCTCAAAATGCGTGCGGCGTTGGGGACTGTTGCCGGAGCCTCTGATATAAATAGGCACTTGGTGCCGCAGCTAAACGTCGCCTCTCTTCCCTTCCTCTCCCCCCCTCCCCCACGGCCTCTCGCGCGTCGGAAGAAGGCGCGTTTGCTCTATATATATGGTGATTGTAAAGGAGGAAAGAGACGCCTACTTCTGCAGCCCTTAAGGGAGCACGGCGCAGAACGCGCGTTTGTTCTCCGCCGTCCGTTCACTCCCTGTGAAAGCGCGCGCCCCTCGCGCCCTTTCACTCGCACATACAGCGTTCGGCGGCGCGCGGCGACGATTTCATCTCCATTGACGTCATACGGAACCTGACAACGACGGCGACGGCAGAAATCTGCTTTTGAGTGTCCACATAATTGCTATCGCAATAATACGGGTCCATCGCTTGTGCTGCCAGAGTCCGACGAACGCCGTAGGCACGCTTGCTGTTTTCGCTGTTGCCGAATTCGCTTGCTTTAGGGGCACAAGTTCGCCCAATAAATTCTATTATTGCGATAGCAATTGTATGGACACTCCAAAGCAGATTTCTGCCGTTGGCGTCGCCGTCGTCGTCGCCGTCGTCGTCGCCGTTGCCGTCACCGTGAGGCACCGAATGACGTCAATGGAGATGGAATCGTCGCCGCGCGCCGCCGAACGCTGTATGTGCGAATGAAAGGGCGCGAGGGACGCGCGCTTTCACGGGGAATGAACCCACGGCTGAGAACAAACGCGATTTCTGCGCCGCGCTCCCTTAAGAGCTGCAGAAGTAGGCGTCTCTTTCCTCCTTTACAATCACCATAAATGTAGAGCAAACGCGCCTTCTTTCGACGCGCGAAAGGGCGTTGGGGGGAGGAGGAAAGGGAGGCGACGTTTAGCTGCGGCACTAAGTGCCTATTTATATCAGAGGCTCCGGCAACAGTCACCAACGCCGCAAGCATTTTGTGCGAACGCGGGCAAAACGCAGACGGCGTCGACAAGTTCTGCGTGTGGCCGGTGCTACTGCATGTCCAAGTTTATACAGCTGATGAAGCTACTATCACTACTACGTATAGCTCTCTACAAATTTGCTATCGCAATTGATGCTTCGCCTTTCAGGTGAAACTGCGACAACTTATTTTAAGTTTACCGTCGACGCAGTGTTACTTTCTGCCTGCCTGCGTGCCAGGCAGCTCACCGTCACCTACGTGACATTTGGTGAAGGTGCGGGGTATTTTTCGGACACCCCTACAGAGCCGTGACAGCAGCCCAAGTGCCTCTCGAACTGACCACACGGAAGACACCTCCATAGAAGAGAATAAGGAAGAAATCTGGTGCAGCCGCCGACTACAAGGACTGCCGGCTGAGTTGGGACCACTACCTGCCACTGGTCGCCGGGTGAACAACCGCTCGACGTCACCAATGCAAGCCGCCACCACACCTGCGCCGTTCATCGCCCAGCAGCCGCGAGTACCTCCGCGTTTTAGCGGCTCCACTTGCGAGGATGTACGAGATTGGCTGGAGCGTTACGAACGAGTTGCAACCTTCAACAAGTGATCTGACGAAGACAAACTTCGGAACGTCTTCTTCTCTCGCGAAGACTCTGCTAGAACCTGGTACGAGAACCAGTGGCTGTCCTTGACAACCTGGGAGGCTTTAAAAAAGCACTTACCTGCAACTTTCGCAAGTATTCTGCGCAAAGATTGAGCTGAGGCATTACTACAAACTCGCCAGCAGCATCCAAACGAGTCCGTAACCGTCTTTGCGGAAGAAATGCAAAAGCTCTTCTGCAACGTGGATGCCAACATGACTGAAGACAAGAAGCTTCAGTACCTTATGAGGGCCGTCAAGGAGCAATTTTTCGTCGCACTCATTCGGAACCCACCGAGGACCGTCGCCGAATGGATTAGGGAAGCGGCCACTATTGAGAAGACGCTCGAGCTTCGCACAAAGCAGTACGATCGCAACTTCCGCGCTCCTCCGTGAGACTGCGACGACCCCCGAAATGCCTCCGCGGTGACTCTTCGAGATACCATCCGCGCCATCGTACGCGATGAGCTGCGCAAGTTGCTACCGGGTGCGCAACCACAAATATCCTCGCTCGCAGACGTCGTAAGAGACGAGGTACAGCAAGCGCTGGGCACACTCGATCCCACCGAAACAGCACCGACCCTATCGCCACTTTGCCAGGAGCCACGCGTTTCAACTTACGTCGCCGCTCTGCAAAGCCAAGCACGGTCAACCATTTGTCGACGGGAAACCTTAACGCTACCTCGACGCACACAAGCCTACCCGCCGTCGTTACGCCCGCAGCAGGCCGTCCGCTCAAACACGTTCCGGCAAACTACCACGAGGAAGACTGACATCTGGAGGACCCCAGACCAACGACCGCTTTGTTTTCACTGTGGTGAAGCCGGCCACCTTCTAAGAGAGTGCCCCTACCGTCAGATGGGCCTCTGCGGGTAACATCGACGCCCACAACCCCTCCCTGGCCAGTGGCCTCGAGAAATTGAGGCCTATCTTCGAGCGACCGAAGATGCCACCTCACCTCGCTTCTGGTCCCCGTCACCCTACCCACGCCGTTCGTCTTCACCGTACCAAGGGTACGCGAGCGAGAGGTGAGCGAGCCCTCGTAGGGGAAACAAAGCCAGCGACGTCGGTAGGTGACGCCGCTCTCGAGCGAAGACCGAAAAACCCTCCTACAACCACAACGAATTCCGACGCCTTGACGCATTCCGACGCCACGACGCGACCCGACGCAGCGACGACACGACATGTAGCGACGCCACAAAACACGAAACCGGGACCCGACACCCCAAATTCGATGGCGCGGCTGAAGGTAACAACAGCACCTTGCCACGAGGCTTCCACCCGACGCAGCCACGACCGTGCGAACCGACAGACCGCGCAGTCGATGACCGCCCGACATCGAACCCGAACACGAAGTGCCGACTTACAAGTTAACCTAGACGGACGTCCAGTGGTTGCACTCGTCGACACCGGAGCCGACTACTCCGTCATTAGGGGACGATTTGTATCGCAACTCAAGAAAGTCAAAACCGCATGGGAGGGTCCCCAAATACGCACAGCAGGAGGCCACCTCATAACCCCGACGGGACGATGCACTGCGCGACTGGCTGTTCACGGTCACATCTACCCTGTGAACTTCATCATCCTGCAACAGTGCTCTCGCGACGTAATCCTCGGGATGGACTTCCTAAACGAAAACGGTGCAGTGATCGACCTGCAGACGAAAATCATAACACTGACGACAAAACAGTCCGAAAAAATGCAAAGCAACCATTATCATCGCGCCGCATTCACCATCCTCGACGATCAAGTGAGCATCCCGCCAAATGCGAGCGTCATGGCAGTTGTCGAAACAGACGCGTTATCAAGCGGTGATGCGATTGTCGAAGAGAACTTGCAGCTGCTTCTGGATCGCCAAATTTGCGTCGCACGCGGTGTCGTCCGTCTCCGTGAAGGCAGAGAGGCTGTGCTAATAACCAATTTCATCACGGAACACACGCACCTCAACAGGGCTACGACGGTCGCTTTATTGGAAGAGTTCTCCGAAATAAGCGACGCCTTAGCGCTCTCCGAGTCGTCCCATGAGGCGTCGTCGACGGTGACTGCTGAGGTGAACTTCGACCTTAACCCTGCCCTGCCTCAACAAAAGGAAGAAAAGCTACCTCGCCTTCTTCTACGATATGCCGAATGTTTTTAAACATTATTGAGGATCCGGCAAACACAGATAACGAAGCATCGCATTATAACCGATGAATCGGCTCGTCCCGTCCGCCGAAGTCCCTACCGCGTTTCTGCGCGAGAACGTGAAACAATCAAGGCACAAGTTGAAGAAATGCTTCGCGACGACGTCATTTAGCCGTCCAAGAGCCCGTGGTCTTCACCCGTGGTTCTTGTAAAGAAGAAATACGGTACCCTACGATTTTGCGTCGATTATAGGCGTCTCAACAGCGTCACGAAAAAAGACGTCTACCCGCTTCTGAGAATCGACGACACGTTAGATCAACTGTGCGGTTTCCAAGCATTTTTCTTCGATGGACCTCCGGAGCGGCTACTGGCAGATTGAGATCGACGCGAGGGACCGTGAGAAGACTGCCTTCATCACGCCGGACGGTCTTTACGAATTTAAAGTTATGCCATTCAGACTATGCTCAGCGCCAGCGACATTTCACCGTGTTGTCGGGGTTAAAATGGCAGATATGTCTCGTATATCTCGACGACGTAGTCGTTTTCGCACCCACCTTCGACGAGCACCTTAACAGGCTGCAGACCGTGCTACAGACAATTAAGGCGTCGGGACTCACTCTGAAACCAGAGCAATGTCGTTTCGCGTACGAAGAGCTCCTTTCCTCGGCTACGTAGTTAATCGCGAAGGCGTGCGCCCGGACCCCAAAAAGACGGCAGCTATCGAAAGTTTCCCGATACCCAGTGAAAAGAAAGCTGTTCGTAGATTCTTGGGGCTCTGTGCGTGTTACAGGCGTTTTGTCCGAGATTTCTCACGAATCGCAGAGCCTCTCACTCGCCTTACGAAAGCCGACGTGCAGTTTACATGACAGAAGCACCAAGAAGACGCTTTTCGAGAACTTCAAAGACGCTTACAGTCACCACCAGTACTCGGCCATTTCGACGAGAGCGCTGACATCGAGATCCACACGGATGCAAGCGGCATAGGACTCGCTGCTGTGTTGATTCAAAAGAAGAACGGCCTCGAGCGAGCCATCGTCTACGCGAGCAGATCCCTGTCGAAAGCCGAATTGAACTTTTCGACGACCGAAAAGGAATGCCTTGCTGTCGTTTGGGCGGTCACAAAATTTCGGTCGTATCTTTACGGGAAGCACTTCAAGGTCGTCAGTGACCACCACGCTCTGTGCGGGCTCGCTAACCTGAAAGACCCGTCAGGTCACCTCGCTCGTTGGAGTCTGCGACTACAGGAGTTCGACGTCCCCGTCGTGTATAAGTCAGGCCGAAAGCACACAGACGCTGACTGCCTTTCGAGAGCCCCTGTTGAATCCGCCCCACCCTGCGACGATGACGACGATGCCTTCCTTGGGCCTATAAGCTCTAACACCTTCGGACAAGATCAACGCGCCGATCCAGATCTACGCTGTGTCGTTGAACACCTCGAAGGCAAGAGCAATTCGGCGCCAAAGGCCTTCAGGCGCGCGCTTTCGTCGCTGTGCCTGCGCGACAACGGGCTTGTGAAGAAAAAAGTTGTCGCAGTTTCACCTGAAAGGCGAAGCATCAATTGCGATAGCAAATTTGAAGAGAGTTATGCGGAGTAATGATAGCAGCTTTATCAGCTGTATAAACTTGGACATGCAGCAGCACCGGCAACACGCAGAACTGTTGTCGACGCCGTCGGCGTTTTGCCCGCGTTCGCTCAAAATGCGTGCGGCGTTGGTGACTGTTGCCGGAGCCTCTGATATAAATAAGCACTTGGTGCCGCAGCTAAACGTCGCCTGCCTTCCCTCCCCCCCCCTCCCCCACGGCCGGTCGCCTGTCGGAAGAAGGCACGTTTGCTCTACATATATGGTGATTGTAGAGGAGAAAAGAGACGCCTACTTCTGCAGCCCTTAAGGGAGCGCTGAGCCGTGCTCCCTCAAGGGCTGCAGAAGATAGCGCCAACCTTTCCCTTTCCCTCAAGAACCACTTATCATCACAGCGCAGAACGCGCGTTTGTTCTCCGCCGTGCGTTCACTCCCCGTGAAAGCGCGCGTCCCTCGCGCCCTTTCACTCGCACATACAGCGTTCGGCGCACGGCGACGATTTCATCTCCATTGACGTCATACGGAACCTCACGGCGACGGCGACGGCGACGCCGACGGCAGAAATCTGCTTTTGAGTGTCCATATAATTGCTATCGCAATAAAACTTCGCGCCGTACAAAGCTACCTACCTACTCGTCGTGCCAGTCAAGCTACGGCAAGAGATTTTAGAAGCGTCTCACGATGAGCCGACAGCAGGGCATCTGGGATTCACTCGGACTCTGAGAAGAATCCAAGAAAAGTACTACTGGCCCGGCCTGAACGAAGACGTCGCACGCTACGTGAAAACCTGCCGAGATTGCCAACCCCGGAAAACACCGCCTGCAAGGCCAGCCGGCCTCCTGCAACCAATCGAGCCCCCACGGAAACCATTCCAGCAGATAGGGATGGATCGGCTTGGCCCCTTCCCGACGTCTACTTGCGGGAACAGGTGGATAGTGGCAGCAGCGGACTACCTGACGCGCTATGCCGAGACAATGGCGTTACCATCGGGAAATGGAATCGAGGTCGCCAAATTCTTCGTAAAGAACATCGTTCTCCGTCATGGTGCACCCGAGGTCCTTATTACCGACAGAGGTACGGCATTCACAGTAGAACTCACGCAACAGATTCTGCACTTGAGCCACACGAGCCATCGGCGCACTACAGCGTACCACCCGCAGACAAACGGCCTCACGGAGCGTTTAAATAAAACCTTCGCCGACATGCTCGCCATGTATGTCGACGTCGGCCACAAGACTTGGGACGAAATCCTTCCGTACGTGACGTTCGCGTACAACACCGAGCCACAGGAAACAACGCAGATGACGCCATTCGCTGGTCTTCGGTCGCCAAGTCGCCACCATGCTGGATGCGATGTTGCCTCACGTCGAAGACAACATCCATGCAGACGTTGCCAGATTCCTTCAACGCGCCGAGGAATCTCGGCAGCTCGCCCGAATGCGTATTAAAGAGAAGCAAAACATCGACGCCCGACTCTACAACCTACGACGACGAGACCAAGAGTAGGCACTTGTTGACCGCGTTACGGTGTGGACACCGATTCGTCGCCGCGGGCTTAGTGAGAAGCTCCTGCGCCGCTACTTCGGGCCCTACAAGATAACTCGACGCTTTGGACCGCTAGCCTACGCGGTTGTGCCCGATGGAGTGACACAGTCACAGCGACGTCGCGCGCGACCTGAGGTTGTCCATGTCGCGCGCCTGAAAAAGTTCTTTGAGCGTTAGCGTACTAACGGAAATTTTTGTTTTTCATATTTTATTGCATGCTTACAAGATCATTGTTTTGTTTAGCATCGGGGAGATGCTTTTTCAAGGGGGGGGGGGGAGGTAATGCCACGTGTATTAATTCGGCTTCCAGTGACGCAAACGACGCGAGCGGCGTCGCTTGACACATTTAGATCTTGGACGTAAAAGGCTATAAATACGGGTCCACCGCTTGTGCTGTTAGAGTCCGACGAACGCCGTAGGCGTGCTTGCTGTTTTCGCTGTTGCTGAGTTCGCTTGCGTTCTATTTTAATTCTATTTTAAGTTTACCGTCGATGCAGTGCAACTTTCTGTCTGCCTGCGTGCCAGGCAGCTCATCGTCACCTACGTGACAATATCATAAGAAGCCAACAAACAATGACACCAAGGACAACATAGTGGAAATCACATGTACTTACTAATTGAATTAAAGAAAATGATAAATTAACAGAAATTAGAGTGGATGAAAAAACAACTGTCCGCAGGCGGGGAACGAACCCACGTCTTCGTATTACGCTTGCGATGCTCTCACCATTGGGCTACCGCGGTGATTTGTAGTTGTAAAAACATAAATACCCCAGAAAGTGGATGGGAAAACGGTTCCGCGGTAGCTCAATGGTGAGAGCATCGCACGCGTAATGCGAACCCGTGGGTTCCTTCCCCACCTGCGGACAGTTGTTTTTTTATCCACTTTAATTTCTGTTAATTTATCATTTTCTTTAATTCAATTAGTAAGTACATGTCATTTCCCCTATGTTGTCCTTGGTGTCATTGTTTGTTGGTTTGTTATGATATGATTAATAAAAATCGGGCCCCTCGGTTCCCTTTCTTCTTCTCGTTCATTACATAACGAAGGCTCGAATCCGGCAGCATTGATGCCTTCAGGTAGCTTATGTGGATTTATTGACCAGTTGCCATCACCTAAAAAGATCAAGTGCTCGTGACGCCTACGGCAGAAAAGATGTTCCACATCCGCCCCTAGGTTTGTGAGTGGTGGCGCTGGCTAACACTTCCAGGGTGAGTTCCAGTTGTAAAAACATAAATACCCAAGAAAGTGGATGGGAAAACGGCTCCGCGGTAGCTCAATGGTGAGAGCATCGAACGCGTAATGCGAAGACGTGGGTTCGTTCCCCACCTGCATGCGCACAGTTGTTTTTTCATCCACTTTAATTTCTGTTCATTTATCATTTTCTTTAATTCAATTGGTAAGTACTTGTGATTTCCCCTGTGTTGTTCTTGGTGTCATTGTTTGTTGGCTTTTTATGATATTGTGAGCGTATTTTGCGCGTATCGTCGTTGTCATCTGTACAAACGACTCATCATCTTGTGTGAGCGCTATTTGTGCATATCGTCGTCGTCATCTGTACATACGACTCATCATCATCTTTTTGTCTCGTGCGGTGCTTCGTCTCTGCCTCGGGCGACTGCTCAGAAATAAAGGCATCGCATCGGTCGACGTCTCACAAGTCGTGGAGCGTGCTTCGCTTCCCACGTCCTCTTACTTTCCCGATTCCCCTGGAGCTCCGGTCCGGTCGTCGTTTGCGCTCGCCTACCACGGTGATGGCAGAAACCAACCCATCCACCAGCGCTGCTACCACCTCTGCTCAGCCAGCTGGGCCTACCTGGACGGTGAACACCAAACACCGAGACCCTCCCGTCGTTGCCGGCCTCCGCGGTGACGACGTGGAAGATTGGCTCGATCACTACAACAGAGCCAGCGACGTCAACCATTGGGACGAGACGCACAAATTGTGGTATGTCTCCTTTTCCCTTACCGAAGTAGCGAAGACGTGATTTTTTAACCACGAAATTGACTTTTCGGATTGGTCATCATTCACGCAGCAATTTCGCCAGATATTCGGCATGTCGTCTGGACGCTCCGAAATCGCGAAACAGAGGCTGGCGACGCGCGTACAAGAGCAGGACGAGTCCTATACATCCTACATTAAGGACGTCCTCGCTCTTTGCTGCCACGCGCAGAGTGACATAGCGGAAGCTGACCACGTTCGCCACATACTGAAGGGCATCAACACAGTCGCCTTTAGTGCTCTCGTCATGCAGAGCCCAACCTGCGTTGGTGATATTATCACAGCATGCCAACGTCTAGACACGCTCCAGTCTATTCGCCTGCCACGCGCCTCTTGCGACCCTCGTCTCAACGGTGATGCTGAGTTGCGAGCCCTGATACGCACTCTCATCAGGGAGGAACTTCACGGACACCTTTCTGGACCTGCGCCGCTTGCGACCGTTCGCCCCGCTCCTACTGGACTGCGTGACATCATCAAGGACGAACTGGCGTCGATGACAAACGCCCAAATGGAAAAGTCTACTGGACCATTTCGTCCGCCCAGTTATGCCGAAATTGCCTCCCGGCCTCCCTCGACCCCCTAGCTTCGCTAGTAGCGAATACTCCTGCACAGCCGTACTACTCTCCGTGGCGGTCGTCGCGCCCGGTTTGTTTCTACTGCGGTATTCGCGGCCACATTTCTCGCTACTGCCGTCGGCATCAGCAGGATGAAAAGCGGGGCTATGCTACCTTTGAGCGAGACAGCGCACCTAGGTTTGACTCCTACGTTCCCGGGCGTCACCCAGGTGAAAGCCGAGACTACGCCAACTTTGAGCGAGACAGGACACCAGGGCCAGATTCCTACGTTCCCAGACCGTACACAACCTCCTCTGGTCGCTCTCCTTCACCTTCCCAGGACATGGCTCGAGCATCCCGCTCGCCCCTGCGTCGCTCTCCTTCACCTTACCGCCGTTTCTCATCGCCCTTGCGCGCTGCTTCCCATGTTGTGGACACCCGTTCGGAAAACTAGAGGCTGCAGTTTTTGGAGGGGAAACTGCATCGTGTCGGACTCTCCCAATTCCTCCTGCTCGCCCTACCAATTTGCTCTCAGTTTGTGTGGAAAGTGTTTCTGTCGACGCCCTTGTAGATACTGGAGCCACTATTTCTGTTATACATCGTGAACTGTGCTTTCGTCGGCGAAAAGTGCAAACGCCGTAACCCTCAAGCTAACGTGTTAGCCTTTTCGTTCCCCTGTACCCCCGCGTGGCCCGGGCACCAGAGTAGGCGATGACGGTGGTTGAAGGATATGGAGATTATCGTGAGGCTAGCCGCAGTCACGTGCCCCTTAAGAAACATGCGACACGTCTCCTGCGAGTCCGTAACAACGACCGAATCTCTTTGCGAACGCTCCGCATGAGCGAGTGCGATCGCCAGTGCTAATATTTCGGCCGAGGTGGGGAATCCCGCCGTGGCCGATGCGGTTATTTGCTGCTGGCGACCGGCCAGCGCTATCAAAGGAGGTACGCACTGGCAGTCGTGAACGTGATATGCGGCGACCCAAGGATTCACATCAGTGACACTGAGATTTATCCAGTTTTTGATTCCCCGTGTCCCAACCTTAGCAGCAGCGGATTTTCTTATCCCACCAGACGAAGAACGTATTCTTACCGTTGAGTCAACAGATATTGTCGACGGAGACGCATTGGTTGTACCTTCTCAGCGTTGCATTTCTCGAGGACTCGGAATCGCTTCTTGCTTGGACCGGTTCTCGAGTGGCTATGCCAGCCTCACAGCCTTTAATACGACTCCTGAGCCACTACTACTGCCGAAAGGGTCTACTGTCACCAAGCTCGCCGACGCTGCGCCGGTATGTGTCGTCAGTGTTTCGCCTGCCACGTCTTCCGCGCATTCTACGCCCGCAGAAGGCCACACTAGTGCTATTAAGGCCACCTTGAGTGCAGATCTCAATCCGGCCCAGACCAATGCACTCCTCACCATTTTAATGAAGCATGAAGCTTGTTTTGACGTTTCTTCGCGAGGCCTGGGTCAGACCACTGTAACTACTCATCTAATTGAAACAGACGGCTCTCGCATCATTCGCCGTCGCCCGTACCGTGTGTCACCTTCGGAGCGAAAAGTGCGCACAACACGGGGAGTCGGAACTGCAAGTTTCGTCTAGCCCGCAAGCAGCCACCGGGTCGGCAGCAGAGCAGTGAAGACAAGAGCCAAGATGGCAAGGAGGAGCAGCGCTCGAGGCCCACGGAGCGGTCATCGAGCGGTGCGAGAGACGGAAACAAGAGCAGGGACCGGTCGGGTTCCTTCCCGCCACTGCCAGGAGCCGGGGCTGGCAAAGCAGGAGGACAAGGTTCCAGTCATGAAAGGAGTGCAAACAGTGCAAACGACACGACAAAAAAGGTGAGCTGGCCAAACACGGGCGCCCCGAATGAGACTGCTCGAGAGAGGGAGCTGAAAAGGCAGGTGCAGCAGCAGGGCGATACTATTAAAAAGATGGAAGCCAGAATGGCAGACATGGAACGCGCGCTTAAAGGCAGCAAAGGACAAGGGGTACTGGCACCGGTGATGCAGGCCCCACAAAAAGTGGCGCAGGCCGCGGGTTCTCGCGTGCAGGAGAGCTCAGCTATGGAAGTGGAGAATCGAGGGCCGGTCAAGAGGCCGCCGCCGGCGGATGAGGGAACTAATGCAAAGAGGGTGGCAGAGACGTCGACGGCGGACACGCCACAGCCGGCGTTTAAAGTGACTAGTCTTAAGGCGGATGTGAGTGCTCTTGTCGATAGAGTAGGGAAACTGGAGGACAGACAAGATAGGTTGGAGGCTCGGGTCGGGAAGATCGAAGCCAGACTAGACAAAATTGAGGAGCGTTTCGACGCCTTCACCAACGAATCTCGGACTTTCCAAACCCAGGTTATGGACATGTTTCGGCAGCTCCATACTTTATTGGAGGCACGACTTCCTGCCGTAGTCGGCCAAGCGCCGATGTTAGTCAACTTAGTGCCTCATCATGGCCCCTCGCCAACAAATTGAGGTTTGGGAGTGGAACTGCAGGGGCTTCCGTCGCAAGCGGGGGAACCTGCAGTTGCACATACAAAATCTGGATAGTAAACCGGACATTATAGCTTTACAAGAGGCTAGTGGCTCGGTGAAATTACCGGGATTTAAGGCATATACACCGCCAGGGATGGATCCAGGGGGTGTATCGAGCGTATTCACAGCCGTGCTAGTCCATCGCAACACCACGGCAATTCAGCATACCATAGATTGCAGCAGGGAGGACTACGTCCTGCTAGAGATTGTGCCCAAACGAAAGGACGATAAGAGTCTCTTTATACTTAATGTTTATAGTTCTCCAAAAGATAAGGGGTTCGGCTTGCCACAGCTCCTAATGAAGACCCAACGGCTAGCGGCTAGAGCTCAGCTTATAGTGGTGGGGGATTTCAATGCGCCGCATCCGGAGTGGGGTTACATCCGAGCCAGCCCAAAGGGCAATCGGCTTTGGCAGGTGGCCCAGAACCTGCGGTGGACGCTCTTGAACAACCCGCAAGATCATACGAGGATAGGCAATAGCGTGAGCATTGATACCTCTCCAGACCTCACATTTCTGAAGGGTATCCGGGCTGCAAAGTGGGTAAACACGGGACAGGCACTGGGGAGTGATCACTATATCCTGTCCACGGTGTTTAGTGCTGCGAAGCATAAAGACAAGGTAAATGGGCCTAGAGTGACGGATTGGGACAGATTTCGGAAAACCAGGGCAGACACCGCGATTGCGGAAATCGAGAACCTGGAAGCATGGGTTGAGGCGCTCAAGCAGGATGTAAAGGGTACCACGGAAGAGGTTCCGATGGAGGAGGAGGGCTATACGGCGGACTCTAGATTGTTACACATGTGGGAAGCGCACGCGAGTCTCTTGAGGAGCTGGAGGAAACAAAAACATAATGGAGTCCTCCGTAGGAGGATGGCCAAGCTAGAACGAGAAATCGAAACTTACACGTTGGACTTGCAGTGCAAGCAGTGGGGACAGATTTGTGATCGGATGAATGGTCAATTCGGATGCAAAAAGACATGGCAGTTGTTGAGGCACCTTTTAGATCCGGCGGTAACTAAGTCGGCGCAAAGGGGACAAATAGCTAGATTAGTGCATCAATATCAAGGCACGATTGCAGAATTTATGCAGGAACTCCGGGATCGTTACATAAACGGTGGGGCAGGCGGTTGCTTGCCGCACTACTCGGGAGAGGAAAATTCGGTACTAGATGAGGACTTTACGGTGGCGGAGGTGGAGTTTGCCCTGGGGCAGCTCCGTACTACGTCGGCCGCGGGTCCGGACGGGGTTACTAATAAAATGCTAAGAAACCTGGATTTCAAGTCGGTGGGAGCGCTCACCGACTTGATGAACAAGTATTGGGTGGCCGGGGAGATCCCGGCACAGTGGAAGCATGCTAGGATTATATTTATTCCTAAGCCAGGGAAGAAGCTCTGTATTGAGAATATGCGCCCCATCTCGCTCACATCCTGCGTGGGCAAATTGATGGAGCACGTGGTCCTCAACAGGCTTCAGGGGTATGCTGAGGACAAGGAGTTTCTGCCTGCAACGATGCTTGGCTTCAGGGCCAATTTGTCTACGCAGGACGTCATGATACAGCTGAAAACGGACGTGATTGATCCTGGGTACGGTACGGGCACCAAGGCTATCTTGGGGCTCGACCTAAATAAAGCTTTTGACAATGTTGCCCATGAGGCAATATTGAGGAACCTATCAGACATAGGACCAGGGGGTAGAACCTTCCGCTACATCAGATCATTTTTGGAGGGCAGGACTGCAGAGATTATGGTCGGAGAAGCGAAATCGGATTCCTTCACGTTGGGGGCCAGAGGGACACCGCAGGGGTCGGTTCTTTCGCCGTTCCTGTTTAACCTCGCCTTAATTAAGATACCGCCGAAGCTGGAAGAGATATCGGGACTAAAACACACATTCTATGCGGACGATATTACTCTATGGGTTACCAGGGGCAGTGACGGACAACTGGAGGATACACTGCAACGAGCAGTGGATATTGTGGAAAAGCTAGCGGGGGAGGCGGGACTCACGTGCTCTCAGCCCAAGTCCGAGCTTTTTGTGGTTAGGGACAAACCACGAGGACTACATGCGAGGCACTGTGTTCTGCCACCCCCGCTAGAGGTGAAGGTGGGGGGTATGCCGGTCGCTGAGGCCCAAACGATTAGGATTCTAGGTCTGTATCTGCAGACTAACAGGAAGAATAGGGAGGCTTTGGCAAGGCTTAAAAATACGGTCAACGCCACCGTGAGACTAATCAGGAGAATCGCCAATCGCAAAAGAGGGGTGAAGGAAAAGGAATTGTGTAGGCTAGTACAGGCGTTTGTGCTCAGTAGGATAGTTTATGCGACGCCTTATATGAAGTTGGACGCGACGGAAAAAGGCAAGGTGGATGCTATGATTAGGCAGGCGTATAAGGCGGCCCTTGGGCTGTCTAACAATGCGCCTACCGAAAGGCTGCTGAGATTAGGGGTGCATAACACCCTGGAAGAACTACGGGAGGCACACTTGGTGATGCAGCTCGCTAGGCTTTCGAAAACTAATGTTGAATTCCAATGGCAGATCGCGAGCGCTCGGCCAGATCACGAACGGAGCGCGTCGCTCCGACTCGGATCGCTCCCACCAGCTCGCACCAAATCTGCGAATGGAACGCATGCGCTCCCGCGGGGGCGCTTAGTACACGGAAATCAATTGAGAGGGCGCTGAGCTAGAGGTAAAATAGAGAGGAGAGCAACAACTTGGTGGCGCGGCCCACCACACCGCGTCAAAGGAGATGCTTATAGCATCCATCCATTTATGTGCATCGTCCCAGCATTCTCCGGGTTTGTTTTCCTTCTGGTATTTCGCGCGAGCATCGCACGTGTTGGTGCCTTGGCGCGCTTGTAGCAATACTTCAAAAAAATGAATCACGCAGGCCGCTTTGCGTATAATGCCAGCCCAGCAGTGAGTGCCTTGGTGGATGCGATGGTTTCAGGAGAGCCGGAAACGCAAGGTATGTGTTCATTTTACGGTATATTTTGCGCTGAACCGATGTGAACACAAAGCAGCTGCGAACGCAGCATAGCCGCTGCAATTGTTTATTAGCAAAGGGACTTTAGTTTTCTCTGTAGACGTCGCGTGTATAGACTACAAGGCAGTTTTTGCTTAACTCAACATTCGTCATTCACGAATTACAGAGTTCGAATATGTGTGAAAAGTATGACATCGAAGCGACTGTTTCTATCCGTGTGCCGTCACGCGTTGAGCCAACAGTTGCATGCCGTCGCTCAGCACTGCCATCTTCTGCTCTACTGCCTACATTTTGCGAGACAGGGTATACTTTATCTAACAAGTCAGGGATAATGGAGGCTGCATTTAGTAAGCAGAAACTACAGTTACTGCAGAGAGCTCTATCACAGTATGTACCGTAAGCTGTCAGCTTTGACGCAGCTATTAGCCGTGTATATATGAAGTGTTTAATTGACTCGTGATAATGCTGTTGCGAAATTTAAATGATAATTGGACCTCAGACTGACTGATTTCAAAAATTATTCCGTTTCAGACGCTTGCTCGACGAATTCGGCCTCTCAGGTTGGAAAAACACCGAGTCAAGGTAAGAATATGCTCTTGCAGCAATAGGCACAATAACCACAAGCAATAATATGTGCCGGTTAATGAGGTGGAGTGCAGTATATTTCTAAAGACCTCTAGTGGCATTAAATTATGTAGATTACATTTCTCAGCATGCTTCTACCGACGCGCCGTAGTTGCTTAGTAGCTATGGTGGTGGGCTCCTAAGCACGAGGTCGCGGGATCGAATCCCGGCCACGGCGGCCACATTTTTATGGGGCGAAATGGGGGGGGGGGGGGGAAACGTGTACTTAGATTTAGGGGGAACATTAAAGAACCCCAGGTTTCCCAAAATATTTGAGTCACCGACTATGCATCGATCGTAATCAGGTCGTGGTTTAGGCACGTAAAACCCCACAATCTCTATGCTTATGTCGATGCCAAGGAAAGATGGCTGTGGAGCATTTTACCACATGCACATGTTTATGCATATCTATTGCTTCGGAATTTTATTTGTAACCATGCTTCATACCCATTATTTTTTCAGGACAATCGCAAGATGCGAGAAGTTGTAACCGTGGTAAGTTGGCGCTTTGATGAATCTTGCGCTGCTGTCTTCGAACTGCTATGCATTGGGAACTGTAATATACTACGAAACTAGGAGCTATACTATACTAGGAAATGTAGTTATACTGATTTGTGTTTTTCATGTTTGCAGGCCGTGGTTGTGACTGGACTGACGGAGAAACAAAATTACTTTTGGACTATTACGAACAATACTTTGGACGAGTGGGGCCCATGAAAAAATTTCGGAATAAAAAGGAAATGTGGGCACACATAGGTTTCAAGTTGAAAGAAACCCTTGGGGTGGTTAGGAATGAAGTCCAGTGCTGCACACGTTACAAGACGGTAATGAAAAGAAAAAAAACAGCAGTGGCCCATAACAGCAAATCGGGTAACTCCCCAACACCAGTGCCTTTCGAGGATGAGGTTGAAAAAATCCGCTGGCTTGATGACAGCCTGGAGCCGGCGGAGCTACGCGACAGTCATGGGGTTGTATCAAAAAAGGCGAGACACAGCCCCCCCTCCTCAACAGCTTCGCTGTTCTCTGAAGGTGGTTCGGACAGCTTTGCTGATGAACCTGCTAGTGTTGTGGAAGTGTCGCAGCCAAGTACATCACAAGGCTCTGCCGTAGAAAAACGGTTGAATGTCAAAACTTCACGAGTGTCAACCGCAAGATCCCAAGAAGTCAAACTGTTCTTTGAAGAGATGGAGCGCTTTCAAAAGTTAAAAGAAGAACAAAAAGCTGCTCGCGAAGAAGAAAGAAGGAGGCGCCATGAAGAAAAGAAAGAATACAGAGAAGAGCTGAGACAAGAAAAGGCTCAACGCCACGAAAAGAAAATGGATCTACTCAAGCGCCTCTTGGGATTACCCGAGGTTAACGAATAGAACCCATGCGTCGGAGTGGTCGGGACATGTGCAGTGTTAATAAAATCATTTTTTTCCCTACGAACAAAGCTGTGTTACACAGCACACCGTGCTGCTCGTTCGTGTGTATTTAGTACAGTATTATAGTTCCAAGTTGGAAAAAGTGCACTATATGTTAAAGCAAGGGCCCGGGCCGGCTAAGCGATTGTTGACTCGGGCCCAGGCCTCTTTGGTCATTCCATCAATGTAATTTCTTCTTTGTAGAAGGCATGCCTAGAGGCACAGTAGTCTGCAATATTTTGTTGCTGCACAAAAATATGTACATTTTCGACAGCGGTCACTGATGTGCCAATCTGCACTGCCTGTGCGTGATCATTTTATTGGAAAAACAAAAATCGATAGCTTTTCAGAAACTTATAGAGTAATTAAATACAGCAGTAGCAAATAAATTCTGGAGAGGTCATTCACAATTTCTTTGTGTGTTAAGGCATAGTGCAACTCTCCACTGGTTACCATTATTTGTTCAAGCAAGTTGAATATTCGGCCGTAGTTAATCACGCAATCAGTCCAAATAATTAAATTTAAACTTTCAGGTGTCCATTTTTCCTTAAGTTTGCCTACGCAGATGCTGCAATATTTCTCAACATTGGTGAAAGGGATATGAAAAGGAAATGGAATGCAGAAAATTTTATTGTTTCTGAATTTTCCTTTTGAATTATATTTTCACTAGTTAAGTGGCTCAAACCTCATGTTAGCCATGTACGTTTCTCTAGCACTAGGTGGGTTCCCTGCGACTTCACGTGAGCAAACAAGCAGATCATATTCCAATCCGACTGAAAAATTAGTTACGTTGTACATGCACTATGTATGTTTTTCTAGCACTAGGGGGTTCCCTGCAACTTCACGTGAGCAAACAAGCAGATCATATTCCAATCCGACTGAAAAATTAGTTACGTTGTACATGCACTATGTATGTTTTTCTAGCACTAGGGGGTTCCCTGCGACTTCGCGTGAGCAAACAAGCAGATCATATTCCAATCCGACTGAAAAATTAGTTACGTTGTACATGCACTATGTATGTTTTTCTAGCACTAGGGGGTTCCCTGCAACTTCACGTGAGCAAACAAGCAGATCATATTCCAATCCGACTGAAAAATTAGTTACGTTGTACATGCACTATGTATGTTTTTCTAGCACTAGGGGGTTCCCTGCGACTTCACGTGAGCAAACAAGCAGATCATATTCCAATCTGACTGGAAAATTAGCTACGTTGTACATGCACTGTACTGAAGCAAAAGTAGACAGAGTTCAAATTTGCCTATTTTGCAAAACAAGGGATTCCTAAATTGTCAACTTAAAAACTGACACCATTATAATGAAGCCAAATAAAGCGATAAAAATGCCATGGTCCGTGTGACATTATGATTGCACATGATCATTAGCCTTGCGGATCACCGTTAAGTAGCCAACAAGACGGGACGCAAGGCAAGAGGCTGCTTTAATGCAGCTTGAAGACTGCCCAGCACCTGTTGATCCCATGACAGTATCTCCACAATAAATGATAATTCGACCTAGCTTCGTAAAGGTTCAAGGGCCAATGGGTCGAACAGAACCCGGCCCGTGATGCATGGTACTTTCGTGCTCGAGCCGAGCCGAGAAACTGGCCCCTGCAGTGCTCTACTATATATCACCAAGAGCCATTACAATAATTTATTGCACTCCTTACACACCAGCCGTTTTCATGAGTTCTTTATTTATAGCACACCACTACTGCTTTCGCAGCACTGCTTCCAGCACCTTGCTCCTCTTTAGTTCTCCCAGTCTGCGCAGCAAAGTTTCTTCGGTTGTCTCGTCCGGGTCATCTGTGCATGATTGTGGGTGCCACAGGACATCTTGAGGTGTTGCATCATCATCGGGTTCATCTGGCTCCAAGTCACCACACTCAATGCATAAGTTATGCAGTATACAACAGGCAATAATAAACTTGTTGAGCCACTCTACAGTGCGGAGCTCAAGGTAAATTAGTTGCCGGAACCTTTTTTTTAGATTGCTGAAACTATTTTCGATCAGCACCCTCGTTGCTGAAAACTTCTTGTTAAAATCTACGTGTGCCTTTGACAACGCCCCATAATCTCGGAAAGGCGTCAAAAGGTATGGCCTTAGGGGATAGGCCGCATCTCCAAGCAGGTGATATGCATTGTTGTCGCATAGTTTTGGCAGTTTCTTGGAAAGTGATGATAGCTTGAAGATTCTAGAATCATGAATTTTGCTCGAGCTTCCGATGCAGGTGTCAAGGAATCTTCTTTTGTAGTCACAGACTGCTTGAAGGGTTAATGAAAGGTAATGGTGCCAGTTGCAGTAGGTGGAAGAGACCTTGTTGTCTGGGCATTGTATTTTGATATAGGAGCCATCCAGACAGCCAACAACCCCAGGGATTCCAGACACCTGGTGGAAAGTGAAATAATGATGTAGTCACTGATAGATGCAGAGATGCACTCTAGTACAAAACTATTAAAACAATCTGTAGCATAAATAGTTTTAAATATAGGTGAATACCAACCTTCTGAAATTCACTGGACAGTTTTTCCATATTTGAAGGAAATGTCACAACAGATGGACCCATGGTGAGGAGAAAGTCAGCCACCCTTAGAAGGATTCTGTGCACAGAGCTCTCCGACAGATCAAAGCGGCTTGCCACCTCCCTCATGCTTGTTTTATTGGCTGCATACCTGCAAATATTTAGAAAAATAAGTGAATTTGAAGTGAAGAATAGAACGCCGGCGTGAATTACAATGCTTTTGCTATGCAACTTATTAAAGCAGAATGAATTTTCGCTCTTTTCACTCTTCTTTGCGAAGCTAAACATTCCAGTTGGTATAAACACCATGTATGCAGTTTCTGTAAACAGTAGCGGAGACATTGCAGGAATGGTATGCATGTTAACAATATTTCCGCCCTGTTTCAATGTACAAGCGATTACGCAATAACTGTGAAAAAAAAAACTATACGAAGAAAAAGTAAGTGGGGAAACAAACGCCAAGCGGTATTCGTCTGTAGCGTAAGCGGCCGGGACGCTTCGTTACAGCGGGACCATTGTTTCACGGGTACAACGCGGGTGGGATGCAGCCTAATCTACGTCCCGTCATGGTGACAGACTTGAACCGTAGATCATTGCACCCCGGCCGCCGCACAACACTAGTAAGCATATTCTCGACGAGAAGCAGCGCGTTTATGCCTCTGCTCCCGGGTTCGCCGGACGGCAACCTACGCGATCAGACAATAAACGCTTTTTTTTTTATTAATAAACAGCGCGAGAAATGGGCACAAGCAAAGTACGTCAACATAAGTAAACTCACCATATGAAAGTCAGCACGTGAGTTTCTGCAGATTTTGCGGGCACTCCGCCGTGGTTACTTGACGGGCACGCAGGCGACGCAGCAAATCTTGCAATCAGCTGCTCCGCTACAGCTCGCGACAGACGGAAGTGCCTGCGGAACTAGAAGAGAACATAACATTGCACAAAAGGGCTTTTTTCACGCTAGTACCACCTTGGGCTGTACGGTACCTCGTCGTCCGAGTATCGCCGAACGACATCCTCGACGAACCCAATCACTTTAGGCCTCTTTGCAGGCAGGCGAAACATCACATCAAACGCCCGTTGACACACAGCAGCGTCACATTCACTGTCGGTGTCGGTAGAATCGTCACTGGACTTGGAACTTGTGTCCGAGTCGGAGCTGTCACTATCTAGTAGCATGAACAAAAGCGCACGGCGCGTCGCAGCATCCATGCGGTCCATGTTTTCCATGTCTACTGCCCGTGACCGGAAACAGGCGACCATGACAGGAAGCAGAGGCGGGTGAAGGAAATACGTCACGCGGACTTCCGGTGAAATCTGCCGATTTCGGCGGAGCAGATATTTTTGCTCCACAGAGCGATCCGGAATCGGCGGCTGGTCCCAATCTGCCATTGGAACACACAACTCACGCTCCCATTCTGCCATTGAAATAGACTTGCTCCGCACAGAGCAGAAATACTTGATCTGGATCTACCATTGGAATTCAACATAAATCGGGCAGGGACATATTGGAGAGGATCGGTATTGGGGTTAAGGCTCCTGTCGGGGACATGAAAACTCAGGTGCGGCGGGAACTCCACAAGACCTTATACATAAAGCCTTTGCCCAAGAATATGCATCCGATACATCATGAGGAACGCAGGAAGGCAAGAGCTAGAGCTTTACATGCTAAGTACGGGAAGTACAACGGGGCAGTCTATGTAGACGTTGCGGAGTACAAGGACAAGGACGCATTTGTGATTGCGGTGGTGGACGGACGGGGACGCTCGATCGCCTCTGGATCGGTCAAAACCCGCTCCTCAGAAACTGCAGAGGAAGCGGCAATAGCGCTAGCTATAGCTAATACTGAATCTGACCTGATTCTCAGCGATTGAAAAACAGCCATCCGAAATTTGGCAAGGGGCAGAATATCTGTCACGGCGGCACAATTGCTGAATAGGGCCACGAGACGAGAGACTAGGGAGGTGGAAATTGTCTGGGTGCCAGCACACTCTGGGAATCCTGGGAACGAGGCGGCTCACATAAATGCT
Source organism: Dermacentor silvarum (assembly GCF_013339745.2). Lineage (NCBI taxonomy): Eukaryota > Metazoa > Arthropoda > Arachnida > Ixodida > Ixodidae > Dermacentor > Dermacentor silvarum. Next base: position 27,618,797 of record NC_051155.1, read on the forward strand.
CGAGGTTTCGTCAGCCGAGCAGGTGGGCTGGTCGTTCCAGGGAGGTCCACGAGAGATGGGCTGGTGTCCTTTCACGACATTACAAACCACTATAAGCTGGAGCGGAGGATTTACCCACCCCCAGACAAGAAGATGACTAAGGCGCAGGAATGCATATGGAGAAGGTTGCAGACTAGGTCTTTTCCCAATCCATACGTGTTGAGCAAAATATACCCGGAGGAGATTAAGCCTGAATGCAGATGGTGCCAGGAACTGGCAACCTATGACCACATCATATGGGAATGTAGCATATTGTCGCCACCGGTGGATATTATGCCTGATCCTTCTCTCGAGCAGTGGGAGGCCGTGTTGGCCAGCTCAGACCCGGTCGTACAGACCAGCGTCGTGGAGTGGGCCACCCAGGTCGCCGTCAACCATGGGTTGATGGCCATCTAACACGGAATCGTCCGCACATGCTTTTTGACGAAATAAAGTTTTCTCCATCCATCCATCCATATACAATAACAAGTGAACGACATGCTGACACGCAACATTATAAGGCCTTCAGCAAGCCCTTTGTCTTCTGTTGTGCTAGTTAAAAAAAACACCGCATATCCACGGGGTGAATGATGATGAGTGGGTGAAGCTCCGGAGGGAATCATCGGTAAACCGTGAATCTTCCGTGTAATTCGCCCAGTCTAGCCGCACTAAATCGAACGATTGACTTCCACCAATGACACGCGCAATATGTGACGTCATTCCTATTTTATAACAGCGCCCTTCATTATAATTGCACCATCTCCCGCTTAAGGGGACGCTAGCACAAACGCCTTAGAAACGTGCAGTACTCTCTAGTAAGGGGGAGAGGCCACAGCGTCTTACGCAGCCGTTTACACATGCCGGAACGTGCACCGCGTTTGCCGACGCCATCACATGACTGCTGAGAGAGTATAACCCTCCCCCCCCCCCGTATTCATAAACGCTCCTCGACTTGAACTTGACTTGCCACCGCCTTCAACGCGTTTCGAACGCGCTGCCCAAGGCGGTGGCAAGTCAAGTCGAGGAGCGTTTATGAATACGGGGGTAAGGCGGAGAGGCCACAGCGTCTTACACAAGCTTCTTACACGGGCCGTAACGCGCTATGACAAACGCGTTAGAAACGCGCAGTCTTTCGTTAATGTTGGGTATTTATTGTCATCGTGGTGCATGTGTCCATGTGCGCTTCGTGGCGTAGTGGCTAGCGCCGCGCGTTCGGAAGCGCGGGGTCCCTGGTTCGATTCCGCGCTACGGACACAACTTTCGGATTTTTTTTCATAAAAGTAGACGTGGCTACCTACTACAACGACGACGACTACTACTACTACATACTACAGAGGAGGGACAGACCCACACCCTAAGGAGCTTTGCCCCTAAAGAGGATGGTTCTGTGCGCTTTTGCATCGATTATAGGGCGCTAAACAAAATTACCCGTAAGGATGATTATCCAATGCCTCGTATTGACGATGCTTTGGATACCTTACAAGGTGCCGAGTATTTCTCGAGCCTCGACTTGCGCTCCGGATATTGGCAGATTCCCATGCATGATCCAGATAAAGAAAAGACTGCATTTGCTATACCTGATGGCCTTTTTGAATTTAACGTGATGCCTTTTGGACTGCGCAATGAACCAGCTACGTTTGACCGTATGATAGATACAATACTCCGTGGCTTCAAATGGAAGACCTGCCTTTGTTTTTGGACGCCATTGTCATCTTTTCGTCGAGTTTCTCCCAGCACCTACAACGTCTAGACCGAGTTCTCGCGTGTCTAGCAAAGGCTGGTCTCCAACTCAATACTAAAATATTGTCGCTTTGCAAGCCGAAGGATTAAAGTATTGGGCCACGTCCTCAGTAAGCATGTCATCCAGCCTGATCCCGATAAAATCGTTGCAGTACTGCAATTTCCGCCACCAACCGCACTTAAAGAACTCCGCAGCTTTCTAGGACTGGCGTCCTACTTCCGCCGCTTTGTCCGTGACTTCGCCACCATCGCCGCTACTCTGCACAAACTTCTGACTTCGAGCGCGTCCTTTGTGTGGTCGGACGACTGTGTAGCCGCCTTCCAGACCCTCAAACGAGTTCTCACGTCAGGGCCCGTGCTCCGTCATTTCGATGCAACGGCCCCTACTATTCTACACACTGATGCCAGTGGGCATGAAATTGGCGCTGTCTTGCTGCAGCGGAATCAGAAGTCCCAAGAGCAAGTCTTGCCTTATGCAAGTCGTGCTCTTTCTCCTGCTGAGCGAAACTACACAATTACAGAACAGGAATGCCTCGCCATCGTGTGGTCAATACAAAAATTTCGACCCTATCTCTTAGGCCGCCATTTCACAGTTGTGACCGACCATCATGCTCTCGGTTGGTTGTGGTCCCTGAAAAACTTTTCTGGACGCCTCGGCCGTTGGGTACTGCGCTTACAGGAATACGACTTCACTGTCACGTATAGGTCCGGCAAACAACATCAAGATGCCGACGCTTTGTCGCGCTGCCCGCTGTCCCCAAACGCCCATGCTTCACCTTCGGTCTGCACGTCACCATCTAGCCACACGTCTCAGCACACGCCCAATAGTCCGGGACAGTCAGTTGCCTCAGTTGACTTTCTTCCGTCTACTGACCTCGTCTCACTCCGACGTACTGACCCATACTGCCGTACGCTGATCGACCGACTTACTGGCTTGTCACGACCCCCCAATGGTGGCTTAAGACGACAACTTTCGCGTTTTAAGCTTCAAGGTGGAGCGTTATTTTGATCAATCTACCATCCTTCCGGTAACCAATGGGTACCAGTCATACCTCGCTCACTTCGACTCCAAGTATTAGAAGCATTTCACGACGAGGCGACGGCTGGCCACTTGGGCTTTCATAAAACCTACGACCGCATCAAAACGCGTTGTTTCGGGCCGAGCCTTTCCACCTCTGTCGCCAAACACGTTGGATCCTGCGCGCCATGCCAACACAGAAAACGCTCGACATCCCTTCCAGCCGGCCCTTTGCAGCCTCTACCATGCCCGTCCACCCCCTTCGAAATTGTGGGCATAGACTTGTACGAACCCCTCCCACTCACGCCCACTGGTCACCGCTGGATCGTTACCGTAGTGGATCATCTAACGCGGTACGCTGAGACCGCTGCTCTTCGCTCTGGTACTGCCTCCGAAGTCGCCGAGTTTTTCGTGCACTGTATCGTTTTGCACCACGGCGCACCTCGTGTCCTCCTGAGTGACCGTGGCAAGACGTTCCTATCGCATGTCCTTTGTGAAGTCCTCCAGGCCTCTGACACCACCCATAAGACCACATCATCGTACCATCCGCAAACAAATGGTCTTCATCTTTTCATCCAACTTTGTCTGACATGATGTCAATGTATGTTCGACCCGATCACACCAACTGGAACATCATCCTACCTTTCGTGACGTTTGCGTACAATACTGCCGTCCAACGTACAACCAATTACAGTCACTTTTTCCTTGGGGGGGGGGGGGGGGAGTTGTTGTTGCTGTTGCCTCAAAACATGGCTCGTACCCACAGGGGGTATTGGCCACATTAGATTCTTTGAAATGTGTGTCTAACAAAACAAAATGGGAGAACGCCACATTTAACACAAAGCAATATTGAATTCAATGCCAACAGAAAATTTGAGAGGGCATATTCATAAATTTAGGGGTAAAAATAAAGTGAAGTGTCCCACGGTCGGTACCCTAGCAGTGAAGCCTTCCTGACGCTTCAATAAAGTTGTGGATAGCCGAAATCATTAACCCATGGCTTGTGCCTAATTGACGCGCACCAAAGGACAAAATGTTTGGTGTTACTCTAAAACCAGCTTACTTCTAGGAAATACTAGGAACATTCTGCGGAGGGAGGAGAAGCGGCGGCAAGAAAGAAAGAAATGGTCCACAGTTTCTGGTTCATTACAAAAAGAACAAAGGTAAGTTATAGACAAACCAGATCTATGAAGGTTAAAATTTAGGCTGGGAACTCTACAACGGAAGCTTGATAATGTCACCTCGCATTGTCGTGAAAGGCATTTGCTCGTGTTCCATCGGAAATTTAGATGTCGAAAGTCCTCTGCGGAAAGTAGGGATGATTTAGTACAATTTAGAAATAAAAAGCGTTTAAATCTAGCACCTGTTATTATAAAAGCGAAATCAGGAAGGATATTTAAGACAGGACCATTTAGTGACAATGATGTGAGCGAGTCAGCTGATTCATTTAAAGAAATTTCACTATGACCGGGAACCCATACAAAGCGGACTTCAGACAAATTGTCTGGAACAAGAGTCGCAAATATTGTTACGTAAAACGACACAAGGCGGAACTATTTACACTGTATTTGCACTACACAGACACAGTAGCCAAGATGGTGGACAGCCACCAGCACCCGACAGAACCATCTTCTTTGTCGTCTGCCCCTGGCAGAATGTGTCTCTCGTAGCATTACCCCCGGTGGTAGAAGCGCCGTCTCGGCGCACTTCAAACATTGTCGTCAGAAGGAGGGTGGTATGCTTTCAGTCTGCTGACTTGAACTATGTCACTGGGAGCGATCGCAGGTGGCAAAGTCGGAGAGACGGGAACAATCTCGTAGGTGACGTCCGTGACCTGGCGGATGATTCGGTAAGGACCCGTGTACCGAGATAACTTCTCGGACAGGCCCACACGACGGAATGCACACCACAGGAGAACTAAGGCACCGGGTGAGAAGCGAACGTCGTGATGCCGGCTGTCATAAAGGCGCTTTTGGGTCGCTTGCGAGGCCGACAGCCTAGAGCGGGCAATCTGACGCGCATGATCGGCACGAGCGATGGCATCACATGCATATTCGCTAGGCGGCGCGGCAGCAGCCGGAAGTAGGGTGTCCATTGGTAACGTCGGTTCACGGCCAAAGAGCATATAAAAGGGAGAATAACCGGCGGTATCGTGACGCGATGAATTGTAGGCGAAGGTCACGTAAGGCAGCGCCAAGTCCCAGTCACGGTGGTCGGAGGAAACATACATTGAGAGCATGTCCGTGAGGGTGCGATTTAGGCGCTCGGTGAGGCCATTTGTTTGAGGATGGTAGGCGGTGGTCAACTTGTGCTGCGTTGAGGAGGAGCGCAAAAGATCGTCGATTACTCGGGATAAAAATGCACGGCCTCGATCTGTGAGCAATTGGCTAGGGGCGCCATGGTGTAGAATAATATCGTGGAGCAAAAAATTGGCAACGTCAGTAGCAGTGCTGGTGGGGAGCGCTCGAATGATTCCATACCTGGTCGCATAATCGATAGCAACGGTGACCCACTTGTTGCCGGATCTTGACTCAGGAAAAGGACCGAGAAAGTCTAAACCAACACGGAAGAATGGTTCGGTCGGGATGGAGAGTGGTTGAAGTAGACCAGCAGGGGGTGCAGCAGGACGTTTCCGACGTTGGCATTTATCGCAGGAGGTCACGTAACGTCGAACAGACCGGGCGAGACCGCGCCAAAAGAAGCGGCGCCGGCCTAGGTCGTACGTGCGGGATACTCCAAGGTGACCAGCAGTTGGTTCGTCGTGAAGCTCATGCAGGACCGTTGAACGCAGATGTTTAGGCACAACGAGAAGCAGCTCAAGGCCATCGGACTGGACGTTACGACGGTAAAGTGTGCCATTCACGAGGACGAACATGCGCAGTGAGGCGTCGTTAGGTGCCGATTCCAGCCGGTCAATGAGCGATCGCAAAGAAGCATCACGGCGTTGTTTGTCACCAATCTGGAGAAACTGAGACATGGATATAACGCAGGGGCTAGGTTTGATTTCCAATCCGTCTGGTTGGTCAACAGGATAGCGGGACAAGCAGTCCGTGTCCAGATGGAGGCGGCAAGACTTGTAGGTAACTGAGTTAGAGTACTCCTGAAGGCGCAGCGCCCGACGACCAAGTCGTCCAGTAGGGTCCTTCAGTGAGGAAAGCCAACAGAGAGCGTGATGATCTGTGACAACACGAAAAGGGCGGCCATACAAGTAAGGACGGAATTTCGAAACCGCCCAGACAAGGGCAAGACATTGCCGTTTCGTAATCGAGTAATTGTGTTCAGATTTCGAAAGGAGACGACTTGCGTACGCAATAACACGATCAGTGCCGCGTTGGTTTTGGGCTAAAACTGCACCGATGCCGTGACCACTAGCGTCTGTGCGCACTTCTGTGGGAGCAGCTGGGTCAAAATGGGCAAGAATAGGTGGAGTCATTAGGGCGGCGATGAGCTCAGAGAAGGCGTTACTTGTAGAGGACCCCAACAAAACGGGACGTCTTGCTTGAGAAGGTCAGTGAGGGGACGTGCGAGCGCCGCAAAGTTTTTCACGAAACGGCGAAAGTAGGAGCACAGCCCCACGAAACTACGAACGTCATGGACAGACCGTGGAACGGGGAAATTCGTGACAGCGCGTACCTTCGCTGGGTCTGGTCGGACACCGGAAGCCTCAACGAGGTGGCCCAGCACAGTAATTTGTCGAAGAGCGAAGTGGCACTTCGAGGAATTGAGCTGCAGGCCAGCTCGTCGGAAAATTGCTAGAATGGTCGAAAGCCGCTCAAGATGTGTTGCGAAAGTGGGAGAGAAAATTATCATGTCATCCAGGTAACATAAACACGTCGACCATTTAAATCCTTGAAGCAGTGTGTCCATCATTCTCTCAAAGGTGGCTGGTGCGTTGCAGAGACCGAAAGGCATGACCTTGAATTGGTAAAGGCCGTCAGGGGCCACGAAGGCGGTCTTCTCGCGATCCAGGTCGTCTACAGCGATTTGCCAGTAGCCAGATCGAAGATCCAGGGATGAAAATACGGTGGCACCATGGAGGCAGTCGAGGGCGTCGTCGATACGTGGAAGAGGGTACACGTCCTTCTTGGTGATTTTGTTGAGGTGCCGATAATCAATGCAGAAACACCAGGAGCCGTCTTTCTTCTTTACTAATACGACGAGGGAGGCCCAAGGACTCGATGATGGTTCGATGATGTCCTTCGCAAGCATTTTCGCAACTTCTTTTTGAATAACATCGCGCTCTGATGCGGACACACGGTATGGTCGACGGTGAACGGGCAAAGAGTCGCCAGTGTTGATTCGGTGGGTGACAATCTTAGTCTGACTCAAGGGTCGATCACGAATGTCGAAAATGTCGCTGTATGAGGCCAAAACCCGGCAGAAAGCGTCGGCCTGGTCAGGCGAAAGGCTTGATCCAATAATTTCGCGAAAAATGCTGTCGTCAGAAATTGGTGACCGGGAAACTTCAGCTTCTTCAGGAGCAGTTATGGCGACGACCTTGACGTCATGATCTGTTATAGCGGTGAGGTGGGCAAGCGACATCTTGTGGGGCAACACCTGGGGGGTCAGACCAAAGTTTAGTAGCGTGAGGAACACACAGTTATCAGCTAATGCCGCGATGGTATGTGGCACAGTAACATTGCGCGTCAGGCGTACGTCAGTAATCGGAGTGACGATATAGTCGCCGTCAGGAACGGGTGGGGTCGATGACAAACACACGTACGTGACGGCTCGAGGCGGTAGGCGAACAAAAGCGGTGGGGCTTAAGCGGCTGACGGGCGTTTCGCAGGCATCTGATACAAGAGGAAGATCAAGACAGAGTGTTTCAGAAGAACAATCACTTAAGGCCGAGTGTGCCGAAAGAAAGTCAAGGCCAAGGATAAGGTCATGGGGCAGTGAGCAAGGACGGCAAAAAGTACGACAGTGTGACGACCGGCAATGCTAACACGGGCGGTGCACATTCCGATCACTTGAACAGCACCACCATCGGCAACACGTATTGTCTGTGTCGTAGATGGCGTCATAATCTTCTTCAGGCGGCGGCGTAAAAGGGCGCTCATAATAGACAAGTGTGCATCAGTGTCGATGAGGGCGGTCACAGGAACATTGTCGACTTTGACTTCTAGAAGGCTATGGTGAGTGGGGAGTGTCAGCAGAGGATTTGCATGGGACGACGGCATTGCAGCTTCACCTCCATAAGCTGCACTATCTAGTTTTCCGGCGGCGTGCGTCCAGAGAAAGACGGCGAGGAAAAGCGGCGAGGCTGAGGAGAGCGGGATTGACGGCGTTGCGGTGACGGGGAGCGGGAGAAGCGGCGAACAGGAGCAGTGGCGTCAGAGGGAAGATGCTCGTGGGAGGACGACGAGTTGAAAGCACGGGAACCAGCGGCTGGACGTCTAAAAGGAGTAGAGTGAATGGAGGTCTGGCGAGATGCGTAGGTCTAACGGCGACGGCAATAACGAGGAATCTGCCCGGCCTGATGACAGGAGAAGCAGATGGGCTGATCGTCGGGCGTTCTCCATTCCGCAGGGTTGCGGAAGGAGACAGGAGAGGTGCAGGATCTTCGAGCAGGTCCAGAGGAATAAGGCTGAGCGTCAGGACGAGTCACTGGGCACGCCGATGAAAGGCCGAGATTGGCAAACTCCTGCCTTACTACAGCTTGAATGAGGGACACTGATGGCTGCGATGGGTCACTGGCGTGGGATGTAAACACGGGTGGTGGAATAGGTTCAGGACAGGCAGCTTCAATCTCGCGACGAACAATATGCGTAACGTGGTCACAGGTGGGCGGCAGGCGAACGGCATCACACGATGAACTTGCAGCCGTATTGGGCAACCGGGTAAATCTCTGGGTTCTACGGCGGCTCTTGGCATGTTCAAACCGCCGACACTCTTTGATGATTGTGTCGACGGTATCAACGTTGGTATACACGAGCAGGTTAAAAGCATCGTCAGCGATACCTTTGAGCACATGAGAAACCCTCTCGGACTCAGGCATGTGCTCGTCAACCTGGCGACAAAGAGCTATAACGTCCTGGATGTAAGAGACGCATGACTCGGAGGATGTCTGCGCACGAGTCGCAAGTTCATTCCGCGCAGCATGCTGCCGGCCAGTGCTGTCACCGAAAAGGTCGCGTATCTTCTCTTTGAAAGAGTCCCAGCTTGTAATGTCCGCCTCGTGCGTCTCGAACCACACCCGTGGTGGGCCATCGAGGTAAAAAAGCACGTTGGCGAGCAAAAGGGTCGGGTCCCACCTGTAGCTGGCGCTGATCCGTTCGTAAAGGTTGAGCCATTTGTCGACGTCAACCCCATCCTGGCTGGAAAAGACGCCAGGATCACGAGCAGGAGGCAGAACGATGTAGGTGGTAGCCACGGGAGGGGAAGCGGGTGAAGACGTTGTACCTGCACCGATTGACATGGTCGGAAGCGTGATGAACTGGCCGTTGTGGAGCTCCGTGATGCAAACAGGAAACTACCCAGCACTTCCACCACAAAGATGTTACGTAAAACGACACAAGGCGGGACTATTCACACTGTATTTACACTACACAGACACAGTAGCCAAGATGGTGGACAGCCACCAGCACCCGACAGAACCGTCTTCTTTGTCGTCTGCCCCTGGCAGAATGTGTCTCTCGTAGCAATATACTCAGTAGGTGTGACCTATTTTTAGAAGTTAAATGTGTACAAACCGACAGCGAATCGGTAACAGTTATTACTTTCGATGTCTGGGTACTCAATTTTCTAATGGCTAGAATGATGGCCAGAAATTCTGCAACAAATATTGGGGTGTAATCTGCTAGACGAAGAGCAAAAGACAAGTTAAGCTGATTTGAAAAGATGCCCACTCCGGCCTTCCCTGCATTTTGTGTAGCGTCCGTAGAAATAACCAAGTGAGACTGAAATCGATTAAGATGATCTTGAACGAGACCTTCAAGTATGCGTGACGGAAGAAGTTTTGCGTGTTGTGGAAAAATATCATCAAAATCAAGTTCACCTTTAACGAATCAGTTTTTGGAGAAATGAGGCACGGTAGGTGAACATGAAGTTTTGATAACAGCGTCTGAACAAAAACAACTTGAGGTTGTCGATAACGCCGCCAATGTGTTCGGAAAAATAAATCAGGATAATTGATGAAAACGGATTGCAAACAGGATAGGGATGCATCATAAAGCTTTAGAAAAGTCACGACAGTAAGTTGCTTAAACCTGGACTGAAGCGGGAAAATTCCAGCCTCCAGATAAAGCACATCATGAGCCACAAAACGTGGCAACTCAAGACAAAGACGTAGCGCTTGCCTTTCTAGCAGTATTAAAGGTATTAGCTTGTATGCTGCACATCCTGAAAAAAAAACACAGCCGAATTCGAGAATAGGGCGGACGCGGAGTTTGTAAATCATCAGCAACGTAGCCGTACGCGTACCCGTCTTTTTATTACTGAAACGGCGTAAGAATGCCATTGCACGTTCTCCTTTCCTAGCATTTGTTTCGATTTGCTGCTGCCAGTTTAGTATACCATCATAGGTTATCCCCAAGTACTTCACAGCTGCAACTTGCGGTATTGGCTCATTTCGATAATGAAGAGAAATGAAAACGGGATTTGATAATGGAAATACAAGTAACGCGCATTTCTTAACGTTAAGGGAAAATGACGACCCGTCCAGCCAGATCTCGAGTTCAGACAAATAAGATTGTAGAATTTGGTGCAACGTATTGATATCCCGTGATGAGGAGACAAATGCAATGTCATCAGCATAGAGGTAGAGTTGCACATCCTGATGAGTTGGGACAGAAGATAACAAAATATTAAACAAAAGCGGAGAGAGAACTGATCCCTGTGGAACGCCGATCATCTGTTTATACGTACCCGATGTCACCCCATCCTTGAAACAAAAGAATTTTCTATGAGAAAGGAACTCTTCTATCCAGGCCACTATATAGTCTGGAACAGCACAGCTCACTAATCTAGAAATTAAAATTCCATGCTCGACACTGTCATATGCTTTTGTAATATCTAAAGTTACTAAACCTGATACGTTTCCTGATAATCCTGCGAGTCAAATTCGGCTTTCTAAATCAACGTGAGCTGACCATATTGAACAATGAGGCCTAAATCCTATTTGTCTCGAGCACAGAATATCCTTGGAAGAAGTGAATTCATTGAGCCGGACATGGATTACATTTTCTATTATTCTGACTAGGTTCGATGTAAGGGAAATGGGCCGAATGTTATCCAAGACATATCCGAGGTTTTAAATTTTTAGTTAAAGTACTTATGCAATCTTCCAGGAGTCCGGGATCCACGTATATTGAAGGGAACTGTTAACTACATTCAAAAGCTCATTAGGGAAAGAGTTAAATAATATTTTAATCATTGCTGTTGTGATACGGTCAGATCCAGCAGCCGATTGATGAGCAGTTAAAATGACATCGGATAATTCCGTCATGGTGACTTCTACAAACTCGTATGAGTTTGTAGAACTTCTACAAACTCGGTGACTTCTACAAACTATGAAGCCTTCTAGGTCTAGGACACAGCGAAGAAAAACGAGCTTCAAGACCTTTCGCGATATCATCTAGTAAATCTGCCGCTTCTTTGGGGGATAGTACATCGGAATGTGACCATACGGACTGCTGGAAAGATTTTTTGCTCCGTAGAAACCTAAAAAGTGCCGATCTTCTTTCTGGTTTTGATAAAGATGAATGCAGTCCGTTTTTTTTTTGTTGCTCTTTAGCTTTTGCCGCAGTTCTTTTAAATACAGCTGCATAGAATTTATAGTCAAGCCAATTTTTCGGTGAATGATTATGTTTGAGACTATTCCATGCTGCTTTTCTGCGCCTATAAGCTCGTGTACATGCTTCATTCCACCAAGCTGAGTTTGACGGTGAGCTCCCAGACATCACCGTAAACTCAGTGGACTGAATCGAAGAATGTAAAAGTGATACCACCGAGTCAGCCCTCCGCTGTTCATCACTAGGGGTTAACGATTATACCCCTGCATTTATAGCTGACTTATAAGTTTTATAATTAATGAGCCGTTTTTGCCGTACAATATAAACCTGACGTGAAAGCATAATTTCGAATGTAATGGGTAAATGATCGCTACTTGTTCCATTATCAAAGGTGTCCCACGATGAAATAGCCATCTGAGCGGAAGAGAAAGTCAGGTCTAATGCAGATGAGAATCGCCCACGTAGAAAAGTAATTTGACCTCAATTGTGACATTGAAAATTGTTACCATTGATCCAATTCCACAACCTCTTTCCACAAACATCCGTTTTCATTCCCCAAGATGTATGATGGGAATTAAGTCTCCTGCAAGGAGCATTGCATGTGAACAATTAGTCCCAGGTGAGTCCAGGTGATCAGTGCACTTGACTCCATTCGGGAAGTACACATTAGCCACTGTAAACGCAGCGCAACCAGGCAGTAAAAAATCTAATCCTAAAATTTCACAGTCTGAACATACATGTTCAAAAGTTACAGTCACCTTGTGGTACATTTTTGATGAAACTACCGCTAGTAGCCCACCGCCTCTACCAGGGCGATCTAAACGAAATGTTCGAAAATTATTAATAGTAAATCATTGATGTGATGTGATGAAAGCCATGATTCTTGAAGTAAAATAATATGTGGAAATAGATTATGAACTAGATAAAGAAGGTCAACGTAACCGGAGGATATAGAGCGGCAATTCCATTGAAGGACTCTTAGTGATGCTATTGTGATCCTAGTATGGATGATTCCACGGCAGAACGCAACGCATCCTGCTCGTGGTGTTCAATATTTTTTTCCTTTTTTCGCCTTAGATTTAGGAGAATCAGTTGGAGACAGTGGGGAACTCTTACGTCTATTGCTGATGGTTCCAAGCCTCATGTGCCCAAAGGAGGCGCTGGGCACTGCAGTCGGTGATAGCGGAGAACCCACGGAGGTATCAGACTGAACCTCTGCCTGTCTGTCCAAGTTTGTTTCTTTTGAATATTGAGCAGAACTAGTAGCTGAATTGGGGGCAGTAACAGTAGAGTGCGATTGAAGGAGGCTGTTGAATTTAGCAGTCAGCATCTCGGTAATACCTTCGGCAAACGTGTTGAAAAGTCGCTCCATCACTATTGGCATTGCCTTGTCAATAGTGGCGGCTACGGCGGCCCAAACTGTGGCTTCTAGGGATCTGGACTGACGGGATGCAGTAGCTGCGTGTCCAATATCACGCTCTTTAATTTCTGCTATGGCTTCCGCACGAGAACAGTGGCGTTTCTCTGCAATCTCAAGCACCTAAATCTCCCGCCCTCGCGCAGAACAGTTATTATCCGTAGCAATATGTGCTCCATCGCACAAGCAGCACCTTGGCTCATCTACGTCACATGCTGATGCGGAATGAGAGCCGCCACAGCTGCAGCATCTCACAGAAGATCTGCAAGCATTCGCGCTGTGTCCATATCTCCAGCAGTTTCGGCACCGCAGGGGTCTAGGTGTCAATAGACAAGTTTAGTTTAGCGTTAGCGTAATAGCGGTGTTACGGGAAATAGCGTTACCGTTCCGCACACGAACTTTGCAGAAAGAGAGTTTTAGTATAGCGTGATAGCGGAGCGTTGAAAAGAAAAGTGTACAATCATTGCATACTACCGGTGCTAACATATGGGGCAGAAACTTGGAGGTTAACAAAGAAGCTCGAGAACAAGTTAAGGACCGCACAAAGAGCGATGGAACGAAAAATCGTAGGAGTAACGTTAAGAGACAGGAAGAGAGCGGTGTGGATCAGAGAACAAACGGGGGTAGACGATAATCTAGTTGACATTAGGCGGAAGAAATGGAGCTGGGCAGGCCATGTAATACGTAGGATGGATAACCGGTGGACCATTAGGGTTACAGAATGGATACCAAGAGAAGGGAAGCGCAGTCGAGGACGGCAGAAAGTCAGGTGGGATGATGAGGTTAGGAAATTCGCAGGCGCAAGTTGGAATACGCTAGCGCAAGACAGGGGTAATTGGAGATCGCAGGGAGAGGCCTTCGTCCTGCAGTGGACATAAATATAGGCTGATGATGATGATGATGATGATGATGATGATGATGATGATGATGATAGCGTAGTTTACGTGCGGGACGCTATTCCATTACGCTTTGAATTTCGCATACACAGGGCACCTAATTCTATGTGTGTGTGCGTCCGGAAAGTGCGATAGGCAGCGCAATGGAAGCCAGGAGCGCGTTGTATTTTTACTTCACATGTCCGTCGATCTGCAACGAAACAGACAAGCAGTACAAGCTGTCTACCATAGCCTCCGAAATCCTCCCATCTCAGAGGCCATATGCCGTCGTCGCGCCTATCTCCTGACTTTAGCGAAAGATGGCGCTCGCATCTCAGAAAAAATTTCTCTCGTTAGGCTTAGGCGCGTTCGAAACGAGAAGCGATCTCGAAAATTCCTCAAGATTAGCCATAACACTCTCTCGGTGAAACGGCATGAGACTAAGCAAAAGCCGTTTACGCAGTCATTTGCTACGAACGAAGTGAATTCTACAAAAACAACGCCAAATTCAGTTCGAAGCGGGCGACCGGGACCGCCGTCATGTTTTACGTACACTACGTACACCACGCTAACACGGTAACTCTGAGAAATAGCGTGCGCACGGTAAACGGTATGGGTCGGTTAGCGTTCTGCGCATGCGCACTTCGATCCCGCTATTCCGGTACGCCCGCTATTCCGGTAACCACGCTAAACTAAAACTGTCTAATGTCTCCACACGGAATAAATATGGCCATGCCTTCGGCTCGGACGGGCGCGTTAAGCCGGTGAACGAGACAATAGAGAGTTTTAGATTAGGGGGACGCAAGCGTAGGGGCCCGCTAGCACTTGGGGCCGCGGTACGGCGCACGCGCAGACCGGTCTGCGCAAGCGCAGTACCGCGGCCCCAAGCGCTAGCGGGCCCCTACGCTTGCGTCCCCCTAATCTAAAACTCTCTAATAACGCTCTCAGTAGGAACGTGGTTATCACCCACTGATCTATTGCATCTGTAGACAGAAACAGCACCAGCCGGAGAGATCATCTTTAAGAAGGCCTCATGAGTGATATTAGTGGGAACCCCACGAACAATGCCTTTCACGCATGCAAGATGCGGTGGCACGAATGCACGAACCGCGATGTTAGCGAATCTCGTGCAGTTAAGTAAGTCATTGAGGCATTGAGTTTGCGGGGGAAGTTAGTGTGAGCGCATTTTGCGCATATCGTCGCTGTCATCTGTACAAACTACTCATCATCTTGTGTGAGCGCTATTTGTGCATATCGTGGTCGTCATCTGCACATACGACTCATCATCATCTTTTTTGTCTCGTGCGGTGCTTCGTCTCTGCCTCGGGCGACTGCTCGGAAATAAACGCATCGCATCGGTCGACGTCTCATAATATGATTAACGGAATAGGTTAAAATTTGAGCAAACACAGACGGGCTGCTGGCGTTTATTCAATACACGAACCACACACGCAACAGTAAATTGTCATTACAAAAAAAGAGGGTGAAAATGACAGCCGTTAGAACAATGCAGCCTGTACCAGCAAACGGAACTCGTGCTAGTTTCCTCTTGCGTCTGCCGAGAAAATCGCACACTCGTCGAGCTCATTGCCGATAAGCGGGATGGCCGTCTCCCCCTCACGCATCAGTAAACCATTGCCATAACATCAGGCTTCATTTTTAAATATTTTTTTCTCAGAAGCATGGCCTGCCAAGCACCAGGGGAGAAACTGGCGTTCGTGATGGAATTCCTGTTTACCTGCGGAGCATATCAGCTGACATAGCCGTGGTTGAGCCGCTTTGTTCGAATTCGGCCGATGGTAAATTTTATTTTTGTTTAGTTATTTCAATATACATGCACTTACATATATCCGGAACATCACGATGACGGTTTCACCGATGGCGAATATTCGCTTGTAGCGCCCATATAATTACTAACGGAAGAAAACAAGACAATTGGCGCCCATGGATAATCACAATTTACTATGGCCTAATTACTTTTGTCGCATTTTCCCATAGAAAACTGCCCGACATGTGGCGAAGCACGTAGCCACGTGAGTGAAGGCGCGGTAAGCGCAACGCAATATTACTGCTAGAAATGGCCCAGCGTAGACGGCAACGTTCCAGCTACGTTGCCAGTGCATTTGGGAAGCACTTGAGTGCCACCTGGGAGGGACACACTGGGCGTTGATTATTCCGACACCGTCAGAGGGCGTCAAAGCAGATGCACGTGCTGGTCTTGGCCGGCAGCGTGCACACGCCGGTGAAGTGATTCTCGTTGATGCAGTACGAGGCACAGCGGTCCCGGCGTCCTCCCTGGCACAGCTGGCGCATTGCTGCGGAAGGAAGGTGGGGCAGGCTGTACAAAACGTGTTCGGCCAGGCTGTTCGCATTTGTGGGCATGACCTATCTTTACAGGTACCGCTTAGTGGCAGCTTAGAATGAAAAAAAAAGAAAGAAAAGCAAACACGGAAATTAAGCTGCTGACGAACTCAGTCCTCTAATTACTTAATGTGGCTCCCGTTTACTTTACTACGCAACATGAACACTATTTTATTCGCGGTACAACCAAGTGTCACGGAATGTTAGGTGTGTTGCCTCCCACAAACGCCTCAGAAGGTGTATCTATCTTTTGTATCTCATAATACCGGAAGTCAATGACTAACGCGCACAACGGCTTTGAGGCAGTGCTTTAACTCTGCAGGCAGCATGGCTGACTACTTTAATTGAGAGCGCAATCACAAGAAATCGTCTAAAAAATTCACGAGTGAGCATTTTACGGCAATGCATTTTTGCGATAGAGCACAGATTTTGTGGCACAAGGCTATTTAATTGAACACCTTTGCGCATGATGGATATTTTGTGACTAAAAGGATTAACCGAGCAGTGCATACACCCGTCATGGTGAGGAAAAAAGGAAGGCTTATAAAACACGGACACATAAACAAGGACGGTACACACAGTCTATCACAAGAATGGTCACACTGTGGTGAAATAAAGCAATAAGATACAGAAGTATTTGCGCCTAATCCAAGGAAAGCCAGCTCCAATCCATCAATCGTGGACACGCATGTGCAGTCTTGACAAATTGGAATATCACGGTTCCTTTTTATGCCGGATAATGAAGGTCAAGGTTACACACGTTCTTACTTAAAATGTCGATATTAAACAGGTGTTAAATATGAAGAATGGGTGACGATGGCTTCATAAATAGCAGATAGAGGTATAATGGCAATCATAACGTTTAGATTGCATTCCAGTCTGCTGCTGCTCGAAGAAATAATAAATCTTGAGAAGTAAAATGAATGAATGTAAAAAATAAAGAGAAGGTGGTCACCTGTCAAGACAAGGCAATAATTAACAAGAACTCTCAACGATGAAATGTTGATGTCCTATGTATAAGAAGAATGAATCAACATAATATATGGTGATTCTGTACTGATTCCAGTGCATTCATTATACTATGTACTTGACCATAAGATTCACTTCCATATCCTTATGTCTGAACAGAACTTCTCCATCTTCTAAATGATGGTTACACTATCAATATACAAGCAGACAAAAGTGCATCGAGATGTTAAATGGCGCTCCAATGGTCTTTGAAGGATTGTTTTCAATCCGTGATGGTTCTGCACAAAGGACTGTTGGCAGTCGTCTGACAAGTGTAGTAGGATAGTGCAATTCCGATCAGACATAGGAAAGAAGTGCGCCTTATGTTCGAGGCATGATATATATAAGTAAAAGTGGTTGCACTTGCGTTGTCAAGCCCTCAATTATGTTACATAAATATCAGCGGTCGTGCCTGAACCGATATCTCTCAAGAGTGGGCTCGCGTGTCCATGACTGACGGGTTGGCACTGTTTTCCCATGAGCGTGTACTTCCTTCTTTTCTGCTACTTTAATTACGACCATTAATTTCATAGGGCTTCGTGTTGTCCTGTTCTTCTTTTTTGTGCCAGTGATTTGTACGCGTGCTTTCTTATACTGCGAATCTCTACAAACTGCTCAGGTTCCTCCCATTGTACGTTCAACAGACACATATACTATCTGCGAATAACTGAAATTTAGTGGCATATGTCAAAAATTTTTGGGCTACATGTCGGGTGCACCTAACCCGTTGTGCGTCGCTTTTCTGAGCTGAATAGCGCAATCCATCGTCGCTAAGAGAGAATAGGCTAATCTCAAGGGTTTATGCTTATTTCTCTCAGGACGAGATGATTTCTTTCATACACCAACGTGCACAGCTTAGTTATAAAGAATAACTTTTCAAGGATGCTATTTCTGCTTGTGTGATACCTACGGATGGCCATTATATTTAAGTTCCTCAGTAACTACCATGCTATATATTTTTACTTAGTAGGCCACGAAACTGACCTAATTTTTACATGCTACTGCCTCATCCAGCACGTTGTACGTGGATTCGGTTACAACGCTTGTGGAAACAACGATAAGAAAGCGATAGAAATAAACTGTGAGAAGAATTACGCCGAATACGTCATAGCATGGTTAGCTAGACCGATTAGAATTTACGACGCTGGTCTAATACCTCAATAGCTTGAACCTTGAAGAGGTGTACCCATTAACTTATCTGGCCTTAGCTGCAGATAGTAGCAGTATTTGATAACAGGGACGGTGACCGTCTACACGTTATTACAGCTGGAGAGCGCTTTGTATTTACAGAATGGAAGGCAAAGACCGAGGCTGATGTTTGCACGCCACGACGCTTATCAGCTTAGAACAATGCTCGTGCGATATCAGTGAACTTAGTTAGCGATACCATAAAAACATTAAGTATTATGGCTATGGGTACCCCGTATGTTTGCCAGTACTTTCTAAAAACTATAGTGCATGTGTAACCTGTCGAGAAGGAAAGGAGAATATGAGGACATGCAATGAGTCCTTGTTCAGTCCGACACATTGATTGAACATGGAGGCTGTTCAATCAATGGATTGCAATGGATGACATGCAATGGGTCCTTGTTCAGTTCGACACATTGATTGAACATGCAGGCTGTTCAACGAGGTTCGAATCACCAGAATTGATTCATAATCTTGAATCAACTGGATGGTCATATATTACTTATGTATCATTGAATTGTACATCACGCAAATGTTTGCGGAAGCTGGAGATGTATTAACTGCATTAAAGACTTGCGCAATGAGTTCTGGTTACTATGAATTACGAAATGTTGCGAGTGCCCTCCGTACCCGGTGCGATTGCCTTTGCTGTTATATAGATCATTTCTTTTATTTATTTCACAGACACGTTTGATTACCCAAAGAAATGATATCAGTGTATTAAGAAATGGGCTGCATTGCCACAGTGTGTGCGGCGCCTGTTCATTATCTCTGACTTGTAGACTGGTGAATTCAAGCGTAAGGACACGCCGAAATGTAAAAAAGTGACAGACATCCTCAGACAAGTGCTGCAGATAGCTTCCTTGGCAAGTTCTTGTTTTCAGGCCTTCAGGGCGCACACCGGTAATTGATACGCACGCTGTTCACATGTACGAAGTACAGCACGACAAAAACGACAGGCAAAAACGGAACGGACGATGGGTCGACGAAATTTTGCCTGTGCTGCAGGAGTGTGTGCGACAGGAAAAAACAAGCTAGTTCAACGCATACAATTCGATGTTTGCGCTAGATGGTGTCACATATATTTGCCGTACAGTCTTGAACTATCTGTGCTGCACTAACTGAATCAAAACGAATCGTCGCACCACCTCTGGATGACGCTTTGATTTGAACAGAACCTGTATCCAGAGTGTTGAACCGAAAAGTTTACGGACTCTGTTCAGGTTCAGTTTCAGGCTTCTGCATACCTTCCGATATGATTCAGGTTCAGCTCCGGAGCAAGAATATAATGGTTTGAACCATTTATTATGTGTTCATAACAGCTCAGAATGAACGAGATATATGTTTTTAGAAAATAATTGGATGGCTCACTCGCGAATTTATCCAAGCGCACGAGTACATTTCTACCTCTACGGTGACGCGAACGGATGTATCTGAGGTGTTCTAATGGAACGTAAGAAATTTAGTACACTGTGACCGGAGGCGCGCAAGCATATTGCGATTTGTTTTCGAAGGATGGTCTTCAATGCGTTCCGTTTAGTTGCACCTGTGAGCTGCCTTACACGTGAGTGCACCTCGCTTTTTGGCACGTAAAACCCCATAATTTAACCTCGCTTTTTGAAGCTGAGGAACCAGTGAGCAGCTAACATATTAAGATTTGCCAACGATACAAGCCTTTGTGACAGTCGCTGCCTTTTGTAACTGATGTTCTGTCCTTTATAGCCTACAACCGAGTTCTATAACGACGCGCTCAGGCAAGTTCCGTTATTTCATGGGTCGAAACTTTGACGCTGTCACATGTGTTCCGCGTGCTTGAATTAGCACGACTGTTATGTTACGTGCTTGCTATGTTCGTGCTTTTGTGCCATTTTATAGATAGCTGTACAACACCGGAGCACAAGACGTTTTGTAGTCGTCTTGAACAAGACGAAATGGGCTTGAAGTCTACAACTATTCAAGACGGATGCATATCGTATGTTATTTTGTTCAGCTGTTTTTGTTTACATCTTGCTAAGACGGCTGGAAAACGTTTTGCGAAAACATCTAGAATAAATCTGTGCTGATGCTTATTTGGACACGAGTATAAAATAGACATTTGGGAGTTTTCCTCTTCTTTATATTATTGTTAGATAAAACCGTAAAATGGCCACACAGCCTGCATCTAACTAATACGTACATGCACTTCCTTTTATTCGGTCTATCATTTTATCATCCTGATAGGTGCACAGTTCCGTTAGCAGCACGTACAGCTGCAGTGGAAAAAGATTATCACAAGTGACCTATCACCCGATCAGATAAATCGCCGCACGCGACGCTGTTATTCCCTAGCACGCTGAAAACGAGAATGCGAGGCACTCCCTCTCTGAAACATATATCATGTGGCACTTCAGATACCAGTGTGCACGGGAACAATAGCGCCGCAGTACCGCAATTTCCCTGCTCCGGTCATCGGCCACTTGTGCAAATATTTTTCCGTTGCAGCTGTGCGTTGCGCCGTCTGTCCAGCCATAGCGTCTATACGTATTTCACGAAGCAAGAACATCAAGCAAACTTAAGGAATAGCGCTAGACTCTAGTGACAAAGCGTATGTCAGCATACATACAGGACCCAATCAAGGTCTTTAATCCATCTTAATTGCAGAAAACAACAAACGTTAAAAATAAAATCAGGAGTTTTACGTGCCAATTAGCATTAATTATAAAGCACACAATAGGTAGAGACTCCGGATTAAATTTGACCACCTGGGGGTTCATAACATTTACCTAAAACTTTTGCACTTCGCTCCCACCGAACCCGCGACCTTAGCACTGAACAGTGCGACGCTACAGACACTTAGGTACTGTGGGAGATACTGCCTTGCCTTGCCGTTGTGGTCTTCCGTCGTTGTCATTGCAGCTTCGTCATTAGACTCATCATGACGTGGTCGTTACGTATTCTACGCCGAACCAGTGACCCAGTTTTCTAATAGCTGGGGGCGCTAGGTCGTTATGCCGTCGTGGTCATTTCATTGTCATCGTTCCGCCTTTGTCCCCTGACTGTCGTCGTTTCGTCGTCACCATGCCATCGTCGTCATCCATTCTTTGCAGTATAGTCGTTGGGTTCTTAGCAAACAAACAAACAAGGAGACAGGCAGACAGACTTGTTGTCATCCTATTGTACATCATACCGTTTCAGGCCATAGTCGTCACTGCGTCGTTTTTATATACAGTCGTCGTCGTGTCTGATCGTCATACAATGGTCGACATGCATTCATCGTCTTAACTTCGCCGTGGTGCCGTTGGGGCCGTTCCATCGTCATCGTCCCAACTTCGTCATCCTACTCTTGTCATGCAATTGTCGTCATGCCGTCGTCGTAATGGCGCCTTGGTCACTCCACCGAGGTCATTCCTTCGCTGTCATTATGTCATAATCATTCTGTTTATATTTAATCGTCATTATGCCTCCATTGTAATGCCACAGTCGTCATTGCGTCGTCGTAAGAAAATGGCTATCCGCATCCCTTTCATACCGTCATCGTCACGCTGTCATGCTCGTGCCATCGTCTTCATACCAGCTACGTCATTTGGTTGTCTTCGTACCGTCGTCCCCCTCGCGCCATATTCGTATTATACTCACGTCATCTCATGGTCCTCATGCCGTCGTTGTGACGCTGTCGACGTTATACCATCGCTATCTCGTTGCTCATGGGCGACCTTGGCCTTTGGCAAGTGAGTGCCTTACCAAAGTGGGTCAGTACTGGAGGCAGTGTATGTCGCATATAGTTAGCGTAAGCAACGGAAGTTCCGGAATGAGCATTGCAAATTTTATTCAAACGGGACTCCCGCCATACAGTGTGTCGCTACATTGTTTGAATGCTAATCGCATTACAGCCGACAGTCCTCGTGAGACGGGTTCTGCCGTAATTTTTCTCCAACGGGGCCGGTTCCACCTCCACACCAGTGAATTATTTGCCCGTTTTAGGTGGGAAGCACCTTATGCGCCCGGGCTGTCGGCGTCTCCTGTCGTAATCGTCGTCGTCGTAGGTAAGCAAGCGGCTCGTGCTCGCGCTCGGCACACGCTCGTGCCACTGTTCCCGCGTTCGTCGTTGTCGTCGCCTTCCACAGCCGGCTGCGTTACTGCTCATCATTCAAGCGTTGGATTTCGGTTCACTTCTGTCGTCGTAACCGCGTTTACGGGGTTATGAGCCATTGCTTAAGGCAGTATGAGCCCATTAACGTTGCATCACTGCATGCTTCGCACCTCCCAAGGTTTCACGTTAGTAGAGCTGCATTTCGCTCAATGGGTCATTCGAGCACCGAGTTTTTTTTTTTTCGGTCCTACCAAAATCTGCACATCGAATTGCATCACAAATGCGATGTCGGGTGGTAAATCAAGTAGTCAGAAATTGTATTATCACAAGCTAATTCATTCCTAATTTATTGTATTTTTCCCCGTCGCCTAATCCGAAGTTGTGAAAGAGCACCGCCCATTCTATCGCGGTGTAAATTTAGATACCTGTATAAATGTTCAACAGTGACAGCTTAAACTGGTGTTCATGTTCGCTTTCGCGGAACAGTAGCATATCATGCATTTCATCCAGACGTGTTCCTTTTGCCGAATTATTTGCAACAATTGAGCACGACGATTATAAAAGTGCACCATGTGATATGTAAGGCATTTCCAGAAACACTGATAATGCAAAGTTTATTTGTGGTGTATTGCAACTTAATTGAACTTTCTTTGTAGACACAATAAATAGAAGCACGAAGTTTACAAATTCGGAACTCTGCACGAGAACCGGTATTGCAGTTACCGGGACTGAACTTGGTTGGTCAGCAGCTAGGTACCGCCGTATAAACTACGCCTTGCAGACGACGTCACAGTACCCCAAGATGCCGCCACTCCGGAATAACGTCACACACTGCACATAAACATGATGCTCGCTGCACGTGGGAGAAGTTTAGAGCTCGTAATTTGAGTCCCTGACCTAAGAATAATTATAGCCCGCAGATTTCTGGAACTTCACGATTAGATGAACGCGTTCCTGCAGTTTTCATTAGAATATAAAACTATAAAATGATGATCGACCTCGTCATAGTCCCATACAACAATTTTGTTGTGTATTTATCTTTTTATTGTAGCTATCGACAGTAATCCACTATGGAGCCACAATTCCTCGAGAGCACAGCAAATAATGACCTAACGTTTTAGAGGAACGAATAAATATTTCAAAGCGGCTTTCAATACAGGCTGGCAGGGGGAGGAGTGGCGATATCCTGCAAGTGTCCAACTAGAGGACTGTCCCTTTGGGCTGCTGCTGAAGTGCTGATTGGAGCCCTTAAAGCGGACAAGTTTGATATATAAATAAGCTTGCTGTCCAGGTGAACTTATCACAACGGGTGAAAGGGTTTTGGAAAATTCGACAGATAGATACACAGGCTGACAAACATTGCCATATATATATATATATATATATATATATATATATATACATAGACAGGATCTGAACGCATAAAGTAGGCAAAACTTGCTAATCGCAATCATAAATCTAAGAATGGAATGCGCCTAATATTGTGGCGTAGTCCAGGTCAAGGTTTATCGAAGTGTAACGCTGCGCTGACGCACGAGAAGGCGCATAGTTACGTCGTTTATCTGCATTGTTAAATCTGAAATAACAAGAGCGCACTCAAACTAGGAATCACTTTTTATCAGCACTACTAGATTTATTTTTGCCGTAGTTTAGAGGAGACCCGCATGGGACACACTGCAAATTTCACCCTTTGAATTTGACATAGATGTCGTTTCAAATTAAAAGCAGCTCTTGATATTTCTGGCTGAACTAAATAGTGTTCTGTGTGAAATCTTTCCATTCACTTCTTTAAAGATCAAAGCCCCTTTCTTAAAGAAAGATGGTTGAACGCGAAACTTTCCCCCATTCAAACTTAATCAAAGTCAAACTCCAAAGCCAACGACCATGCAACGAACCCAAGAAATGCTGAGCGACCCGATTCGACGCATATGTGATTTGATTGCTTGTTTAGGGTTGTTTTTTTATGTTTTTTATTGAACGGTGAAGTTGAATAAAGACACGTTTCGTTAAGTTGCATAGCCTTTATTATAGATAATGTAGCCGTTGATTACACGCACACTCACACTTTCACGGACTGCATGCCGTTGCCGATACACGGGATCGGCCTTACGGGCACGATCGCGCTCGCGCTTACGTTTGCGTACGGCAGCCTCTTCTGCCGTGCGCTGCGCCCGCGGCCTACCCATGGTGACGGCCGGGAATGCATTGCGTAACACGCGTAATGCAATGCAAATATATACAGTTCGTCTAGTTAGCGTGGCGTTGCGGTTCCCATTGTTCTTATTGTTACAACTGCGAATGTAAACTGTAGTGTTCTACGATGCGTAGGTCGTGTGCCGTTGCTCTATTGTGTGCTCAGATGCGCATATAGTTTCATTGTGTAAGTTGTCTTTCCTGCAGTGCGTTTTTGGCGCTCACTGACGAATCAGTGAGGCATAGAAAGCTTGGCTTTATTAATAAATTGCCCATGTCTGGATTTCAAAACATAATAACTCTTGTAATTTGTAATACAGCTCCCAGTACAAAAGTATTAGATCTGCTGGTAACAAAACCAGCTAAGATAATAACGACACGTAGAATAATAAGCGATGTAAATAAATTCCTAGCTTTTCTGTTACACTGTGCAAATTACTTCATCGCCAATGGACCAATATATACAGGTCCCTTTTCAGGCCATTACCAACCTGGATGTCCCGTACTTATGATGCTTAGTAGCCATAGTAAAAACAAATTGGGGGTTTTACGTGCCAAAACCACGATCTGATTACGAGGCACGCCGTAGTGGGGGACTCCGCAAAAAATCTGGGCCACCCGGGGTTCTTTAACGTGCAACTAAATCTAGGTACGCGGCCATTTTCCCATTCCACCCCCACTGAAAAGCCGTGGCCGGGATTTGATGCCGCGACCTCGTGCTTAGCAGCCCAACACCAGCCAGAGTAAACACCGGGCAAGTAATTTAGAGGGTGTTTCGCGTAACTAGAACCAAATTTTAAAAAATGCCAGGCCTGCGCGGCACACGCAGCACAGTCACAGCATAAGCTAGACGACCGTTTCGACAGTACTACCAAGTAATTTGAGTGAATGCATCAGAAACGCGCTGTGGACGCCGTCGCGCGTGCAAGCCGACGCGTTTCATCGTCGATGGCTAGCGCCGTTCGGCCCGGCCAAGCGGCCGACAATGCAACTACGGCTGTCACATTCGCTCCCATTGCAACGCGCCCGACGCGGCCTGCTTGGGACACTGTGGCGCGTGCAAGCTGACGTGTTCCATCGCCGATGGCTAGCGCCGTTCGGCCCAGTCAAGCAGCCGACAATGCAACTACGGCTGTCACATTCGCTCCCATTGCAACGCGCCCGACGCGGCCTGCTTGGGACACTGTGGCGCGTGCAAGCTGACGTGTTCCATCGTCGATGGCTAGCGCCGTTCGGCCCAGTCAAGCAGCCGACAATGCAACTACGGCTGTCACATTCGCTCCCATTGCAACGCGCCCGACGCGGCCTGCTTGGGACACTGTGGCGCGTGCAAGCTGACGTGTTCCATCGCCGATGGCTAGCGCCGTTCGGCCCAGTCAAGCAGCCGACAATGCAACTACGGCTGTCACATTCGCTCCCATTGCAACGCGCCCGACGCGGCCTGCTTGGGACACTGTGGCGCGTGCAAGCTGACGTGTTCCATCGTCGATGGCTAGCGCCGTTCGGCCCAGTCAAGCAGCCGACAATGCAACTACGGCTGTCACATTCGCTCCCATTGCAACGCGCCCGACGCGGCCTGCTTGGGACACTGTGGCGCGTGCAAGCTGACGTGTTCCATCGCCGATGGCTAGCGCCGTTCGGCCCAGTCAAGCAGCCGACAATGCAACTACGGCTGTCACATTCGCTCCCATTGCAACGCGCCCGACGCGGCCTGCTTGGGACACTGTGGCGCGTGCAAGCTGACGTGTTCCATCGCCGATGGCTAGCGCCGTTCGGCCCAGTCAAGCAGCCGACAATGCAACTACGGCTGTCACATTCGCTCCCATTGCAACGCGCCCGACGCGGCCTGCTTGGGACACTGTGGCGCGTGCAAGCTGACGTGTTCCATCGCCGATGGCTAGCGCCGTTCGGCCCAGTCAAGCAGCCGACAATGCAACTACGGCTGTCACATTCGCTCCCATTGCAACGCGCCCGACGCGGCCTGCTTGGGACACTGTGGCGCGTGCAAGCTGACGTGTTCCATCGCCGATGGCTAGCGCCGTTCGGCCCAGTCAAGCAGCCGACAATGCAACTACGGCTGTCACATTCGCTCCCATTGCAACGCGCCCGACGCGGCCTGCTTGGGACACTGTGGCGCGTGCAAGCTGACGTGTTTCATCGTCGATGGCTAGCGCCGTTCGGCCCAGTCAAGCAGCCGACAATGCAACTACGGCTGTCACATTCGCTCCCATTGCAACGCGCCCGACGCGGCCTGCTTGGGACACTGTGGCGCGTGCAAGCTGACGTGTTCCATCGCCGATGGCTAGCGCCGTTCGGCCCAGTCAAGCAGCCGACAATGCAACTACGGCTGTCACATTCGCTCCCATTGCAACGCGCCCGACGCGGCCTGCTTGGGACACTGTGGCGCGTGCAAGCTGACGTGTTCCATCGCCGATGGCTAGCGCCGTTCGGCCCAGTCAAGCAGCCGACAATGCAACTACGGCTGTCACATTCGCTCCCATTGCAACGCGCCCGACGCGGCCTGCTTGGGACACTGTGGCGCGTGCAAGCTGACGTGTTCCATCGCCGATGGCTAGCGCCGTTCGGCCCAGTCAAGCAGCCGACAATGCAACTACGGCTGTCACATTCGCTCCCATTGCAACGCGCCCGACGCGGCCTGCTTGGGACACTGTGGCGCGTGCAAGCTGACGTGTTCCATCGCCGATGGCTAGCGCCGTTCGGCCCAGTCAAGCAGCCGACAATGCAACTACGGCTGTCACATTCGCTCCCATTGCAACGCGCCCGACGCGGCCTGCTTGGGACACTGTGGCGCGTGCAAGCTGACGTGTTCCATCGCCGATGGCTAGCGCCGTTCGGCCCAGTCAAGCAGCCGACAATGCAACTACGGCTGTCACATTCGCTCCCATTGCAACGCGCCCGACGCGGCCTGCTTGGGACACTGTGGCGCGTGCAAGCTGACGTGTTCCATCGCCGATGGCTAGCGCCGTTCGGCCCAGTCAAGCAGCCGACAATGCAACTACGGCTGTCACATTCGCTCCCATTGCAACGCGCCCGACGCGGCCTGCTTGGGACACTGTGGCGCGTGCAAGCTGACGTGTTCCATCGCCGATGGCTAGCGCCGTTCGGCCCAGTCAAGCAGCCGACAATGCAACTACGGCTGTCACATTCGCTCCCATTGCAACGCGCCCGACGCGGCCTGCTTGGGACACTGTGGCGCGTGCAAGCTGACGTGTTCCATCGCCGATGGCTAGCGCCGTTCGGCCCAGTCAAGCAGCCGACAATGCAACTACGGCTGTCACATTCGCTCCCATTGCAACGCGCCCGACGCGGCCTGCTTGGGACACTGTGGCGCGTGCAAGCTGACGTGTTCCATCGCCGATGGCTAGCGCCGTTCGGCCCAGTCAAGCAGCCGACAATGCAACTACGGCTGTCACATTCGCTCCCATTGCAACGCGCCCGACGCGGCCTGCTTGGGACACTGTGGCGCGTGCAAGCTGACGTGTTCCATCGCCGATGGCTAGCGCCGTTCGGCCCAGTCAAGCAGCCGACAATGCAACTACGGCTGTCACATTCGCTCCCATTGCAACGCGCCCGACGCGGCCTGCTTGGGACACTGTGGCGCGTGCAAGCTGACGTGTTCCATCGCCGATGGCTAGCGCCGTTCGGCCCAGTCAAGCAGCCGACAATGCAACTACGGCTGTCACATTCGCTCCCATTGCAACGCGCCCGACGCGGCCTGCTTGGGACACTGTGGCGCGTGCAAGCTGACGTGTTCCATCGCCGATGGCTAGCGCCGTTCGGCCCAGTCAAGCAGCCGACAATGCAACTACGGCTGTCACATTCGCTCCCATTGCAACGCGCCCGACGCGGCCTGCTTGGGACACTGTGGCGCGTGCAAGCTGACGTGTTCCATCGCCGATGGCTAGCGCCGTTCGGCCCAGTCAAGCAGCCGACAATGCAACTACGGCTGTCACATTCGCTCCCATTGCAACGCGCCCGACGCGGCCTGCTTGGGACACTGTGGCGCGTGCAAGCTGACGTGTTCCATCGCCGATGGCTAGCGCCGTTCGGCCCAGTCAAGCAGCCGACAATGCAACTACGGCTGTCACATTCGCTCCCATTGCAACGCGCCCGACGCGGCCTGCTTGGGACACTGTGGCGCGTGCAAGCTGACGTGTTCCATCGCCGATGGCTAGCGCCGTTCGGCCCAGTCAAGCAGCCGACAATGCAACTACGGCTGTCACATTCGCTCCCATTGCAACGCGCCCGACGCGGCCTGCTTGGGACACTGTGGCGCGTGCAAGCTGACGTGTTCCATCGCCGATGGCTAGCGCCGTTCGGCCCAGTCAAGCAGCCGACAATGCAACTACGGCTGTCACATTCGCTCCCATTGCAACGCGCCCGACGCGGCCTGCTTGGGACACTGTGGCGCGTGCAAGCTGACGTGTTCCATCGCCGATGGCTAGCGCCGTTCGGCCCAGTCAAGCAGCCGACAATGCAACTACGGCTGTCACATTCGCTCCCATTGCAACGCGCCCGACGCGGCCTGCTTGGGACACTGTGGCGCGTGCAAGCTGACGTGTTCCATCGCCGATGGCTAGCGCCGTTCGGCCCAGTCAAGCAGCCGACAATGCAACTACGGCTGTCACATTCGCTCCCATTGCAACGCGCCCGACGCGGCCTGCTTGGGACACTGTGGCGCGTGCAAGCTGACGTGTTCCATCGCCGATGGCTAGCGCCGTTCGGCCCAGTCAAGCAGCCGACAATGCAACTACGGCTGTCACATTCGCTCCCATTGCAACGCGCCCGACGCGGCCTGCTTGGGACACTGTGGCGCGTGCAAGCTGACGTGTTCCATCGCCGATGGCTAGCGCCGTTCGGCCCAGTCAAGCAGCCGACAATGCAACTACGGCTGTCACATTCGCTCCCATTGCAACGCGCCCGACGCGGCCTGCTTGGGACACTGTGGCGCGTGCAAGCTGACGTGTTCCATCGCCGATGGCTAGCGCCGTTCGGCCCAGTCAAGCAGCCGACAATGCAACTACGGCTGTCACATTCGCTCCCATTGCAACGCGCCCGACGCGGCCTGCTTGGGACACTGTGGCGCGTGCAAGCTGACGTGTTCCATCGCCGATGGCTAGCGCCGTTCGGCCCAGTCAAGCAGCCGACAATGCAACTACGGCTGTCACATTCGCTCCCATTGCAACGCGCCCGACGCGGCCTGCTTGGGACACTGTGGCGCGTGCAAGCTGACGTGTTCCATCGCCGATGGCTAGCGCCGTTCGGCCCAGTCAAGCAGCCGACAATGCAACTACGGCTGTCACATTCGCTCCCATTGCAACGCGCCCGACGCGGCCTGCTTGGGACACTGTGGCGCGTGCAAGCTGACGTGTTCCATCGCCGATGGCTAGCGCCGTTCGGCCCAGTCAAGCAGCCGACAATGCAACTACGGCTGTCACATTCGCTCCCATTGCAACGCGCCCGACGCGGCCTGCTTGGGACACTGTGGCGCGTGCAAGCTGACGTGTTCCATCGCCGATGGCTAGCGCCGTTCGGCCCAGTCAAGCAGCCGACAATGCAACTACGGCTGTCACATTCGCTCCCATTGCAACGCGCCCGACGCGGCCTGCTTGGGACACTGTGGCGCGTGCAAGCTGACGTGTTCCATCGCCGATGGCTAGCGCCGTTCGGCCCAGTCAAGCAGCCGACAATGCAACTACGGCTGTCACATTCGCTCCCATTGCAACGCGCCCGACGCGGCCTGCTTGGGACACTGTGGCGCGTGCAAGCTGACGTGTTCCATCGCCGATGGCTAGCGCCGTTCGGCCCAGTCAAGCAGCCGACAATGCAACTACGGCTGTCACATTCGCTCCCATTGCAACGCGCCCGACGCGGCCTGCTTGGGACACTGTGGCGCGTGCAAGCTGACGTGTTCCATCGCCGATGGCTAGCGCCGTTCGGCCCAGTCAAGCAGCCGACAATGCAACTACGGCTGTCACATTCGCTCCCATTGCAACGCGCCCGACGCGGCCTGCTTGGGACACTGTGGCGCGTGCAAGCTGACGTGTTCCATCGCCGATGGCTAGCGCCGTTCGGCCCAGTCAAGCAGCCGACAATGCAACTACGGCTGTCACATTCGCTCCCATTGCAACGCGCCCGACGCGGCCTGCTTGGGACACTGTGGCGCGTGCAAGCTGACGTGTTCCATCGCCGATGGCTAGCGCCGTTCGGCCCAGTCAAGCAGCCGACAATGCAACTACGGCTGTCACATTCGCTCCCATTGCAACGCGCCCGACGCGGCCTGCTTGGGACACTGTGGCGCGTGCAAGCTGACGTGTTCCATCGCCGATGGCTAGCGCCGTTCGGCCCAGTCAAGCAGCCGACAATGCAACTACGGCTGTCACATTCGCTCCCATTGCAACGCGCCCGACGCGGCCTGCTTGGGACACTGTGGCGCGTGCAAGCTGACGTGTTCCATCGCCGATGGCTAGCGCCGTTCGGCCCAGTCAAGCAGCCGACAATGCAACTACGGCTGTCACATTCGCTCCCATTGCAACGCGCCCGACGCGGCCTGCTTGGGACACTGTGGCGCGTGCAAGCTGACGTGTTTCCATCGCCGATGGCTAGCGCCGTTCGGCCCAGTCAAGCAGCCGACAATGCAACTACGGCTGTCACATTCGCTCCCATTGCAACGCGCCCGACGCGGCCTGCTTGGGACACTGTGGCGCGTGCAAGCTGACGTGTTCCATCGCCGATGGCTAGCGCCGTTCGGCCCAGTCAAGCAGCCGACAATGCAACTACGGCTGTCACATTCGCTCCCATTGCAACGCGCCCGACGCGGCCTGCTTGGGACACTGTGGCGCGTGCAAGCTGACGTGTTCCATCGCCGATGGCTAGCGCCGTTCGGCCCAGTCAAGCAGCCGACAATGCAACTACGGCTGTCACATTCGCTCCCATTGCAACGCGCCCGACGCGGCCTGCTTGGGACACTGTGGCGCGTGCAAGCTGACGTGTTCCATCGCCGATGGCTAGCGCCGTTCGGCCCAGTCAAGCAGCCGACAATGCAACTACGGCTGTCACATTCGCTCCCATTGCAACGCGCCCGACGCGGCCTGCTTGGGACACTGTGGCGCGTGCAAGCTGACGTGTTCCATCGCCGATGGCTAGCGCCGTTCGGCCCAGTCAAGCAGCCGACAATGCAACTACGGCTGTCACATTCGCTCCCATTGCAACGCGCCCGACGCGGCCTGCTTGGGACACTGTGGCGCGTGCAAGCTGACGTGTTCCATCGCCGATGGCTAGCGCCGTTCGGCCCAGTCAAGCAGGCCGACAATGCAACTACGGCTGTCACATTCGCTCCCATTGCAACGCGCCCGACGCGGCCTGCTTGGGACACTGTGGCGCGTGCAAGCTGACGTGTTCCATCGCCGATGGCTAGCGCCGTTCGGCCCAGTCAAGCAGCCGACAATGCAACTACGGCTGTCACATTCGCTCCCATTGCAACGCGCCCGACGCGGCCTGCTTGGGACACTGTGGCGCGTGCAAGCTGACGTGTTCCATCGCCGATGGCTAGCGCCGTTCGGCCCAGTCAAGCAGCCGACAATGCAACTACGGCTGTCACATTCGCTCCCATTGCAACGCGCCCGACGCGGCCTGCTTGGGACACTGTGGCGCGTGCAAGCTGACGTGTTCCATCGCCGATGGCTAGCGCCGTTCGGCCCAGTCAAGCAGCCGACAATGCAACTACGGCTGTCACATTCGCTCCCATTGCAACGCGCCCGACGCGGCCTGCTTGGGACACTGTGGCGCGTGCAAGCTGACGTGTTCCATCGCCGATGGCTAGCGCCGTTCGGCCCAGTCAAGCAGCCGACAATGCAACTACGGCTGTCACATTCGCTCCCATTGCAACGCGCCCGACGCGGCCTGCTTGGGACACTGTGGCGCGTGCAAGCTGACGTGTTCCATCGCCGATGGCTAGCGCCGTTCGGCCCAGTCAAGCAGCCGACAATGCAACTACGGACTGTCACATTCGCTCCCATTGCAACGCGCCCGACGCGGCCTGCTTGGGACACTGTGGCGCGTGCAAGCTGACGTGTTCCATCGCCGATGGCTAGCGCCGTTCGGCCCAGTCAAGCAGCCGACAATGCAACTACGGCTGTCACATTCGCTCCCATTGCAACGCGCCCGACGCGGCCTGCTTGGGACACTGTGGCGCGTGCAAGCTGACGTGTTCCATCGCCGATGGCTAGCGCCGTTCGGCCCAGTCAAGCGGCCGACAATGCAACTACGGCTGTCACATTCGCTCCCATTGCAACGCGCCCGACGCGGCCTGCTTGGGACACTGTGGCGCGTGCAAGCTGACGTGTTCCATCGCCGATGGCTAGCGCCGTTCGGCCCAGTCAAGCGGCCGACAATGCAACTACGGCTGTCACATTCGCTCCCATTGCAACGCGCCCAATCTAACGCAATCAACGTGATCCCGAGCGTCCATAGAGAAAGAAATTCAACAAGAGGGGACACTCAGCAAAAACTGGCAACAGGAAACACGTCACCATACGTCACGCTATACTTTTGACACCGAACGTTAGCTGCCGCGAGCATCGAAAAAAAAGAAAGTGAACTTAAGTTAACAGGCATTCATTTATTTTTTTTTAATTCTTTGCCGCGAAAACTAAAACGTTTTGCGTATAAATGAACTTAAGCTTTGCGACTTATTTTCCTTGCCTTACCTAGCCACAGGTCAATGACGCGCCAGTTACATGCGTCATCCGCCAGACACTCCCCCGAAGCCAGCGAGGATGGCTGCGCGCGCGGCGACCCGTCTGTCTCCTTCTTTTTTTCTTTTTTAAATGTAACCTGGTTTATTGGGCTCTCGGCGTATTCTTGCGTTCCTTTTGCATGGGACAAGACACCACTGCACTATTGGACTACGGCAAGGTGAGAAATCTTGTTTCACAGTCTACGACGCAATTAGGCTTACGGCACGGGACCGAGACTTAAGACGCAGTTAGCGAAAAACAGCTCAGCCATCCTGGCGCAGTTAATTTGAGTAAATGAATCGTGCTGAGACATGTTTCCGACGCTTCCTAGGGGACTATTGTAACTTATTTCGGTTTTTGAGCCACACTGGCCGCACAGGGCGGCGTGTCGCAGTTAGCGAGAACTCAGCCGTGTAGTCTAGTGCATCTTGCTAGGAGAAGTTTGTGCCGCTTTCTCTGACGCCAGACATTACTGACAAGTAATTTCGTTACTTTCTGGGGTACTTTTGAGGCACGCTGGCCGCACAGCGCGCTGTGACGCAGTTAGCGATAAGCAGCTCGGCCGTGGTGATAATGTTTGGCGTGTAATAAATCTTAGAGGAACAAGTCTGTGACGTTTTTTGTGGCTCCGCAACAGCATATACTTTCTTTCGATATTCACGCCTGTTGAAAACGCGATGGGTGATTGCCAAGAGTGGTAACATGGGGTGTGCTGCTGGCGCCGGCAGAACGCTCGAACGACGAACATATGAGAAACTTGTAATTCGAAAATTACTTCTTCTAAAGGGCTGAAAAAAGGCATTGCACCCACGCATTTGTCTTGAGTGCCTGTTGCGTCGTCTCTATGTATGTAGCGTACCGTCGCGTCGCCCGAGGCCAAGTTTTGGAAACGCGAAGTCGCTCGTGTATTTGTGCAGCCAAAGTGCAGGAAATAATGCCCGGAAATGGGGGAACGCTTGGAAATCAGATGTTTTCATATATGTTTGGGATGAGTCGGGTATTTTCTACGCCATGTATGTAAAAGCGAATTGCTTTTTTTTTTTTTTGTAATGCCGCCCATTCACCGCTTTCGCACGTTTCGCCTCCACACGCAGTATTCCTATGTCTAAATACCAAAATGACTCATGCTTGTAACATGCTGTTACGTGCTTGCAAATGTAACATGCTTGTAATTTACTTTTTTTTTTCAGCTGGTACCGTCCGGTGGAGCTTCATACAGGAACTACTGCCTTACATGCTGGTGTCACATCGTTGGATTAACGTACAAAAAGCGCGGAACGAGCTTTTATATATAGCAAAATAAATATTTCCTCATTGCACAAAAGGTCTTGCGTCTGCTTTGTGAAATTGCACGCGGCACAGATTCGATGGGACTTTACGAGATCGTTCGCAATTATTTTTACTAAATAAACCGATTCTGCACGAAGAGCAAAAAAAAAAAGAAAGGAAAGGGGGGGGGGGGGGGCGCAGCCTGGCGTGCTAGCTTGCGTTCAAAATACGCGCGCCCAAAACCGAAACCGGAAGTGATGCAAGTGATCGACACCGACCGCTTGGCACGCTGCAGTCAATTCGGCCGCTGGGCCCTATGGGAGTGTCCCCTCTTGTTGAATTCCTTTATATTCCTTTCTCTATGGAGCGTCCGTTAGTATGTTTGCGCCATCTAGTTAAGGCGGCAGCAAAATTTAGTGTCTGAAAGGTTGCGTTTGCTGGCGCCCTCACTATATGGAGCCACCATACCGGCAGAGGCTTGGGACCGCGTTGTTTTCGTTCCGCTACATGTGCCGCATTGAAGCCGCAGGCAGGGAGCCACGAGGGGGCGCGCGCTGACGTTTATACGTCGCCCGATGCGAGTCGCGCAGGCTCTACTGCTTCAGTGACGCCGCCCGCCCTGACCTGTGGAAAGTTACGTTCGTTTCTTTTTGTGCTGCAGCATGTCTATATGCGTACTAAAGGTGCAAAAACTTTGTTTTGTGTCTGGATGCTACTATCCTACTAATGCCCAATTTTTGCTCGCCGTGAACTGCCTTAGTTTCTACGATTTGGCCGAAGCTTCCAGCAGTGGCAACTGTGAAGGGTGCGATCTGACACTTCTCCTCAGCATTGACGATGCAGACCATGAACTGGACGCACTGCTGGATAGTGGGAAGGTTTAAGAACCCTATCACATGATAAAGAAGTTCACAATTGTTTATTTACGCAGGATATAGCGCACAAGCACACGGACGGTGAAAGCAACAGACGGAACACAGCGCTAACAACTGAGTGTTTATTGGACGAGAGCAGATATATATATATATATATATATATATATATATATATATCATCAGCCTATATTTCATGTCCACTGCAAGACGAAGGCCTCTCCCTGCGATCTCCAATTACCCCTGTCTTGCGCTAGCGTATTCCAACTTGGGCCTGCAAATTTCCTAACTTCATCATCCCATCTGGTTTTCTGCCGACCTCGACTGCGCTTCCCTTCTCTTGGTATCCATTCTGTAACCCTAATGGTCCACCGGTTATCCATCCTAAGCATTACATGGCCTGCCCAGCTCCATTTCTTCCGCTTAATGTCAACTAGAATATCGGCTATCCCCGTTTGTTCTCTGATCCACACCGCTCTCTTCCTGTCTCTTAACGTTAGTTCGAAGATTTTTTCGTTCCATCGCTCTTTGTGCGGTCCTTAACTTGTTCTCGAGCTTCTTTGTTAACCTCCAAGTTTCTGCCCCATATGTTAGCACCGGTAGAATGCAATGATTGTACACTTTTCTCTTCAACGACAGTGGTAAGCTCCCAGTCAGGATTTGGTAATGCATGCCTGCCGTATGCACTCCAACCCAATTTTATTCTTCTGTAAATTTCTTTCTCGTGATCAGGGTTCCCTGTGAGTAATTGACCTAGATAAACGTACTCCTTTACAGACTCTAGAGGCTGACTGGCGATCCTGAATTCTTGTTCCCTCGCCAGGCTATTGAACATTATCTTTGTCTTCTGCATATTCATCTTCAACCCAATTCTTACAGTTTCTCGATTAAGATCCTCAATCATTTGTTGTAATTTGTTGTAATATATATCGACACACAAAAGGAATGTACAAGGGAGACACAAACAAATCAACCTAGCAAGTTCAACTGACACATGCGCCTAACGCGACAAACACTCAGTTAATTCTTAGCGCTATTTCCCGTATGTTTCTTTCGCCGTCCGTGTGCTTCTGCGCTACTGTGTAAATAATGTCATACCAACCAGCCCACCAGTCTGTCGTTTTGAATCCGCAATGCTATCCGACCATGATTACTCTGAAAAGATGAGCGACTCGCGGTTAGTCTTCTGCATGACAGGCTAAATACCCAGTAGTCTGTGCGCAAGAAATGTTTTGACGAGCTCCTTGTTGCCACCGGCAAAGCCATCGAACAGGTGGCGATGTCCACCAATTTCTGCGTCAATGGGGGATTCACCCTTCGGAGAAGCTCTTGTCATTTGTGTAGACGCCCTTGAAACCATGCACTGTTTTCGATGTGGTTCAGTTACAACGAGCTGCACAGTGACAGTTTGGAAGAGCTTGTCTACTGTCTGCGCAAAAACGACGTAATATTGGGCTGTGCACCGCATGGCCCCAGCCTTACCAACCAAGTTACAAAGTTATTTTATTGCGATAGCAATTATATGGACACTCCAAAGCGGATTTCTGCCGTCGGCGTCACCGTCGCCGTCGCCGTGAGGTTCCGTATGACGTCAACGGCGATGAAATCGGCGCCGCGCTCCGGACGCTGTATGCGCGAGTGAAAGGGCGCGAGGGACGCGCGCTTTCACAGGGAACGAACGCACGTCGAAGAGCAAACGCGCGTTCTGCGCCGTGCTCCCTGAAGGGCTGCAGAATTAAGCGTCTCTTTCCTCCTTTCCATATATAGAGAGCAAACGCGACTTTTCCCGTCGCGAAAACGGCTGTGGGGGGACAGGAGAAAGAAAGCGAGGGGAGGCGATGTTTAGCTGCGGCACCAAATGCGTATTTATATATAAACGCCGCGCGAGTTCAGTGCGAACGTGGGCAAAACGCCGACGGCGTCGACAACAGTTCTGCGCGTTGCTGGTGCTGCTGCATTTTGCTACCAAAGCCGCTCACCTTACTTCGTACGACATTGCTGTGTTGCTATCGCATTCATTGCTTCGCCCTTAGGCCGAAACTGCGACATTTTTTGGTCATCCGTTTTCCCTTCTACACGAAGGCACTCAACAAAGAGAGAGTCTTCCCGTGAAAAGAAGAAGCACCTGAAGCTCAGTCGCGTCACTTAGCAGAGAATAACATAAGGCTGACAACGTTCTGTTTCAACTGTTTGTCAACAATTTAAAACATTTTTTTCTCGTGAGAAAAAAAAGCACCAGCTCAGGTGCGTCGCGTAGCAAAAAATAATCGCTGACGGAGAATGGTGTGTTTTAAACGGATTGTGAGGCACTCTTCACAAATTGGTTGTTTGCGTAAACAGTGTGTCAAAAAAGAAAATGTTTACTTCCGAGTTACCACTGGGAATTTTCTTACTTTGAGTTCGATAAGGTGTCAGCCGGAGTAAACCGTCTAAAGCAAGCTACATTCTACCATCGACGCGCGATCAATCGGACCAACCTTGGCGCCTTTCAATTACGAAAGGGCCACTCTATCGCCATTTGCCGCCATGCGCGAGCGAGAATATATATTACGAAGCTTTCTTTTTTTGTTATTGCATATTCGGCTGCGCGCGCGGACGATCGCATTTCACGCAGCGCCCTTGCACTGCGGCTGCTAGCCGTCGTCGCGGCCGACGTATAAGCGTGCGTCAGCGCCACCTGGCTGTTTCCTCCCAAAGGGGCACGCGCGAGCCGGCGCGTTCGACACATTTCCCCATTCTAGCCACTGTAGTTCCGCGTCTGAATCGCATCTCGTCGTCTGCGCCTGCGCGACTGCATAGGGCGCGTTTCGCTCTCGCATGGGGCGCGTTTCCCGCTCTCGGATAACAAGCGCTTGCGTGGCTCAGTGGTAGAGTGACCGCCTCCCACGCAGCGGCCCTGGCCAGGTTCGATCCCGGCGGAGAGCGGGTACTTTTTTAGGGGCGAATCTCCTTAGGGTGTGGGTCTGTCCCTCCTCTGTAGTATGTAGTAGTAGTCGTCGTCGTAGTAGGTAGCCACGTCTACTTTTATGAAAAAAAAAGAATCCGAAAGTTGTGTCCGTAGCGCGGAATCGAACCAGGCACCCCTCGCTCCCGAATGCGCGGGATATATTACAGAGAACTTTAAAGATAGACCTACCCCTCAATCCACATGGCATTCGTTCTCTGCCGCCTGAACGCGATTTTGAACAGATGGACGTTAACTTCTTACTCGGGCTGCATGCAGTCTGGCGTTCTCTGTTGGCATATAGACACTGTGATGTTAAAGGCCGATCTGTGCATGATTATTTTGTTGAAATGGTTGTGAAAGTACGTTATGTGTACAAAACGACTGACTGTCATGAAGATGTGATATCAATACGGGATGCTTTAGCACATATAAAACGAGTGTGATCTGACAAACTACGCCACGAAGCGCACATGGACACACGCACCACGATGACAATAAGTACCCAACATTAACGAAAGACTGCGCGTTTCTAACGCGTTTGTGCTAGCGCGTTCGGCCCGTGTAAGAAGCTGGTGTAAGACGCTGTGGCCTCTCCGCCTTACCCCCGTATTCATAAACGCTGATGGCGTCGGCAAACGCGGTGCACGTTCCGGCATGTGTAAACGGCTGCGTAAGACGCTGTGGCCTCTCCCCCTTACTAGAGAGTGCTGCACGTTTCTAACGCGTTTGTGCTAGCGTCCCCTTAAGCGGGAGATGGTGCAATTATAATGAAGGACGCTGTTATAAAATAGGAATGACGTCACATATGGCGCGTGTCATTGGTGGAAGTCAACTGTTCGATTTAGTGCGGCGAGACTGGGCGAATTACACGGAAGATTCACGGTTTACCGATGATTCCCTCCGGAGCTTCGCCCACTCATCATCATTCACCCCGTGGATATGCGTTCTTCTTTTTCGCATGCATACCGGCTACGGGGCGGCGGCGGCGGCATCATCGCTACCCGAAACGGCTATTAGAATGAGCATAACAGCTTATGCTGTAATACGCTGTAAAAAAATAGAATGGTGCACTTTATAGGAACGATACCAACGGTATATTGTTCGCAGTCGTATTGAGTTACTTAGACTAATTTTTGAAGTGCGATTCTAGTTAGCCAATTAGTTGATTTTTCAAAATTTTAAATGTTTGTTTGAGGGCATAGGTCATGTTTGACACGTTGCAGAGCGTTCTCAGAAACACTGACTGAAGTCGTTTCCTTGACGTAGTCTCTTACGTGGTACTTTTTTCTAGGACTCTGAAGAAAACCCACAAAGTATGAAACAAGGTCACCTAACTGCCCTCTTGCTAGTCTGGATAGCTGCGTTCTCAATCGCGTTCAAAAAATTGCCCAAGCTTAGAGAGGTGGTTTCTTATACGCTTCATTGCCGAGATTAGGAGGGCAGTTCAATGTTTGAGTCAGTAAGCCTTCCATCTCAGTGTTAGACAATTGTTTTTCGAACGCACAGGCATGCGCGTGCGTTGATGGGGGTGCTTTTCAGCGTCATGCTTTTCTTGTTTTCTTCGTCGTGTTTCCGTGCTCTTTCAGATATTGCGATTTTTTCTTGTTTTTCTGTACTGTGTGTCGCCTCAAAATGAACCACAGCAGTTAGAAATTCGCGCTCGTGCTCGTGTCTTGTTTCTGTTTTCCGTCAAGCGTTCGCTCTTCACACAAAATGAGTCAATGAAAGAACAGGCAAACTCCAAAATGTCCACTATAAAACGTAATTAACAATGAGTATCAAATAAATATTACCATGCGCACAATGCAGTCGAATAGAAAGCAACTTATCTGAACGTTTTTTTAAGCCAGTTATCAGTCATATTTGCTTCACACGTCGCATTTTGCCAGCTACACTTTGGAAGTCAGCTAAGAGTTTGTACATCTGTGGTGGTGAAAGTGGATGACGTGGTGCTTTGACGCAGCCGGCATGAGGGCCGTCACTAAAATTTGTATAAGGCTGATGAAACACCGAAAATAATTAGGGGAATGCAGGTTGCAAACATGATACAAGGGACAATAAAATTCCTCTTTGAACAGCCAGTAAACCGACTCCAAATGCTTCCAAAGTGCGCGAGAACTCCCATATGGACTTCGCTGTCTTGCACACAGTAAATATCTCAAAAATTGCCCATAATTTAATTTCTCGTGCAACTTACAAAGCAGGAGCCACATAGAACACTACGACATGCGCGATACGACGATCATGCGATGGTGCTACTAATTACCGCTTCCGCACAGCACACGACACCAAAATCTCAGCGGCTGGCAGGCGGCGCCCAGATCAGGCGTACACTGTGCCGACAGCATATATAGTTTCGACACTTTTTGATATTAAGCATGAAATGCTTTTAGCTGCCGCTTTCGGTGACCCGCAAGTGACCTTATGCCATAAACCAGATCCGTTATCGGGGCTCTCGAACGAGAACATCCACGCATCGTTGCTAGAACAGAACCAGATCATCCAGGCAACCAGTCAAAAGTTGGGAAAATGCTTTCTCTGGCCCCCAACCCTTTGTACAGGAACGCATTGCATACCCTAGATACTTCCCAAACAAGTTACAAAAAATATTGGTTCCGATGTCTTAATAATGTTTGTTCAGAATGTCACTCAAGCATTAACTTCTAGCACGCTGAAGTTGCATTTGTCATTTCCAATAGCGACGCTCCAGAGGCCGATAGAGAAGTTGCCTGTGCTCTTTTGAACGCCAGCGGTCCGTCAGTCGTGAGCGGTCCGCGACAAGAAGACAAAGTAGCGACAGACGCTGAGCGCGCTGCACTGTTGGAAGAAGAAAAGAGGATGAAGGCGGCGGCACCACAGGCAGCAAAAGACGCCGTATGGTAGCCATTTCATGCTTACATCTATCTGCTTTCAAATACGGGAGAGCCAGCATTTTCGATCATTGTAACTCATTGTATTCTCAAATTTTGCTTTCATTGTGTAACCACTCCCCAATATACTGCATCTGGCTCTTAGGGTAAAATGAGTGAATGAATGAATGAACCTCCACAAAAATAACGTCACGCCTTGTTGACCAACTGATGAATGTCGTACCTTCCTTTTGCCTCTCTCGACTGTCGTCGGCGTACTGACCTGCAAGAGGAAGGTCGAATATTATTTCGAGCACCTGCTGGTATTACCTAATTTGTATCAGCCAATTGGACACAAACTCTGTATAACAAATAAAGCGCTATGATTCAATTGAACTTCTAGCTTTTGAAGAAGTGTTAGCAATTTTCTACACGTGTGTCATTATTTAAAGGAAAATTGACCGAACGCAGCTTGGCCCAAGCCCGCTCCTGGCAGGGAACATCAGTGGCAAATCGCATTTTCTCCCGTATTGTATTGCCACATCGTTTAGGATGATGAGTTACAAGCTGGTGCGTAATCGAAGTGCACTTCTCAGCGCTTCAAAGAAGGCAATAACTGCAGCTGAAAAACTACAAAATCTTATGTACTGAAGCCAGTGGAGCAGATGCCAATTATGGGTAGTTTATGCGCCTTCTTCAGTCCGGGCCTTGTTCAGCTGTTATCCTTACAACGTTGCAGTAGTATTGCACCCGGCTGACCTAGACTTTTTTGTCAAAGTTTACCTGACACCGCAATAAAACAGTTTAATCAATATAAAATTTTCCACAACCGCTATGACTTACACATCCATATTGACATATACAGTCAATGACAATCCCCAGGATCTGTCATTGACTGTATATGGGACTGTTTTTCCATTGCGAACCTGTTGTGGAGTCTCTCTGGGGATGAGGAGAAGAATCCAGGACCAATAATGGAAGTTATGTGCAAGGAATTGCTCCATAATCAGAAGAAAATTTTGTCTAAACTTACCGCGGTTCAAGAAAAGGAAGACTCGTTTGAGACAAGATTCTTAGGCAGAACCGGCTTCTTGTTATCGAAACTAAGGGAAAAAGCCTAGACGAGACTTGGCACAGGTTCGCAACTTTTGAAACAACTGGGGGTGGCCGCAGTGTTAAAACATCTAGTCTGGTCAAACATGTGAATGATTTGTATAATCGTTCACGATGAAATAACCTTATCATTAGAAGAACAGCTCAATATCTAAATGAGAAGAAAGAAATCCTTGTGAGCAAAGCAAAAGAAAGAATCTTTAGCGCTATTCTAAAATTGAATGTAACTTCTGTTGAAAGAATTCACAGGTTTGGCAAGAAACTTTCGGGTAGAACTCGTCCAGTCATCCTGAGGGGGCCAGACTATAGGGATAAAATAAATGTTTTGCAGAATTGCTCTAAATTGAAGGATAAGAATTATTATATCAGTGAGGATTTCTCTAAAAGAATACAGGGAATAAGAAAAAAAGCTATGGGTCTCAGCAAGTCAGGAAAAGAAGGCAAGAATGAAGGTAAGGCTTGTCTTTGATAAGCTAAGAGTAAACACTGCTGGAATGAAGAGAGTGAGGAAATTAAGGTATAAACTAGGAAGTGATTCAAAAGCAAGTAATAATTGACGTGTGCAGGGTCAACGTGATGGATCGAAATTAATTAACATAAAGGCGAGAAGTGCATTAAACAAAACACACGCGCCTCAAGCACTCCTTATTGATCATGAACCTGATAATGCTGTAATTACGGAAACCTGGTTGCACAAAAGTATACCAGATAGCAAAATCGCACCAACTGGTTAAACGTTGGTTAGGAGGGATCGAGATGGAAGAGGCGGAGGCGTGACTCTTCTGGTCTAACAAAACATAATTTTTTCCACTTTCGAAGTATCAGGTGACATCGAGGCTGTGTGCATTAAGACAAAATTGAATAATCGCACTGTATTCATTGGGGCGGGATGGGGGAATACAGGGCTCCGAACTCTCCTGTAAAACATATCTTACTACTAAAACAATTCATGGAAACTCACATGAAATTGCGATACAGCATACTGTTACTATGTGATTTTATTCTCCCGGCTATTGATAAGGATTCATATGTGGCCAGAGACCCAGATGCTACTTCTGAGGTATTTTTGGATTTAATATTTTCTAACAATTTAACTCAGCTTCTTAAGGAATTTGCTAGAGTGTGTGCAACAAGGTCTCTGTACTTGATCTTATTTACAGTGCTTTCAAAACGTACGTGAATGACTGTCTTGTTGAGGAAGGGTTATCCGACCACATAATGGTTAATTTGTCCTTGAACCTGTCCTCGTACCCCTTGCACCAGGATTCAAGCATTAATTAAATAAACTTTCAAGCTGCTGCTGATGTTAGTGTTTTGGATTACCTTGAAAAGTTGTTTGATGACTTCATGTCTATTTATAAATCAAATGGTGGCACTGACGACCTATGGAACTTTTTGTCTAAGATTACGATGCATTGTATTACGCGACTTATCCCTAAGGGCTTCAAAAAGTGCAAAATAAAAAAAAAATTCTGGATTACACGGGAAGTAATTCATGTTAAACGGAGGATTAAAAGGGACAAAGAAAGCTTGTTCTCGAGATCCAAGTGCCAAGAACAAGAATTTACTTTATAAATGAAGCTAGATTTAAATCGTCTTGTCTAGGAAAGCAAAGCGATTCATTAATGCAACACTGAAAAACTTCCTTCATGAAGCACCTAGTTAATTTTGGAGATATCTAAATTCTACAAAGAAACAACATAAAGCTGATGATGAAAGAATTACCCCGGAACGTGCAGGAAATTTCAGTTCCTTTTCTTCCTCCGTTTCCACCAAAGATCATGCTACATCCATTTGCGACACTTCCGCTCACCCTTCAGCGTCTGACCTGATCAACCATAGAGTAGTCCCAATCCTTCTTCTGCGCATTATCTCTAAGAAATCCCCTGGCCCCGACAGCATCCCAAATGAGATTCTATATACGTGCAGGTATGCTCAGTGGGTCGCTAAATCCTAATATTTCAATCCTCGCTTATCCACGGAACATTTCCTGCAAACAAGCTAAAATAATTCGTTTTAAAAA
Organism: Dermacentor silvarum; assembly: GCF_013339745.2. Classification (NCBI taxonomy): domain Eukaryota; kingdom Metazoa; phylum Arthropoda; class Arachnida; order Ixodida; family Ixodidae; genus Dermacentor; species Dermacentor silvarum. The sequence goes on from NC_051155.1 coordinate 27,663,248, forward strand.
GTGGGAGCACATCAGACGTAAGTAACAGGCCCGTATCTTTTACGAGCACCTGCTCCAAATTGCTTGAGCATGTAGTCTGTAAACATCTCTCAAATTATCTGGAAGCTTTTAGTATATTATCAACAGCGCAACATGGCTTTCGTAAGGGGTTGTCTACAATAACACAGTTTGTTCTGAGAGTCAACGATCTTTCACAAACAATAAATAGTCGACGACAGATTGACCTAATTGTTTTAGACTTTGCCAAAGCATTTGATAAAGTCTCGCATCCTAAACTATCGCTAAAAACAAATGAAATATTTAGAAGTCCAAATATAACTTAGTGGTTTACATCCTACCTCCACTCCCGTGAGCAGTATGTTTAAATAAATAAATTTAAATCCACGTCCCAATTGGTTTTGTCTGGCGTACCTCGAGGCAGTGTTTCGGGACCTCGTTTATTTTTTATCTTTATTAATTATTTGCGTTCTGATATAACGGTCCCACTAAGATTGTTTGCAGACCACTGCATCCTATATAATAGAATAGAATCTTTAAGCGACCAGTTAGACCTCAACAACAATTTCCAAAAGATTCCTACAATGGTGTAATAAATGGCAAATGTCACTGAACCCCGTAAAATCAGTTTGTATGACTACAACAAGGAAGAAGGCGTCCCTCAGGTATAAATACAGCATCGCTGCACATTAACTAAAAGGATTAACAAAACATAAATATTTAGGATTAATATTTACCCCAGACTTGAGGTGGAACACACACATCAATGAAGTCTGAGCAGGGCAAATTAAGTTCTGTGGGGCCTCAGGCGAAGATTGCATTGTGCAACTCCTGAAGTCGAAAACCTGGCATATAAGATACTAATATGGCCTATAATTGAATATGCTATGATACTATGGGACCATCACACAGCAACTAACCATCACAAACTGGACAGAGTTCAGCGACTGGCTTCCAGATTCATATTTAACAAATATCAGCGCGTGTACTCTCCTACTAAATTATGGAGCCGTGCAAACGTTCGCGCTTTAGAACTAAGGACTAAGTTTGACATTTCTATTTCTAATTATTCATATTGAGGTCAAAAATTATTTATGTGAATTTTGTGTAATTTCCTCAGATCAACGCTCTAGACACAGGCACAGTTTATTCATACAGCCGCACTTACACGGAGTAATACATTAAAATATAGCTTTTTTTCTGGGGGAATGAATGACTGAATGGAATGAATGACCAAGTTCAGTCGCCATACCTTCCTCCGTCAGTGCTTTTACGGCTGGTTTAGAGACTCTTATGTTCTCTGGTGTGAATTCGTCTTAGCACTTATTCCTGTTTCTGAAGCGCATAAAACAAGTGTATTGTGTCTTTGTTCCCTGCATGTCACTTTATTTTATAGATAGTGCCATTGTACTGCCTTGTAAGTTTTCGCTCGACATGTAACAATTTTTTATCTTTTCTGGTATTTTTTCCACTGCTGTAAAGATCCTTTCATGGGCTGACAGTACAAACAAACAAGCAAGCAACTAAGCAAGCAAGCAAGCAAGCAAGCAAGCAAGCAAGTAAGCAAGCAAGCAAGCAAGCAAGCAAGCAAGCAAGCAAGCAAGCAACAAGCAAACAAACAAACAAACAAACAATTAAGCGAGATTGCTAGTGAATGAACGAACGAATGAACGAATGAAATAGGAACAATTAAGGAGCTGCAATCTGTATAGTCAATGATTTCACACCTCATTGTAAAGAAATCCACACTGTAGCCATGATTCGCACAATGGCGGAACGATTGCAACGCCCTGTATTACCGTAGTATAATATGAAACACTGTGGTTATGCAAGCTAACCTCACTTAAAGTATCGCTCAGGTAAAACTAATTTGACTGGCATATTCCAACATTCTGTAACGGTTGTTATAAAGACGTACGCTTCGTTAGGTTAACAATTACGAAGACTCTTTAGTACGCGACCACCATGCGGATTCTGGTACGATTATTAGGAAGGCGCCATCAGAGCACACATTTTAACACTCGAACACAGCGACTATACTTACATGAAGCAAACACTATGTTCATTAGTAGCCAGAGTGCCTTCGTAGCCTTCTTCATCTTCTTCCTCACCTTTTTGTTACTTGAGTGAAGGTAGATGGTACATACCCATATTGGTAGTAGTCCGTCGTATCAGTGGAATGTACTCACTCCGGGGGTTTGGTCAAGAAGCGGGTAGCACACATAAAATTTAGTGGATATTAAATGTCAAAAATGTTTCGTTGAGCAATATTCTGGTGGGTAAAAGAAATGAACAAAGATGGTGGGAATTACGATTTGGACGTTGTCAATACATATAACATTTTGAGGGTGTGGTCAATAGCTTTGATCGCCAAAGCTTTTGTATTTTGGGCGTGCTTGAGACTAGAGAGAAAGGCTGAGAAAGAAATAGTTCAACAAATGATGAATACATGAGGTCTGAAAAGGGACCGTGAATGCCGGTCTCCGGTCCCGGCCAGGGCTCGCCCTGGTCGGCTAGCCGTCCCACTGAGTCGGTGCCCCTGGAGTGTTTTCTTCGGAACGGAGTCAGTACCTTGCCCGTGACGCTCGTTCTCACGGATGATGGTTCCATTCGGCTAACCGAATCAGGAAGGTTCCAGGAGGAGCTGCGCGGTATTACCGAGCACTTCGTTGACATCTCGGAGGTGAGGCATTTTGGCAAGACAGGCATTCTATGTAAGTCTTCTAATGATCAGTGCCTTAATGATTTGCTTAACTACACGAGTTTCACTAGCATCGCGGCTCGTGCTTTCGTTCCTCCTCATCTCGCATGCGTGAAAGGCATTGTTCGCGGGGTTCCTACCGATATTACTCCTGAGGCCCTTTTGAAGATGCTCTCTCCGGCTGGTGTTGTTTCTTTTCACAGATGCAATAGGTCGGTGGGTGATAAGCGAGTCCCAACTGAGAGCGTCATCGTCTCGTTCGCCGGGTTAACGCGCCCGTCTGAAGTGAAGGCTTGGCCGTATTTGTTCCGCGTGGAGACATTGTCACCTAGGCCATCGCAGTGCCGAAACTGCTGGAGATTTGGCCACAGTGCTAATGCATGTAGATCTTCAGTGAGATGCTGTAATTGTGGCGGCTCTCACTATACATCAGCCTGCGACGAAGATGCACCTAGGTGTTGCTTGTGCGATGGATCTCATAGTGCTGCAGATAGGAACTGCCCTGCGCGAGGCCATGAAATTCAGGTGCTTGAGATCGCGGAGAAACGTCATTGTTCCCGTGCGGAAGCAATGTCAGCAATAAAGGAGCGCGATGTTGGTTACGCAGCAGCTGCTTCCCGTTAGTCAACATCTCTAGAAGCCACAGTTTCGGCTGCTGTAGCCGCAGCAATTGACAAGGCAATGCCAATAGTTATGTAGCGACTGTTTAATACTTTTGCCGAAGGTATAACTGAGATGCTAACTGCCAAATTTAATAGCCTCCTCCAATCGCACTCTGCTGCTGCTGACCCCACTCCATGTAGTATTCCCGCGCGCCATTCAAATGAATCGAACTTTGAAAATCAGGCAGAGGTTGAGTCCAATACCTCAGTTTGTTCTCCGGTCTCAGCAACTGCGGGACCTAGCCACTCATTTGGACACATGAGGCTTGGGACCATCAGCAATAGACGCAAGGGTTCCCCACTTTCTCCCACGGATACTCCTAAATCTAAGCCTAAAAAAGGAAAGAACAGTGATCACCACGAGCAGGATGCGTTGCGTTCTGCCGTGGAATCATCCATTCTAGGATCGCCATAGCATCAGTAAAAGTTCTCCAATGGAATTGCCGCTCTATATCCTCAGGTTACGTTGACCTTCTTTATTTAGTACACAAAATAATACCAGATGTTATTTTACTTCAAGAATCATGGCTTTCGTCACATCAAAGATTTACTATTAATAATTTTCGAACATTTCGTTTAGATCGTCCAGGTAGGGGCGGTGGGCTGCTAATACTAGTTTCATCAAAAATGTATCATAAGGTAACTAACTTTTGAACATGTGTGTTCAGACTGCGAAATTCTAGGATTAGATTTTTTGCTGCCAGGTTGCTCTGTGTTTACAGTGGTTAATACGTACTTCCCGAACGGAGTCAAGAACACTGATCACCTGGACTCGCTGTTCCGAAACTGTTCAAATGCAACGCTCCTGGCAGGAGATTTTAATTCGCATCATACTTTTTAGGGAATTAAAACGGATGGTTGTGGAAAGAGGTTGTGGAATTGGGTGCATGACAACAATTTTCAATGTCACAATTCAGGACAAATTACCTTTCTACGTGGGCGATTCTCTTCTGCATTAGATCTGACTTCCTCCTCTGCTAACATGTCTATTTCATCTTGGGACATCTTTGACAATGGAACAAGTAGCGATCACTTACCCATCACTTTTGAAATTATGCTTTCACGTCAGGCTCCTATTATACGACAAAGACGACTCATGAATTATAAACTTATAAATAAACTATAAATGCAGGCTTATCAGCGTTGAGTACTTATGATGAACAACGGAGAGCTGACTCAGTGGTATCGCTTTTAAACTCTTCTATTCAGCCTGCTGAGTGTACGGTTATGTCTTGCATCTCGCCGTCGAAGTCATTATGGTGGAACGATGCTTGCACACGGGATTATAGGCGAAGAAAAGCAGCGTGGAAAAGCCTCCAACATAATCATTCACCGAAAAATTGGATGGACTATAAATTCTATGCAGCTCTTGTTAAGCGAACTGTGGCGATAGCTAAAGATGAACAAAAAAATGCACTACATACGTCTTTGTCAAAACCAGAAAGAAGATCGGCACTTTTTAGGTTCTTACGCAACAAAAAAGATGTTAAACAGTCCGTATGGTCATTTTCTCCTGTTCTATCCCCCAAAGAAGCGGCGGATTCACTAAATAATATCGCAAAAGGGCTTGAAGCACGCTTTTCTTCGCTGTGTCCCAGACCGAGGAGGTTCGAAATTTCGACATCTGAATTTGTAGAAGTTACCATGACAGAATTATCCGATGTCATCTTAACTGCACATCAATCGGCTCCTGGACCAGACCGTATCACCATTACTATGATTAAATTATTGTTTAACTCTTTCCCAGATGAGCTCTAGAATATAGTTAACTGTTCACTACAATATACATGGATTCCGACCTCTTGGAAAATTGCAAAAATTGTGCTTTTGCTTAAAAACAAAACCTCGGATATATCTTGGACAACATTCGGCCAATTGCACTTACATCGAATCTAGTCAAAATTGTACAAAAAGGAATTCATGTCCGGCTCCTTGAATTTACTTCTTCTCGTGGTATTCTGTGCTCGAGGCAAATAGGATTTAGGCCTCAATGTTCCATTTGGTCCGCTCACGTTGATTTAGAAAGCCGCATTCGACTCGCAGGACAATCAGGAGATATATCGGCATTGGTAACCTTAGATATTGCAAAAGTATATGACTGTGTCGAACATGAAATTTTAATTTCTCGATTAGTTAGCTGTTCTGTTCCAGACTATTTAGTAGCCTGGATACAAGAGTTCCTTTTTGATAGAGAATTTTTTTGTTTCAAGGATGGGATGACATCGGATACGTATAAACAGACGAGAGGCGTACCACAGGGATCAGTTCTTTCGCCACTTTTATTGAATATTTTGTTATCTTATGTGCCAATCCATCAGGATGTACAACTCTATCTCTATGCTGATGACATTGCATTTTTCTCCTCAGCAAGGGATATTAATACGTTATACCAAATTTTGCAATCTTATTTGTCTGAATAACTCGAGTCCTGGCTGGACGGCCTGTCTTTTTCGCTTAACGTAAAGAAATGCGCTCTACTGGTGTTTCCATTGTCAAATCCTGTCTCTATTTCTCTTCATTATCGTAATCAGCCGATTCCGCAAGTTCCAACTTTGAAGTACTTAGGGATAACTTATGATGGTAAGCTAAACTGGCAGCAGCAAATAGAAGCAAATGCTAATAAAGGAGAACGTGCAATGGCATTGTTGCGCCGGTTCAGCAATAAAAACAATGGGATGCGTAGAACTACGTTGCTGATGATTTATAAGCTTTGCGTACGCCCCATTCTAGAATTTGGTTGTGTTCTTTTTTCAGGATGTGCAGCATACAAGCTAAGACCTTTAATTCTACTGGAAAGGCAAGCGCTGCGTCTCTGCCTCGGGCTGCCAAGTTTTGTGGCTAATAATGTGCTTTATCTGTAGTCTGGAAATATTCCGCTTCATTCCAGATTTAAGCAACTTACTGTCCTGACTTTCCTGAAGCTTTATGATACACCGCTTTCCAATTTGCAACCCGTTTTCATCAATTCACCAGAATCATTTTTCAGAACAGGTTGGCGGCGTTACCGACAGCCACAAGTTATTTTTGTTCAATCGCTGTTATCAAAACTTCAAGTTAGCCTACCGCGCCTGATTTCTCCAAAATCTAATTCATTCAAAATAAAACTCACTTTTAATGATATTTTTCCAAAACACAGGAAACTTCTTCCTGCGCGCATACTTGAAGGTCTCCTTCAAGACCATCTTAGTTAATTTCCGTCTCATTTGGTTATTTCTACGGACGCATCAGAAAATTTAGAGAAGGCTGGTGTTGGCATCTTTTCGAATCAACTCAACTGGTCTTTTGCTCTCCGTCTCGCTGATTACACTCCAATATTTCTTGCAGAATTTCTGGCAGTTATTCTTGCCATCCGAAAATTGGGTCCACAGAATTCTAAGGTAATAGTTGTTACAGATGCTCTTTCGGTCTGTACACATTTAACTTCCAATAATCAGTCATACCTACTGAGTATATTTTCGACTCTTGCCCCAGAAAATTTATCCGAAGTCCGCTTTGTCTGGGTCCCCGGACGTATTGGAATCTTTTAAATAAATCAGCTGACTCGCTCGCTTGACATCACTAAATGGTCCGGTCATAAATATTCTTCCTGATTTCTCTTTTATAACAGGAGCTAGATTTAAACGCCTTTTATTGCTGAGTTGCCATGACTCATCCATACTTTCTTCAGACGATTTTCAACATTTAAAATTTCGGTGGAACACGAGCAAGTGCCTTTCACGCCAATGTGAGGTGACGCTGTCAACTTTCCGCTGCAGAGTTCCCCGCCAAAATTTTTATCTTCATAGATCCGGTTTATCAATCACTGACCTCTGCTCGGTTTGTAATCAACCGGAGACTATTGACCATTTCTTTCTTTCTTGCCACCGCTTCGCCTCCCTCCGTAGAATGTTTCTGTTATTTCCAAGCAGTAATCTGGTGTTTGGCACTTACAACGCCAAACATTTTGTCTTTTGGGGCCTGTCAATTAGGCACAAGTCAGGGTTCTATGATCACTACTGTACACAAATTTATTGAAGCATCCGGAAGGTTGGGCTGCTAGGGTACCGAACGTGGGACATGTTATTTTCTGTTTATTTTTGTAGTTTGTTTTCTCTTAATTTTTATTTAGTTAATTTATGTATAGGACATCCTAAAAACTGTGTTAAGGAGTTGCCAAAATCTTAATTTTGATTATTCACCTTTACCCCTTTGTTCGTTGTTAGGTGCATGTTTTATTTTATCCAGTGTGGCCAATCCCCCTCGTGGGCACGAGCCATGTTTTGAGGCGACAACAACAACAACAACATGAGGTCTACTACGCTCAAGCGCTGCTACTATGTTGTGATACTTCATTGAAAGGCAGGCAGGCCAGGCAGGCAGGGCAGGCCAGGGCAGGCCAGGACAGGCAGGGCAGGCCAGGGCAGGGCAGGCCAGGGCAGGGCAGGCAGGGCAGGCCAGGGCAGGGCGGGCTCTGGCCCTGCCCTGCCCAACAACATGGGCCAGGGCGGGGCGGGGCAGGCCAGGCAGGGCAGGGCAGGGCAGGGCAGGGCCCTGGCCCTGCCCTGCCCAACAACATAGGCTGGGGCGGTGCGGGGCGGGGCGGGGCAGGCCGTGCCAGGCCCAGGCCAGGGCAGGGCAGGGCAGACCCAGGGCAGGGCAGGGCAGGGCAGGCAGGCAGCAGGCAGGCAAGGCAAGGCAGGGCAGGGCAGGGCAGAGCAGGGCAGGCAAGGCAGGCAAGGCAGGTAGGTAGATAGATAGGTATGTAGTAAACTTTATTGACGTCTTGAAGTATTCAACCCCCATTTTCATGGAGGGAGGACCACGGGCCGCTCCCACGTCGGGACGTGAAGGCCAAGCCTCACCGCCGCATCGTGGGCCTTCTGAACTGCCTTGAGTTGATGGAACCAGTCATGACTTCATCAGTGAATAAAATGTGTATTGCGAGATCCCTTGCTCCGTGTGGTGCTGTAAAGAGGGGCACTCCCAGAGCACATGGTTACAATCGCTGTATCCGCCGCAGTCGGGACACGAAGGGGAGACCTCCGCGAAACGAATATAGATCGAGAGGCTGGGATACGAGTGCGTTTGTAATAACCTAAGCGTAACCGATTTAGGCCGTGATAGGTTTCGGTGGGGCAACGGAAATGCCCTGCGAGCAAGTTGATAATGTTTTGTGACTTCATTAAAGGTGCAGAGCATGCGCCTAAAGCGGGGGGTTTCGGTCTCCGCCACCATCGGAGCAGACCCGTCGCGGGCTGCGCCCGGGTCACCGGCTCCGGATAGCCCGGCGCGGCAAGCGAGACCTCGCGCCCGAGCATGGGCCAATTCGTTGGCGCTGACAAGCCCCCCTACTTTCGACCCTACATGGGCCGGGAACCAGGTGATGGTGTGATGTACAAGTACTTTTCCATCGAGTATCTTGGCGACTTCCTTACAGAAATCCCCAGATGCGAATGCTCTGGCTGCCGATCTCGAGTAGTGTAGACTTCCGTTTTGCTTGGATCTAACAGTGCTAATGCTAGGGCTAGCTCTTCTGCCTTACCGGGCGACGAGGTAATGATTGATGCGGCCGAAAGTACCCGGCCCTTGGTGTCAAAGGAGACGACCGCAAAGCGGGAGGTGTTGCTAGCTGAACGCTCGTATTGATCGGCATCGACAAAACATGCGTCCGACGCGCGTGCGTGTGTCAGGAGGGCAGAGGTCCTAGTCAACCTTCTGCCTGTATTGTGTTGTGGGTGTAAATTCCTCAGAAGTGGAGAAACCTTAATGTAAGACCTCGTGTGGTTTGGCAGCTGCGTGTTGTGTGGCGCGCAGAAACAGGATAGCGCGCCTGCATAAAAAGAAACTAAAGACGGCGCCTGTCCGTGGCACGCGAAGCAACGGCTCGCGGTTTTATTCTGGTGTCGATTCGGGCCAGCCGTGTTTTTCCTTCGCTCGTGAGGCATAAGCCAACAAGTGGTGACCTAGGACGAACACAGTGACTGATCCGCCCGCACCCTCCATTGAACAGGACTCACGTCCGCAGGACGTCTCGTCGGTGCAACTGAGCCTCCCAACCCTCTGGCTCCAGAACCCGCAAGTTTGGTTTCACCAGATCGAGGCACAGTTCTGCCTCTATACCTCGGAAACGACGCTCTACTATCACGTCGTCTCAGTCCTTCCTCCTGATGTTGCCGGCGAGCTCTCGGACGTCCTCTCCAGCCCCACGGGCGCTACACCATATCAGCACCTCAAGACCAAGGTGCTGGAGAGATACATGCCGTCGGAATGCACCCGCCTCCGGCAGCTGCTTACCCAGGAGGACCTTGGCGACCAGCGTCCCTCCCAACTGCTGCGCCGGATGCGACAGCTTCTCGGGGAGTGCGATGTGCCCACCCACTCAGCGTTGCTTCGCGAGCTTTTCCTCCAACGCCTTTCCCAGCCTATCCGCCTCGTCCTCGCGGCGGCCGGTGACGTCACCCTCGACCGCCTGGCCGAATTAGCCGATCAGGTTCGTGAGACGACCTCCCCGTCTGTCACCGCTGTCTTACCATCTACAGAAAAAGTGATATCGCGCCTTGAGGCTTGCATCGACGAGCTCGCCACCTTACTCGCCACACTCCGGAGCCCCCTTCAGGAGAGCCGTTCGCCTCGTCATGGTCATCGCACTCTTTCGCGCACACGTCAAGCTCGGAGTCCCAGCCCTCCACCTCTCTGCTGGTACCACCGGCGTTTCCGACACCGAGCCACGAAGTGCACACGTCCCTGTTCGTAGCCGGCCAACGCCCACCGGGATTACTGACGGCAGCATGTGGTCTCGCATTTCATCCCTGCCGCCTTTTTATGGTGACCGACAAGTTCTGCGGCACCCGGTTCCTTATAGATACGGTCGCGGAAATCAGCGTGGTTCCCCAGAATAAGGTTGATCTTTCCAGGGCACCAGGGCAGTCGCTTGGTGCTGCCAACGCCTCGTCTATAGCGACTTATGGACTCCAATCTCTCACCCTCGACTTCGTCCTTCGCGGCACTTTTCGGTGGGTCTTCGTCATCGCAGACGTGGTTCACCCGATCATCGGCTCGGACTTCCTCTCATACTTCGCCTTGGACGTCAACGTGCGGCGTCGTCGCCTCACAGACGGTCTGACTCGTCTCTCCATCTTTGGAGTCCTGTCCGACCTTGCACCCATGGGTATCACCACGCTAATACCTTCCTCTCCTTTCGAAAAAATCTTGGAAGATTTTCCGGAGTTCACAAAGCAATGCAACCTCACTCAGCCGCCTAAACATACAAAGACACACCACATCGTCACCCGTGGGCCACCACTAGCCGCTCGACCACGCCGCTTGTTTGGGAACTGTCTACCTATCGCCAAACGGGAGTTCAACCACATGCTGCAGCTCGGCATTATACGCCCGTCATCCATCGCGTGGGCTTCTCCGCTGCATCTAGTGCCCAAGGGTGATCCCGGTGACTGTCGTCCATGCCGAGACTGTCGAGCGTTGAACACAAAGACTGTCCACGACAGCTATTCGCTGCCTCAGTTCCAAGATTTTACGTCACGTCTCGACGGATGCACCATTTTTAGCAAAGTGGACCTGGTTAAGGCCTACCACCAATTTCCCATCGAGCCCGCCGACATACCTAAGACCGCCATCACAATGCCCTTTGGTTTGTTTGAGTAGGTGGGGATGCCTTTTGGACTCCGCAATCCGGCTCAAACCTTCCAGTGGTTCATGTCTTAGGTCACGCGGGGCCTCCCTACTGTGTTTGCGTACCTTGATGATGTCCTCAACGCCAGCCCTACGCCGAAGCGCATGTTTACCATACGTGCTCTGTTCCAACGTCTTCAGTAGTACGGTCTGGTTGTGAACGCCTCCAAGTGTGTTTTCGGCGCCTCTGAGCTCGAGTTTTTACGCCATCACATATCATCCGAAGGTATATGCCCTCTCGTGTCCAACGTCAGGACCATCCAGGATTATCCCCAGCCTACACACTGCGCCAGTTACGCCAAATTCCTGAGGCTTGTGAATTTTTTCAGGCGCTTTGTACCGCACTGTGCAGAGCTGCTTCGCCCGCTCACCGACCTCCTTCGGTCAACCACCGGCCCGTCCTCTGCCATTTCTTGGTCATCAGAAGCCCAGGCCGCCTATGCTGCTGCCAAGTAAGCAATCGCGAACGCCGTGCTTCTTACCATCCGCGCAGCAACACCCTCACTCGGCTTATGGTGGATGCATCCAGCGTGGCCGTCGTAGCCATCTTACAGCAGTACATTAACTCCGAGTGGAGTCCTTTGCCTTTTTACTCTCGGAAGCTACTTCCTGCTGAGACCCGCTACAGCGTCTTCGGCCGAGAGCTACTAGCTATCTACATTGCGATACAGCACTTTCGGCATTTTCTGGAAGGATGCCCGTTTTAGGTGCTGACCGATCATAATCCACTGCGTATGTTTTCCGCACCAACTCATCCAAGTACGCGTCACGCGAACTCCGCCATTTCGCTTTTATTTCTAAATTTACAACCGACATCCGCCACGTGAAAGGTGCCAACGGCACCGCCACAGATGTCCTTTCTTGTACTGCCGCAGTTGACTCTGCATCTCCAATCATCGACTGGGCCGCATTTTCTTCCGCACAGCAGACTGATAGAGAACTCACAGCTTTTCGGGAGAACCCCCGTTCTCTCCGACTACGGCTTGTGCCTCATCCATGCTCGCCTGAGCCCTTGTGGTGCGATGTCTCAGCAGACCTTCCCCGCCCTTTTGTGCCGGCTTCATTACGTCGCACCGTTTTCCACTCTCTACCCGACATATGCCACCCAGGCATTCGGGCTACTCAGCGCCTTCTCATCCAGCGCTATGTCTGTCCCGGAATTAACGCTCATGTGCGCGCTTGGACGCGCACGTGTCTGCCCTGCCTCCCCAAGCCTTCCTTCCTCCAGGCCGTCGTTTCGACCCCGTTCACCTCGACATTGTGGGCCATCTACCCGTGTCTCAAGGTTACCGCTACATACTCACCATGGTCGACCTTTTCCCACGCTGGCCGGAGGCTGTTCCCATTCATGACATCAACGCTAAGACGGTTTCCCTCGCTTTCATTTCTGCGTGGGTATCTCGTTTGGGTTGTCCTGGCACCGTGACAACAGACCGTGCACGCCAATTTGAGTCCTCCCTGTTTGCTTGTCTTAATCGCATTCTCGGCGCCAGACATTGCCGTACCATTGCGTATCACCCCTGTGGCAATGGCATGGTGGAACGCCTTCACCTACAACTGAAGACTGGCCTGACTACCCACCTCAATTGTGCCACCTGGGTTGACACCTTGCCCCTTGTGCTCCTGGGTTTAAGAGCCGTCCTCTGGGCAGACCTACAGTGCTCAGCAGCAGGGCTCGTGTATGGTAGTGCTCTGCGCCTCCCCGGAGATTTCTTTACACCAATGCAGCTACCAGCCCAGCCGCAACACTTCCTACAACACCTCCTGGACTGTGTTAAAGGTCTCCGACTCACTCCACCCCGTCCATCCCGCTGCAATACAATCTTCGTGCACCCCAAACTGACCAATTCAATAAACGTTCTCGGGCGCCGAGACGCTGTCCGACCAGCGCTAACCCCGGCCTACGACGGACCATTCCGCGTCCTCCGCCGCACCCCGAAAACTGCCACCCTCTTACAGAACGGCCGTGAAGAGACCGTCAACTTAGACCTCCTCAAGCCGGCTTACGTGGAGACTGCGACGGAAAGCCTCGCATCGCCGCCCGACCTCGTGCTAGAGTGCCACAGTCGGCCCTCCGTCCGGTTTCATTTTCCAGTCTAGGCGGGGGGCCCTGTAGCGCCCTCCTTTGGGCGGCGCGTAGAACCAGGATAGCGCGCGCCCGCATGAAAAGAAAATAAAGACAGCGCCTGTCCGTGGGACGTGAAGCCACGGCTCGCGGTTCCATTCGGGCGTCGATTCGGGTCAGCCGTGTTTTAACGCGATAGTGTGTCGCAGAAAATCTGACGTCGGTGTAGGCGTCCGCTTTGGCGCCCACTGCCGAGAAAATCATCCCCAACCACGCAGGCACTCCAAATATATTTGAACAGGATGATAACAGGCTGATACCTTGGCTTGCATTCTTGGCAAAGCTATTCGTCGGAATTTTGAGAATGACAATCCACAAACAAATGTCATGAAACAAAGCACCCACAGCGCATGCCTTTTATGGTAAATCTTCTCAGACTGAAATATTAAAAGTACGAAACGAAAATGGAAAACTGAAAATTATGCAAATTTTTTGGCGCGGCTGTGCAATATCCGCTGGATCACCCCAGGCTCCGACGTACCACACGAGCTCTTATACGACTCTGTGGGTCAGGCCTCCTTGGTGGGTTAACCCGCCGAGAGGAGGTTACGTTACGGAGGCTGCGTGTCGAGGTCGCGCCTCCCCATCTGTGATCGCTCTCTGGGCACACCAGTACCACGGTCCCTATGATACATCGTGCCCATTTTGTGACACTACAATTCGAAATGTGACAGTGGCACACCTATTCTGGATGTACCCAGGACTTCACCTAAGCCGTCTCCGCCACCTACGGGCAACAGGCCTTCGGCCTGGCCGCCCACCCGACCATGAACGCTGGATTCATGGACCATATCATCTTTGACTTCTAGATTTTTTGCAGTCTGTTCGTGTATTTTTGATATGCTTTGTATTATGCCTAAGGGCAAGCTTTCGAAATAAAAAAATGATCGCCATCTCCCCGAAGTGAATTATGATGAGTGGGCGAAGCTCCGGAGGTTCGGAACGTCATCGGCTTCTCGGAAACGTTGTGCCGCATCACTTTCATGGCCATGTAGAGAACGTGTTCGGGGCACACTCCGTGGCAGTCGGTCCGGCGGATGTCGCTGCTCGCCTTGGTGAAGGGCGTCGGTCGAGGTCCGGTGATTTCACGAGGTACGCCCAAGTATATCTGCGGGATCGGTGGTGGCTTGTGCTTGCTGCCGGTGCCGACGTCTCGCTTCGGCCTCGCGGGCCCTCAGCTCCGAGTCCGCTTGTCGACGAGCCCGCGCCGCTTCCGCTTCGCGAGCTCTCACCGCAGGCTCTTGACAGCGAGCGCGCGCTGCAGCCGCTTTGCGAGCCCTCCGCTCCGCCGCCGCCTTGTCTTCTTCGGTGTTCATAGTAGCAGGGTAGCAGTTTCGAAGCGCATTGAGTGTCGACCGGCGAAAGAGAAAGGAAGCGCGCCAAGAGCGAGTGGAGCGAGCGCCGCAAACGAGTCTTCTTCGGTGTTCATAGTAACAGGGTAGCAGTATCGAAGCGCATTAAGTGTCGACCGGCGAAAGAAAAAGCGCCATCTAGTGGGCGCCAATCAAATCAAACGAGAGCACATCTGCGCCTCTAGCGGGAGCGTTGACTACTAGCGTGGCTACAATGGCGCGACGGGGGACAAGTCTCAACACTAAGGAGCTTCGCCCCTAAAGAAAGAGGCCGCGTTTCTACTAGAAAGCTCGCCTTTGTCCATAGCGTTCACCGCCAGTATTTACCGGTAACCATTACGGTTGCTTAAGCTGCAGTTGTCGGGAAGCGTTAGAAGCAGTCAGTGATCTTTCCATCCTTAAAAGCGAAGCTTAAGCGTCCTCCCAATTTTTCCTTCGCTCCTGAGGCATAAACCTACAATATGCAAATAACGCTTATATGAAGTGAAATAAATGAAAAGTGTAGATATCGGAATATCAAAGCGTGTTCAACATTACGATGCCTTTGTGTATCAGGCTGCGTGCCACTTTGTGTGCCAGTGCTCCCCAAAATATTTTATTGTTAAAGCAATTATATGCACATTCCACGTGAGCCTGCACCGTCGACGTGATGGTTCAAAAATGTATAATTCAGCTGGCCGCCTTCAACCCCTTGACGTACCAACGGAGCCATTCTTTAGGGTTGGTCTTGACCTTCTTGGCCCTGGCGCTTCCAACCAGCTGTGAAACCAACGTCGCCGACTTCCTTCTCGAAGACGTTGTACGTCCCCACAGCGCTCCTCGACAGCTCCTCACAGACCGGGGCCGCTATTTCATATCGAAGGTCGTCCAGGACCTCTTGCACTCCTGCGCTACAAAGCACAAGTGGACAACGGCGTGATGATGATAATGATTTATTGGCATCCCCTTTGAAACGGGGCGGCGACAAATAGTCACCTAACCTGCTTCATTTAATCAGGTATACTATACATGTTCTTTATCTAGCATTTTTGTATACCTCTCATTATCTTTCTTTTTCAAAAATTTAGCTTGTACCACTGCCTATGATTTTAAGAGATCAGGTCGTATCCATCTTTTCCCTGCTTTTTTTCCACCAGTACTCTAATCGTCTCTTGCTGATCTCTACGGCTGATCTGTTTATGTTTCCTTCCACTTTAAACCCAAGCGCTTCTGGCAGTTGCACGTTACCTACGGTTCTCGCTGGGTGGATCCCGTCGCATTCCATTAGGATGTGCTGAGTGGTCTCTGGATCTTTATTGCAGCATACACATGTCTCATCTAGTTCCGAATATTTGTTCCGATATGTTTTCGTCCTTAGGCAACCGGCTCGAGCCTCAAATAGCAAGGCACTGCCCTTTGTGTTATTGTACAGATTTTCCCTTCTAATTTCTTTCTTCTCATTCTTGTAAATCTCCATTGTCTGTTTCGTTTCCATTCTTTGCATCCAATTCACGGTCTCTATTTCTCTCACTTTCTTTGTGATGACCCCTGGTTGTCTATTTACAGTTTCGATTGTCCTGTACTTGGTTGCTAACTTCCTTGACCTCTTCCTCCATTCTGTGTCCATGCTTTTCATGTAGAGATACTTGTGCACTTTAGCCGCGCATTTATTTTCATCCATGTTCCTGAGCCTTTCTTCAAAACTAATTTTGCTTTGTGCTTCTCTGACTTCAAAAGAGGCCCAACCCATGTCACCCTGCACTGCCTCATTTGTCGTATTACCGTGTGCTCCCAAAGCCAACCGGCCTACTGATCTTTGGTTAACTTCCAAACCCGCCAATATATCCGATTTTAAGCATATAATGGCATTTGCGAATGTTAGCGCTGGCACCATTACTCCTTTCCAGATTCCACGCACCACCTCATACTTATTGTGGCCCCACAGTGCTCTGTGTTTCATTAATTGCTGCATTCCGCTTCCCCTTTATTTTCAGATTATCTTGGTGGTTGCTTGAGTAATTCTTTCCTTCGTTTATGTGTACGCCGAGGTACTTATATTGCTTCACTATGGGTATTACTTGCTGTTGAATTGACACCACGAAGTTACTCGTGTGTTCATTAAAGATCATAATCCTTGATTTCTCTGTGCTAAACTTAAGGCCTAGATTTGTCGCTGCGTTCCCACAGATATTCGCAAGTATCTGTAAATCTTTTTTATTGTCCGCTAGTAGCACAATGTCGTCTGCTTACATCAGTCCAGGGACCTTCTGTTGCACCATTTGTCCATTACGCATGTAGGATAAATCAAAACCTAATTCGCTGTTTTCCAGTCGTCTTTCTATGTCCTTGACGTAAAGCGTGAACAACAATGGTGACGGAGGGCACCCTTGCTTCAATCCTTGGTGAATTCCCACCATTTCATTTCCTTTTCGGCCTTCCCATGCCACTTGTACTTGGTTGTCTCGATATATCTCCCTCAGCAGCTCCAGGAAATCGTCATCTATGCCTTCATATTGAAGAATATCCCACAACAATTCCCTGTCTACGTTGTCATAAGCTCCTTTAATATCTAGAAATGCTATCCATAAAGGTCTTTTCTGAGCTACTGAAATATCTATGCACTGAGTTAGTGCAAACATATTGTCTTCTAAGCGTCTGCCTGGCCTGAACCCATTCTGTAGTTCCCCTAATACACCGTTTTCCTCCACCCACTTCGACAGTTCTAATTTTATGGCTTGCATTGCCATTCTATATATTGTCACCCAGCTATTACAGCTAGAATAGTTCACCAGCAACAGATAGGCAAAAAAACACGTCAGCCTTTAATAATGGCTGGACCTCGGAGAGTGCGCGCGCAACCACGAACTTCGTCGTTCTCGCCTCAAGGGGCCAGTGTCACCACGTGCCAACTTATTTCGCGTCATTGCTCCCCTCTCAAAAGCGACCGACCCGGCCGCTTCAAGGGCATGGGGCGAGCAATATGGGCAAGAGTGCCAACATGGAAAGAAAAAAAAACATACAGGAATGTGCACAGTGCTGAAGCGGTTTGTGAGGGTTGCTTATCCCTCGCGTGCGTAGTACGGCTTCATCCGTACTACGTGGACGACTTCAGCACGGGGACGGCGTCGGTTCGAACTAGGATCAAAGCTTTGAGGCACCACCTCATAGTTCACATCACTGAGGCGGCGTACAACTTCGTAGGGGCCGAAATAGCGGCGCAACAATTTCTCCGAGAGCCCACGGTGTCGGATAGGTGTCCACACCCACACGCGGTCGCCTGGTGAGTACTGGACGTTCCGTCGGGTCCGGTTGTAACGGCAGGCGTCGGTATTCTGCTGGGTGCGGATGCGATTCCGAGCAAGCTGGCGAGCTTCCTCCGCTTTCTCGACGAACTCCTCAGTGGTGTCATTACTTGTGGCTCCGTGGTCTACCGGGAGCATGACGTCTAAGGGGGTTGTAACGCGACGTCCGTAAACGAGCTCGAATGGTGTAAACTCGGTGGTTTCCTGCACAGCGGTATTGTAAGCAAACCTCACGTATGGCAAAATTTCATCCCATGTCTTGTGTTCCACATCAATGTACATGGATAGCATGTCGGCCAATGTTCTGTTCAGGCGCTCTGTCAAGCCGTTAGTCTGGGGATGATAGGCTGTGGTCCTTCGGTGGTCAGTATGCGTCAGCGTGACGACTTGTTGCAACAACTCCGCTGTAAACGCTGCACCGCGATCAGTAATGAGCACAGCGGGTGCACCGTGACGAAGCACGATGTTGTGGACGAAGAAGCTGGCGACTTCAGCAGCAGTTCCCCGCGGCACAGCTTTTGTCTCCGCATAGCGAGTTAAATAATCGGTTGCAACGATTATCCACTTGTTTTGCAAGGAAGACGTGGGGAACGGACCAAGAAGGTCCATTCCCACTTGCTGGAACGGCGCCGGAGGCGGATCCAAAAGCTGAAGGAGGCCGGCAGGCTTGACGGGTGGGACTTTACGCCTCTGACAGTCACGGCACGTTCGCACATAGCGCTGAACCGACGAAAATAGGTGTGGCCAATAGTATTTCCGCCGTATGCGCGCTAATGCCCTCGCGAAGCCTAAGTGGCCGGCACAGGGATCGTCGTGACACGCCTGTAAAACTTCCTCGCGCAGCGCAGTCGGAACGACGAGAAGGAACGTTTCTTGGCTGTTCTCGAAATTTTTCTTGTACAGGACATCGTTCCGCAGGCAGTACGATGTCAATCCTCGTGAAAGTGGGCGTGGGACAACAACGTCAGCTCCCTCGAGATATCGGATGACTGGAAGCAGTTCAGAGTCTGCACGTTGGTAGTCAGCCATGCGCACCACGTCGACGACACCAAGAAACGGCAAATCTAGCTCCAGGTCGGAGGATGTCGAAGGAATAGGAGAACGTGACAAGCAGTCAGCGTCGCTATGCTTACGGCCCGATCTGTAGACAACAGTCATGTCGTATTCCTGGAGGCGGAGGCTCCAACGAGCGAGGCGACCTGACGGGTCTCGTAGATTGGCAAGCCAGCAGAGCGAATGGTGGTCACTGATCGCTCGAAATGGCCGGCCGTATAAGTAAGGTCGGAACTTGCTGATGGCCCACACGACTGCTAAACATTCTTTTTCGGTGGTCGAATAATTAGCTTCTGCTTTTGTGAGACTACGGCTCGCGTACGCAATTACACGTTCTGCGCCGTCTTGCCATTGAACCAGAATAGCCCCGAGTCCTACGTTGCTTGCGTCTGTGTGAATTTCAGTTGGCGCGGTGTCATCAAAATGCGCCAGCACTGGAGCGGATTGAAGGCGTTTGCGCAATTCGGTGAAGGCCAGCTCTTGGTCTTCCGTCCACGCAAAGGGCACATCTTGTCGCGTCAGTCTCGTGAGAGGTTCAGCAATCCTCGAGAAGCCTTCAACGAAACGGCGGTAGTAAGCGCAGAGGCCCAGGAACCGCTGAACAGCCTTCTTGTCTTTAGGGTGAGGAAACTCGGCAACGGCAGCGAGCTTTTCTGGGTCTGGTCGTACTCCTTGGGAGCTGACCACGTGGCCTAAAAACTTGAGTTCCCGGAAGCCAAAGTAACATTTTTCAGGCTTGATGGTGAGGTTTGCCTTGCGTATTGCGGTAAGGACACTTCGTAGTCGGGTGAGATGTTCATCGAACGTGCTGGAAAACACAACAACGTCGTCAAGGTACACTAGACACGTCTGCCACTTTAGTCCGACGAGTACAGTGTCCATCATTCGTTGAAACGTAGCAGGAGCGGAACAGAGACCGAAAGGCAGGACTTTAAATTCGTATAGCCCGTCGGGAGTCACGAAGGCGGTTTTTTCACGGTCACGCTCGTCCACTTCGATTTGCCAGTACCCTGACTTTAGGTCTAACGAAGTAAAGAACTCAGCATGGCGCAGACGGTCCAAAGCGTCATCGATCCGTGGCAGGGGGTAAACGTCGCGTTTGGTGACTCGGTTAAGCCGTCTGTAGTCAACGCAGAAGCGGAGCGTGTTGTCTTTCTTTTTTACTAGCACGACAGGGGACGCCCACGGACTTGTCGACGGCTGGATGACGTCATCATTGAGCATTTCTTCAACTTGACGCTTAATCGCCTCCCGCTCCATAGGTGACACGCGGTACGGGTGCTGACGAACAGGCCGCACCGACTCCTCTGTAACTATCCGGTGTTGCGTAATGGAGGTGCGCTGGACTCTAGATTCTGTGGAAAAACAGCCAGAGAATTCTGTCACTAGGCCCAGTAGCTGATTCTTCTGTACATCTGCTAAGTCAGCATTAATGTGGACGCGGGTACTCAGGCTGGCGTGAGTTGTTACATCCGGTGAAGTCACTTGTAACGTGCCGACGTCGGAGAAGTCAGCAATGCCGTTCAGAAAGGCCACAGCTGTACCTTGAGGGACGTGCTGATACTCATGGCTGAAATTTGTCAGCAAAACTTGCGAGCACTTATTCTGTATTCGAACAAGGCCCCGGGCGATGCAGATGTGTCTTTCGAGCAACAGCGGGATATTTGCCTCGGCAATACCCTCATAGTTGTCGAATGCGTCGCAGGTTACGAGGGTCAATACGCTGCTCCTTGGCGGCACCGTGATGTTCTCGTCGACAATCCTCAAGGCGTTGACATACGTGTCGTCAGTGCTGCTCCCTGCTAAGGCCTGCGCCGTTGAAAACGTTACCAGCGACTTTTGTAGGTTTATCACGGCTCCATTAGCCTGCAGAAAGTCCATTCCCAGAATTAGGTCCCTCGAACAGCTTGGGAGGATAACGAAATCTCCGAGGTACGTAAACCCACGAATGCTCACTCGCGCTGTGCATCTTCCTACCGGGGTTAGCAGATGGCCGCCTGCAGTGCGAATCTGCGACCCAGTCCACTCGGTAGAAACTTTCTTCAGCTTGCAGGCAAGGTCCATGCTCATAACTGAGGTGTCCGCTCCAGTGTCGATTAATGCTGTTATGTCTTCGTCGTCTACGGTGACGGGAATGTTCGACGTTATTACCTCTCGTACGGTGTTTGACTGTGTCTGTAGGTCTGCGTCGTTCTGTTTTCGTCGTTGTCGTCGTAGTGGAGGATCTTGCGCACAGTCGACGTCAGCGGCCTCACCTCCGGAGGTCGCTGAACTCAGTTTTCCCGAGCCGCCGGGCTTGGCGAGCGGCGTCTGAGAGCGCCGCGAGAGAAGGCTTGGCTTGGTGATGGTGACCTGTAACGAGCAGGAGACGACGAACGGGGCTCGTGCCATCGTTGATCACCATTGCGACGATTCGCGACGAAACTCTCTATTTCCGGCGGCCGCTCACTAGGTCGTGGACGAGGTGCATTTGGTGCGAATCCTCGGAGCCCCACATGACGATAAGGACACATTCTGTAGATGTGCCCGGCTTCGCCACAATGATAACAAAGGGGCTTGTAGTCTGCGGTGCGCCAGACGTCGCTCTTCCTAGTTCTTGCTTCTGCGATGTGCGGTGTGCTGCGAGGCCTGAAGCTAACGTCCAATTGCTGAGCGGGGTGTACCATGCTATACGCGCTTGAGGGTGGTGGACGACGTACTGCTTCTGCGTAACTCATTTCAGGACGCGGTCTCTGCTGTGGTGCCTCGTACTGTTCAGGAACATGGACGGCCTGTCGGACCTCGGCGCGCACCATTTCCGCAATGGAAAGTTGTCCCACAGAGGCAGCGGTCGTCTGCATCTTCTGCAGTTCCTCCTTGATGACAGCCCTGATGAGTTCTCGCAAGGCGCCGACGTCGTTGCCGAGGGTAACGGCAGAGAGCTCCCTTGAAATCACGGCGTCGCGGTTGTATTGCCTGGCCCGCTGTTAAAGGGCCTTTTCCATGGAGGTGGCTTCGTAGTGGAACTCTGCCACTGTCGTCGGCGGATTTCGAATGAGGCCAGCAAAGATTTCCTCTTTGACGCCGCGCATTAGGTGGCGCACCTTCTTTGCTTCAGTCATAGAGGGGTCCGCACGTCGGAAGAGCCGATTCATGTCTTCTACGTACGCCGTCACTCGCTCATTCGGGCCTTGAATTCTCGACTCCAGTGCTAACTCCGCCCTCTCCTTCCGGTCCGCCCTGGCGAAGGCATTGAGGAACTGCCGACGAAATTCTTCCCATGACGTCAGTGTCGCCTCGTGGTTCTCAAACCATATTTTAGCGGAATCTTCAAGAGCGAAGTACACGTAGCGAAGCTTACGCTCGTGGGTCCAGTCGTTGACGTTGGCGACCCGGTCAAAATGGTCAAGCCAGTCGTCGGCGTCCTCTGAAGCACTCCCGTGGAAATGATTCGGCGTCCGGATCTGATTGACGACCACGTGCGATGCTGCAGTAGCGGCAGGAGGTGGTTGGTTCGTCATTCTACTTCGTTCGGGTAGCAGACCGTGCTGTGGCTGGAGTCCCTGGAGACGCCGGCTGGTACGTACGTGCACAGGGGTAAGCTCGTCCGAACTACTCGCCGGGTTTAGGTCTGGGGTACGCTCCGGAGATCTTAACATCGACCGCACCCAGCACTTCCACCAGAAATGTCACCCAGCTATTACAGCTAGAATAGTTCACCAGCAACAGATAGGCAAAAAAACACGTCAGCCTTTAATAATGGCTGGACCTCGGAGAGCGCGCGCGCAACCACGAACTTCGTCGTTCTCGCCTCAAGGGGCCAGTGTCACCACGTGCCAACTTATTTCGCGTCAATATCACCGACGTTACTGTAACTGGTCTGTACGAGCTCGTCCTATCCTTATCTCCTTTGCCTTTGTGGATGAGATTCATCTTGCTTTCACGCCATCCAACGCGAATATTCTTTGTTCTAATCACTTGCTCTATGGCATTAGTCAGCAGTGCCTTGCTTTTTGGACCGAGGTTTTTGATTAGCTGTATTGGGATTTCTTCGGGTCCTGCTGCCGTGTTGTTAGGGACATTTTCTGCTGCCTTTTTCCAATAAAAGCTTTCTATGCTAAATTTTGATCTCTCAGGCCTCTCTGTTGTTGCTGGATCTGTTGTCTGAACTACGTTTTTTCTCGTGCCGAAGTTATGCCTGATAACGTCTGTGATGTACCGCAGCGCATCATCGCCGTCATAGATGTTACCGTCTTCATCCCTTATAGCCGTTTGCGAGTTTCTAGTTGGAGCTCCGAGTGCTTTTATATGGTTCCAGAATCGTTTTTGGGCGCCTTTGTCTCTTTTGTGAATGATATGCACCCAACGTTCACTTGCGGATTGAATTTTCTCTTGCACGAGCTCACTCGCAACCCTTTTCTTTTCTCGGTATGTATTCCATCTAAGGAGCACCTCTTCTTCTTGTAATCCCAACTTTTTGGCTTCTCGATGAACCCTAGAGGCCTCTTTACGCTCTTCTATAGCGTGTTTAATTTCCTTGTTCCACCACTTACGTGGTTTCCTCTTTCCAATGCAACAATTGTTTTGCCGTGTCCGCCTTATTTCATGCTGCATAACCTCCACCAGTTCCTTATATTCCCAGACTGCTGTAGGAAAAGCCTCAATTTTCTTCTCTATGTTGTTTGCGATCTCTGTTATTTGCTCGTCATTTATTTTTAAAACTATGATGCTATTGGTTCATGTTCTGCGCTGGTATCTCGCCCAAACTTTAATGCTAAACGTCTATGATCGCTTCCCAGGCTAATTTTTCCATTTTCGTCTATTATCATTTGGTCTAGTTGTTCGTAGACCATTTCTGAGACTAAGGCGTAGTCGATACATGACTGCCTGTTTCCGCATTGCCACGTTACCTGCCCATGACACTTATTCTCCCTGTTAACTACTATAAGGTTCTGCTCATCACACAAATCCAGCACTAGAGAGCCGTTGTAATCAGTATATCCGTCTAAATCTTCCATGTGCGCGTTCATATCTCCCACTAATATCGCCTGTCCCGAGTTACTGAACTCATTAATATCGCTTCTAATGCAATCGACCAATTCCTTATTTATTTCTCTGCTATCACTACCTGTCCATAGGTAAGCTACTCCCAGCCACGTCTTTTTACCTTGCCATGTACCACTAATCCATAAATGCTCTTTACATGTCTCGTTTACCCTTCGCCACTTCAGACCTCGCCTAATTAGTACGCCTACGCCTCCGCCTTTCCTTGACCCGGTCATTCTGTTGCACCCTTCCCAAACAAAGTTGTCAATAACAGGCGGCTGCTCCAAATCTCGTAGATGCGTTTCGGTCAAGGCGTACACGCTAATCGCTTCATCATTCAGTTGCGTTTGAATTTCCAGCCATTTTTCCTGCTTGCGACCACCCTGCATGTTAATGTAGCAAATTTTACCCTCTCTATTCTTATCCTTTCTGCGTCTTTTCCTGACACCTGGTCGCCTAATCCTGCCCTTTGCTGGTGTTTCGCTATGTTCAATACTCAATCCTGCTTCCTGATTGCCTGGGGCCCGCCTAAACAAGCTACAGCTCGTGCCGCGAATCGACGTCCGACCGGTGTTGCTACACTTTCACTAAAATGTATCCCGTCACGTACAAAAGCGCCTTCGCGGCCGGCTCGGTGCACTTCTCGGTTGATGTCAATGACCGTAAAATTCATTGCTTTAGCTAGAGTCCAAATTTCCCTGTTTACTGCAAGAACTGCCCTTTCAATTTTATAACCCTGCCTTTCAACCTCTGGCACCGTGCACACCGCGATTTGTACTTCCTTTGAAACATTCCGCAGGTCGGTGACCCCTTTGGCTATTTGCTTTGTGATCCCTGCTCCTCGTCCGCTCAGTACGTCAATCACTCCGCCCATTATCACCACTAAGTGTCTCTCCTCCATTGTGTCCCACATGCGTTCCTTGGCCTTCGCTATCACCTCTCTAATCGGCCTTCCCGGAAGCGCGCTAACCTGGACTCGTTCGTCTGCCCCTACCCTCTCTGCTATCGCCGGTTCTACTTTACGCATGTTGGAATCCCCAACAAAGACAACTCGACGCTTTCCTTCCCCCTCACCGCCGAAAGCTGCCCCCGAAGTCACAATGCCCTCCCCTCCTTTCTTATCCTTGCCCTTGGCTTTGTTTTCTTCCCCGGCCGCGTCAGTGGTATCCCCTTCGTGACTATCACTGACGTTTCCGCCACTGCTTCCCGGCGTGGAGGGTTCGGCTGTCTCTGCACTCGCATCGGAGCCAGCTCCGTTCGCGGTGCTCGCCTCGATGCGTTCATCATTGCTTTGCAGAATGGTGGCGCTCAGCTGGATTTCTGCGTTAGCTAGCTTTTCTTCTGCCTCCTTCCTCTGCTTCTGCTCGATTTTAAGTTCCTTTTCTAGCTTTCCAACCCGCTTAGCTAACTTATCCTTGTCTTGCTCTAGGCGGTCTAGCCGCG